>NC_134353.1:703087457-703397457 GCF_048569485.1 Anomaloglossus baeobatrachus | reverse complement strand
CCCTCTGGTGGCCAGGAAGGGTTTGGACAGAGACCAGGTGGGTTGTGCAGTGGGTGTTTCCTTTCCTAACTCTCTGCTTATTTAAGTCCTGGTCTGATTGCAGGCTGTTGCCGGATGTCAGTTGTAATTGTATCTTTAGCCTGCTTGATCCTGCTTTACACCACATCTTCCCCAGATAAGTGCTTGCTCTTTATTTATTGTCTGGTTCTTTGGCTTATCTGGGTTTGTCATTTTGCTATGGTTATTTTCAGTTTATTTGCTTGCAGGGATTTTCCCCATTAGTGGATTGTTGAGGAACTCCCTGCAGTTCTGTGTGGAGTTTAGCTCCTTTGGGTCCATGTGTTTGTGGCTTGTTGAATTTGTTATAATTCTTGTTTTCTGTTCATTGGTATGACAAGGGCACCTGGTATAGGACGGAGTTCAGATCGAGCGATCTGAGGGCCTTTTTGTACTATCAGGAAGTTGGTATTTTGTAGGGTTTTTCTCTGGCTACCATCAGTCCCTTTCCTGTCTTTTCCTATTTTAGTCAGCGGGGGCCTCACCTTTTGCTAATCCTGTCATCTACCTGTGTATTGTGTTCATCCTGTCTCCCTCCGCTATTGAAATGGACCCGGTTAAGGTTCAGGCTATTTACGACTGGGTGCAACCGACTTCTCTAAAATCCCTGCAGCAATTTTTGGGGTTTGCTAATTTTTACCGTAAATTTATAGCCAATTTTTCTGCTATTGTCAAACCTCTGACAGATTTGACAAAGAAGGGAGCTGATGCTGAGCATTGGACCCCTGAGGCTATGGTGGCCTTCCAGAAGCTTAAAAGGCGATTCACTTCTGCCCCAGTTCTGCAGCAACCTGATGTGTCTCGCCCATTTCAGGTTGAGATCGATGCCTCAGAGATCGGAGCAGGTGCTGTTCTGTCTCAAAGAGACGCTACTTCGGGTAAACTTAAGCCCTGTGCCTTTTTCTCTCGGAAGTTTGCTCCTTCTGAACGGAATTATGATGTGGGGAACTGGGAATTATTGGCTATGAAGTGGGCATTTGAAGAGTGGAGGCATTGGTTGGAGGGGGCAAGGCATCAAGTTGTGGTGCTTATGGACCACAAGAATCTCATCTATCTGGAATCGGCCAAGAGGTTGAATCCTCGGCAGGCCAGGTGGGCTTTGTTTTTTACCCGGTTTAATTTTGTGGTCTCTTTTCTGCCGGGCACCAAGAATGTTAAGGCCGATGCCCTTTCCAGGAGTTTCTGCGCTGACTCTTTGGAGGTTGTCGAACCGTCTACTATCCTGAATGATGGTGTAGTTTTCTCGGCTATTTCGCCTGATCTGCGGTTGGCACTGGCGGAATTTCAGGGGGATAAACCTGAGAGATGTCCTACAGGGAAACTGTTTGCCCCGGACCAATGGAGAAACCGAGTTGTCTCTGAGGTTCATTGCTCTGTTTTGGCGGGTCATCCTGGCATTTTTGGTACTCGGGATCTTGTGAGACGCTCTTTTCGGTGGCCTTCCCTGTCCCGAGATGTCCGTCGTTTTGTGCAGTCGTGTGGAGTTTGTTCTAGGTCCAAGCCCTGTTGTTCACGTTCTAGTGAGCTATTATTGCCTTTGCCTGTACCTAAGAAACCTTGGACGCACATCTCTATGGATTTTATTTCAGAGCTTCCCGTCTCTCAGAAAATGACTGTGATTTGGGTGATCTGTGACAGATTCTCCAAGATGGTCCACTTGGTTCCCCTATCTAAGTTGCCGTCTTCATCGGAGTTGGTGCCTTTGTTTTTGCAACATGTTGTCCGTTTGCATGGTATTCCCGAAAACATTGTTTCTGACAGAGGGGTGCAGTTTGTATCCAGGTTTTGGAGGATTTTTTGCTCCAAATTGGGTGTTCAGCTGTCTTTCTCCTCGGCGTTTCATCCTCAGACCAACGGTCAGACTGAAAGGGCTAACCAGACCCTGGAAACCTATTTACGGTGTTTTGTTTCTGCGGATCAGGATGACTGGGTTTCGTTTTTGCCTTTGGCTGAATTTGCCCTTAACAATAGAGCTAGCTCTACCACGTTGGTGTCCCCCTTTTTCTGCAATTTTGGGTATCACCCTAGGTTCCTTTCAGGGCAGCTTGAGGCGTCTGACTGTCCGGGGGTGGATTCGGTGGTCGACAGAATGCAGCAGATTTGGGGGCAGGTAGTGGATAAATTGTTTCAGTCCCAAGAAACTGCCCAAAAGTTTGCCAACCGGCGTCGGACTGTTGGTCCCCGGTTTAAAGTAGGGGACATGGTGTGGTTGTCCTCTAAAAAATATTCCTATGAGAGTTCCGTCTCCTAAATTTAAGCCCAAATTTATTGGACCTTATAAGATTTTGGAGATTATTAATCCTGTATCTTTCCGTTTGACTCTGCCTGCGTCATTTAAGATTCACAATGTCTTCCATAAATCTTTGTTGAAGAAACATGTGGAGCCGGCAGTTCCTGCAGCAGCGCCTCCTGACCCTGTTTTGGTACAAGGGGATCTGGAGTATGACGTTGAAAAAATTCTGGATTCCCGTCGCAGTAGGCGTCAGCTTCAGTACCTTGTGAAATGGAAGGGTTATGGGCAGGAGGATAACTCTTGGGTTGTGGCTTCTGACATTCATGCGGACAGGTTGGTTCGCGCCTTCCATCATACTCATCCCGAGCGACCCGGTGGCGTGGGTGAGGGTTCGGTGACCCCTCCTCAAGGGGGGGGGTACTGTTGTGAACGTTAGTTATGTCTTGGCTGCTGGGAGGCTCCCTCTGGTGGCCAGGAAGGGTTTGGACAGAGACCAGGTGGGTTGTGCAGTGGGTGTTTCCTTTCCTAACTCTCTGCTTATTTAAGTCCTGGTCTGATTGCAGGCTGTTGCCGGATGTCAGTTGTACTTGTATCTTTAGCCTGCTTGATCCTGCTTTACACCACATCTTCCCCAGATAAGTGCTTGCTCTTTATTTATTGTCTGGTTCTTTGGCTTATCTGGGTTTGTCATTTTGCTATGGTTATTTTCAGTTTATTTGCTTGCAGGGATTTTCCCCATTAGTGGATTGTTGAGGAACTCCCTGCAGTTCTGTGTGGAGTTTAGCTCCTTTGGGTCCATGTGTTTGTGGCTTGTTGAATTTGTTATAATTCTTGTTTTCTGTTCATTGGTATGACAAGGGCACCTGGTATAGGACGGAGTTCAGATCGAGCGATCTGAGGGCCTTTTTGTACTATCAGGAAGTTGGTATTTTGTAGGGTTTTTCTCTGGCTACCATCAGTCCCTTTCCTGTCTTTTCCTATTTTAGTCAGCGGGGGCCTCACCTTTTGCTAATCCTGTCATCTACCTGTGTATTGTGTTTTTCCTATATCACCGCAGTCTTTGAATGTGGGGGGCTTGCTATTCTTGTCTATTTTCTGAGGCAGAGAGTTATTCATCTTTCCTACCTTTAGGATAGTTAGTTCTCCGGCTGGGTTCGCGGTGCACAGGATGTTAGTTCACCCCTCGGCTACTTCTAGTTGTGATGGTTAGTAAGGGGATGGCGGCCAGATTAGTTGCCAATGCTCTTGTCACCTTTTTGCCAATGATTTGTGGTGGTCTTCCATGGTTCCGGATCATAACACTGGCATATCTCCAGACAGCCCACTGGCTAAACCCCCGACAGGCCCGATGGTCATTATTCTTCGCCCGCTTTGATTTTGTTCTGCATTTCCGTCCAGCCGAGAAGAACCTGAAGGCCAATGCGCTGTCTCGATCATTCCTGTTAGAGGATCAGGAAGATGAACCTTGGCACATCATTGAACCTTCCAAGCTAATGGCGGCACCAGTTGACATGCACCACCTTCCTCCCGGTAAGACATTTGTTGCTGAGGTCGATAGGGAACGTGTACTCCGGTGGGGACACTCTTCCCGAATAGCAGGTCATGTGGGTCAAAAGAAATCTCTGCAATTGATATCCCGATATTATTGGTGGCCAGGGCTACGTCAAGACGTCCAGGACTTTGTTTCATCCTGTTCCTCCTGTGCCCGGAACAAGGTCCCGATGACTCTTCCGGCGGGCCCTTTGCTTCCTTTACCTGTACCATCCGCTCCATGGCAACATATCGGCATGGATTTCATCACGGACCTGCCAAAATCGTCTGGCTGCACAGTCATCTGGGTGGTGGTGGATCGGTTCTCCAAGATGGCCCACTTCACACCACTCTCCGGGCTACCGTCCGCTCCGGTTCTTGCTGACTTATTCATTCAACATATCTTCCGGCTTCACGGCTTGCCTCTCCATATCGTGTCCGACAGAGGGGTCCAGTTCACCGCTCGGTTTTGGAGAGCAGTCTGCAAAATGATGGCGGTACAATTGGACTTTTCTTCTGCCTACCACCCTCAGTCCAATGGGCAAGTGGAGCGCATTAACCAAGTCTTGACTAATTATCTCCGCCACTTCGTGGACGAACACCATAGCAACTGGGTCAACCTGCTTCCATGGGCCGAGTTCTCCCACAACAATCATGACAGTGAGTCCTCTGCTAAATCCCCGTTCCAGGTGGTGTATGGACAGCGACTCAAAGTGCCGTGCCCTGTGACATGTTCTTCCGGCAACCCTGCAGCTGATGACCTTGTGAGGTCCTTCTCCGCCGTCTGGGCTGAGACCAAGTCGGCTCTGGAACATTCCTCTGTCCGCATGAAGAAACACGCTGACAAGAAACGTCTGGATGTTCCTTTCTTTCAACCCGGAGATAAAGTCTGGCTCTCATCCAAGTATGTCCGCCTGAAGATGCCGTCCTACAAACTAGGTCCCCGCTTTATTGGTCCCTTTGAAGTGCTCCGACGGATCAATGAGGTGTCCTACAAGTTGAAGCTACCGTCTACACTTCGCATCCCGAACTCCTTCCATGTGTCCCTCCTCAAGCCGGTGGTCCTGAGCCGTTTCCACAGTGATCCTGGTAATACGCCTCCTCCTGTTGGTGGTGACGACGTCTATGAGGTAAAAGCTATCCTTGCGGCTACGGAGGTCCGAGGTAGAACCTACTATCTGGTAGACTGGAAGGGGTTCGGTCCTGAGGAGAGGACGTGGCTACCTGCGGAGGACGTGGATGCTCCTCGTCTCCTCCGGAGCTTCCTGAGAAGGGGGGGTCTTCAGGGGGGGTACTGTAGCGCCTGGTCCCACCAGACCCCGTGGGGGGTGCGCTCCCTCACATGTGCCCAGTCCCAGCATGGCTCCCACTAGCACTCCCAGTCATAGCCCCAGGCAGCGACGGCCTTCCTCTTACCGGTCCCATGGCTCTGGAGGCACTGCTCCTGCTCCCAGGCATGCTGCAGCCTCTTCCTGTCTCCCTTCCTTACACAGAGCTGCAGTAAGTGACTCTAGGCTGCGCGCGAGGCCACGGCCCCTTTCTTAAAGCGGTATGCCCCGTTTTCTGGAAGTGACCTCAGAGGTCACCTGTTACCTAATGGGTATTTAGGTTCACCTCCCCCAGCAGCAGGCGCCCGAGCAACGCTTCCATTAGAGCCTTGCCAGTGTCCAGACCCCTTGTGCTATTATCTGTTTTCTGTGCATTGATACCTGGTTCTAATCCCTTGTCTCACCGTAGTGCCATCCGTACCATTCCGGCTGGGGACGTCACCGCTCATACCGACAGTGGACGTCACCATGCCCTACCTACCGTGGACATTATCTGTGCCGTACTTGCTGTGGATGTCACCAATCATACCGACAGTGGACGTCACCGTGCCCTACCTGCCGTGGACATTATCCGTGCCGTACCTGCGGCGGACGTCACCTGCTGTGAACAGCTCCGGTGCAGTTTCCGTGTCCTGCCGGCTGTGGACGTCACAACCTTGCTACACCTGGCCCTACAGAGACTCCTACAACCGGTTCCTGGCTGCCGTGCATTTAGGCCTTCTGGGGAGGCGCCGCACAGTCCCTGTATAGGGGTTCGCTGCTGGTCGCCTTCTATGGGGAGTCCGGTGCACGGTCCACTGGGTCCACCTCCGGATGCTCGCCGCTCCTCGGTGAGCGTAACACTAGCTTTGGTCAAGCTTTAGCTTTTGAGCACATGGCCTCATATTTGAATCTAGAATACTATAGTTTATGGTCGACTCCATGACTGCGACATGCCCAGATCCCGTAACTGCAAAAGAAGGCCGATTCACCGCGCTCCACCACCGTGCTTCACTGCTGCTATGAGGTGTTTGCACTATTATACTATGTTTGATTTTTGCCAAACTTGCATACGGTATTCTGATAAAAAAATGCGTTTTAAAGAACTGAAAGTCTTCAGTGGTGATACCTTATAATGGCTAACTGGAAAGATGGTAATAATAGCAAGCTTTAAAGACTACTAAGGTCTCTTCATCAGGCTCAGTATCACCTGAAGAGACCTGAGTAGTCTCGACAGCTTGCTATTATTACCATCTTTTCAGTTAGCCATTAAAAGGTATCAACCACTGAAGACTCTCAGTTCTTTTAAACATTTTTTTTTTTTATCTCTACTGGCTAACACGGTACAAAGATATATTATACCTGTATGGTATTCTGGTCAAACATTTTCAGTTTGGTCTTGTAGATCTAAAGAAGTTTGTTCTAGAAGTCTTGCAGTTTGTTCAGATGCAACCTTGCAAACTATTGCAGCACTGCCATGTTCCTTTTATGAAGAAGAATCTTTCTGCTGGCAACCTCCCCACACAAGCCATTCTTGTTCAGTCATTTTATATTTGTACTGTCACCAACCTAATAATTTAAAATGCTAATTGAGGCCTTTGGAGTCTGAGCTGCAGCTCTTGATTTTTTTTTTTGCAATTTTTAGCATTGCATTCTAACCTTGAGGTGGAATTTCCAGAGATGTCCACTAATGGGAAGACTGTCAACTGTTTTGAATGTTTTCCACTTGTGACTATTCTTTCTCACTGTAGATTAAATTTAAATGTATAGGAACAGACTTGATGGACAATAACTTTCCATATCTTGTTTTGGGCATTGTTTACTTGTGTTATCTTTGTCTAATATTTAAATGTATAAAGATGGACACTAGCGCTCCCACAAGGAATGGGAAAGGGGCTATGATTAACTCAGGGGGTATGGGGGTGATCCCAGGGAGGGGATACAGGACTTATAAAAAAAGGGGGAGGGATGAAAGCTGCAGGCAGTTGGCAGGGTCCATATAAACCTGTCTAAAAGAAGAAATAATTGAAAAACTACCGCACTAACTGGATGAGTGGGAAAAGGGAGTGAATGGGTAGACCTAAATTTAGGTATACAGATATGGAGACACAGCAGGGAATTAATAACATGTTTACTGATTTATTGAATAATAATTTAAGATAAAACACAAGGTTTAAAAATTATAGATAAAAACAAAACAAAAAACCTCAACGTGGAGGTATTGTTGAGAGGGTCCTGGTGAGGAACTTAGGGACAGAAGGGGAGAATTGGGACCTGTTAGTTTACCTGCATTCATTCCTGTCATTTTGTATTCCTGATAATAGGAATATTGAGGATCTGGGTTAAATACTAATTACCTGGTGGTTATGAACACATTGAGGATGAAAATGTAGAATGTAGAATTTGTGAAAATGACAAGAGGAGGAGAGAACAACTTTTGGTCTACCCATTCACTCCCTTTTCCCATTCATCCAGTTAGCGCGGTAGTTTTTCAATTAATATTTAAATTTGTTTGGTGATCTGAAATATTTAAGTGCGACAAACATGCAAAAGAAAAAGAAATCAGGAAGGGGGCAAACAATTCTTCACACCACTTGGAATCGGTTACATATACAGTGCCTACAAGTAGTATTCAACCCCCTGCAGATTTAGCAGGTTTCATAAGATGCAAATAAGTTAGAGCCTGCAAACTTCAAACAAGAGCAGGATTTATTAACAGATGCATAAATCTTACAAACCAACAAGTTATGTTGCTCAGTTAAATTTTAATAAATTTTCAACATAAAAGTGTGGGTCAATTATTATTCAACCCCTAGGTTTAATATTTTGAGGAATAACCCTTGTTTGCAATTACAGCTAATAATCGTCTTTTATAAGACCTGATCAGGCCGGCACAGGTCTCTGGAGTTATCTTGGCCCACTCCTCCATGTAGATCTTCTCCAAGTTATCTAGGTTCTTTGGGTGTCTCATGTGGACTTTAATCTTGAGCTCCTTCCACAAGTTTTCAATTGGGTTAAGGTCAGGAGACTGACTAGGCCACTGCAACACCTTGATTTTTTCCCTCTTGAACCAGGCCTTGGTTTTCTTGGCTGTGTGCTTTGGGTCGTTGTCTTGTTGGAAGATGAAATGAAGACCCATCTTAAGATCCTTGATGGAGGAGCGGAGGTTCTTGGCCAAAATCTCCAGGTAGGCCGTGCTATCCATCTTCCCATGGATGCGGACCAGATGGCCAGGCCCCTTGGCTGAGAAACAGCCCCACAGCATGATGCTGCCACCACCATGCTTGACTGTAGGGATGGTATTCTTGGGGTCGTATGCAGTGTCATCCAGTCTCCAAACGTCACGTGTGTGGTTGGCACCAAAGATCTCGATCTTGGTCTCATCAGACCAGAGAACCTTGAACCAGTCTGTCTCAGAGTCCTCCAAGTGATCATGAGCAAACTGTAGACGAGCCTTGACATGACGCTTTGAAAGTAAAGGTACCTTACGGGCTCGTCTGGAACAGAGACCATTGCGGTGGAGTACGTTACTTATGGTATTGACTGAAACCAATGTTCTTTCAAAGGCTGTCCAGGCCGTGGAAGGCTAACAGTAGTTCCATAAGCCTTCCACTTCCGGATGATGCTCCCAACAGTGGAGACAGGTAGGCCCAACTCCTTGGAAAGGGTTTTGTACCCCTTGCCAGCCTTGTGACCCTCCACGATCTTGTCTCTGATGGCCTTGGAATGCTCCTTTGTCTTTCCCATGTTGACCAAGTATGAGTGCTGTTCACAAGTTTGGGGAGGGTCTTAATTAGTCAGAAAAGGCTGGAAAAAGAGATAATTAATCCAAACATGTGAAACTCATTGTTCTTTGTGCCTGAAATACTTCTTAATACTTTAGGGGAACCAAACAGAATTCTGGTGGTTTGAGGGGTTGAATAATAAATGACCCTCTGAATAAACTTTTCACAAATTAAAAAAAAAAAAAAAAAAAAGAAATAACATTCTTTTTTGCTGCAGTGCATTTCACACTTCCAGGCTGATCTACAGTCCAAATGTCACAATGCCAACTTAATTCCGAATGTGTAAACCTGCTAAATCTTCAGGGGGTTGAATACTACTTGTAGGCACTGTATACAATACCCTCACTGTGGGCTCCCCAATAATCAACCTAGTAGAGGAAAAAGCCGCAGTTTAATTCCATTAATTGTTAATTAATTGCGGAATTGTCATGACAATAGGAGGCAGAAGAGGGGTGTTCCTGACACAAAGTATAAGACGCAATAGCTTTTTAGCAAGATATTTCCTTCCTAAAAAGTGTATCCTAAATTTCTGATAAACACTTTCATTCTTGTATGATATTTTTCTCACTATAAGGCAGGCAATGGCATAATGCTCCAGAATCAGTCAGTATACAACCACAGTACAATGTGTGCTGTATTTATGGTAGACGTACTGTATATTAATTGTTATGACAAGAGCCACTGAAAAGTAACAGAAATATTAAATGAAAAACACATTTCCTTTCCCTACTGTTCCCAAAATGTTATGGGAAAACATTATTTTTTCATCAAGACTATTTACCTCATTAGTCTCTCTCTATCAGGAAGGGTATGAAGCCAGAAGACAGATTGGCCACAATGTCCATTCAACACAGTCTCTGCTCTCCTCGTACTTAGATTCCACACATGAATCTCTCCACTAGACGACCTAAATATATAGGGACGAAAAAACAATAGTCAACTTACTGGAACGATATGCAGACTTACGTGTCCACATGGTCTCCTGGTGCTTTGTGGAGAAAGCTAAACTGCTTAGCAAAGGCTACATGGGACTGTACCATAAGAGTCTATTTTTGGGTGGATTCCACCTGACAAAGTGCTCAGAGAACACGCAAAAGAATGAGCACATGCATTTCTATGTAATAATAACCGACTGTTCACATGTTCAGGGATTGGAGAGTCATTTAATCACTTCAAGTTCCAAAGACGCAAAGAAGTGAGCTGACCATTGTTAGAAAGCTGCTCTATATACTATAGTTTCCCAGCATTTTTGCTGGCACTTTCTTCATTGTTGAATGGAGAACACAAAATACCTGGATAATGCTAATAAAAAAGACTCAAACATGATGGAAAAATATCCATGAAGGAACCCTGGAAGCCAAATGTATACTGTCCCAGTAAAATGACTGTGGACATTAGGAAGTATAATCCTGCCCCTGAAAAAAGCACCTCTGCGAAACGATCGTTGGGGGTCCCCCTCCCATCCACCGTGACCACTCTTCACTACAGGTATAATCATTGTCTACTATAAACAAGTCCTTTTATTGCTTGTCCCTTCTCCTGTTTAAACATAACTGCAATTCCGCCCTTTAACATGGGTAATTCCTGCATTCAGTGACATCTCTGCGTTCCATTCAGTGTACTGCCAGATTTCCTATATACTTATCTAACTTTTAACTATTGTCCTTTCTTTATGCTATTAGGGTGCATACGGTGCATAGCCACATACTAGCCATGTTGATATTCTTCCTAACCGTTGCATATAGATATTGATCTTTTAAAAATTAAACATTCATAATAATTTTTGTTGGGCCATAGTTATATATGCTGACTTAAGGCCGCTTTACACGCTACAATAAATCTTACGATGTGTCGGCGGGGTCACATCGTAAGTGACGCACATCCGGCATCGTAAGTATGATTGTAGCGTGTAAAACCTCCGTGCAATTGCGATTGAACGAAAATCCGTTCATCGCATGCACGCTGTTCATTTCTCAAAGATTGAACGTGCGGTTGTGCAATGTTCCCAAGGCAGCACACATCGCAGTGTGTGACACCCCAGGAACATTGAACGACAGCTTACCTCCTTCCGCGGCTCCCGCCGACAATGCGGAAGGAGGTGGGCGGGATGTTTACGTCCCGCTCATCTCCGCCCCTCCGCTTCTATTTGCCACCTGCCGCGTGACGTCGGTGTGACGCCGAACATCCCTCCCACTCCAGGAAGAGGATGTTCGCCGCCCACAGCGAGGTCGTATGGACGGGTAAGTATGTGTGACAGCTTTTAATTGATTGTGCGGCACGGTCAAAAAATTGAATGTACCGCACATACGATGGGGGCAGGTCACATCGCATACGATATCGTATGTGAAATTGAAAGGTGTAAAGCAGGCTTTGGACAGCCACCTTCTGAGATATCACAATTATGATAAGAATTTTTCCATCCATTTTTTGTACACTAACTTATAACGGGAGAGATATATTTCCCCTCTTTATAACAAGAGGACACCTTGACGTCTAATAATATCATCTTTTAAAATATATTCCTATATAGTTGTTTACAATTTTTCTAGTGGTCATGCTGCCTGGGAGGGGGGCTCTACCTTTGATTTCCTGTCTACCCACTGCAGGTTATCATGAAACATAGCCACCTTTGTCTCTGTACCTGAGGTTTTTATTTTTTATTTATCATACCTCTTTTTTGTTCCAATCACTTTTTGCATATTGAAATATTTAATAAAAATCAATTTATATTTCACTATATCCTTGGTTTTCGTTCTTCTTGATCTCCTTTTTTTTATGATGGAAAAATATCCATGCAGGAACCCTGGAAGCCCAATGTATGCTGTCCCAGTAAAATGACTGTGGACATGAGGAAGTGTAATCCTGTCCGCCTTTCTCAAGTGAATTAAGAAAGGTGTAAAACCTCCTTATTAGTACTCACCCAGAAAAGAGAAGTGGTGTACGCGGCTTGAGAACATTACAACTAAAGTGCAAGCAGTTGACTTGTGCACCAACACCTCTCAGGTCAAACTTGGGATCCGGAGGTGGGAGAGCCATCTTCAGAAGCTAAGAATGAAGAATATAATGTAGTTATAATAGGGACATGGATGAGTGTCCCGGAGAACATCCAGCACATTTCATCGCTCAATAATAATGATTATCAGTGCAAGTAATAATGGACAGTAATGACAGCTGGTGAATACGGTAATACCATCCTGGGGAAACGTGTGCCCAGGTAACACCACCCCACTCATCCACACTCATCATCAGACTGGTTCCTGCCTACATTTTTTAGCACAATGATATATCACTAATATTCACCTTCTCCTCCCAAATATGTGATAAATTCCCCCATTGTGTTAATTTGTAGAGACTCATTCGTTTTCTTATAGCATTAATGCATTTTAATTAGACCAGATCTGCTGCATCTTTTCCTGTTTATCTAATTTACAAGTGACGCTATGGAGAATGTTATCAGAAGGCAATACATGTTATCAGTGCCAGAGAAGTCAGTAATCATATGGCCATGTCATCCATAACTATTGAGCATGGGCACGTGTGTGTGAACCCCCGATCATTATCTTATGTCAGCTTATCAGACATCCCATTGCAGACCTGGGCCCCTCCTGGAGCCTCCTCTCCTCTGGGAAAAGCAATAGTGTCCCGACAAAGGTGGAAGTGACTCCTGGAACGTGACCATCACCCCTAGAAATAACAGCCCCAAACAATCCCTCCTCCATTCAGATTTACAGTAGACACCATTGCCCCGATTCAACATAATCAGCCATTTTCTCCCTGGTCTTGATGAGGGGGGTGTGCTGAAGTCAGACATTCCTGACTCATTTAAGCCTGCTTTACAAGTTTCAATATGTCGTGCGATCACACGCGCCCCCATCGTTTGTGCGGCACGGACAATTTCTTGCCCGTGTCGCACAATGCTGTAACCCCCGTCACACGCACTTACCTTCCAAACGACCTCGCCGTGGGCGGCGAACATCCACTTCCTGAAGGGGGAGGGACGTTCGGCGTCACAGCGACGTCACACAGCGGCCGGCCAATAGAAGTGGAGGGGCGGAGATGAGTGGGACGTAAACATCCCGCCCACCTCCTTCCTTCAGCATTGCCGGTGGCCGCAGATAAGCTGCAGTTCATCGTTCCCGGGGTGTCACACGGAGCGATGTGTGCTGCCTCGGGAACATTGAACAACCGGACGTTCGATTTTTAGAAAATGAGCGACGTGTCAACGATGAATGAACGAGAAGGTGAGTATTTCTGTACGTTCATAGCTGTCACACGCTACGATATCACTTAAGATGCCGGATGTGCATCACTTACGACGTGACCCCGCCGACATCTCGTTAGATATATCGTAGCGTTTAAAGCCCGCTTTAGATGCGCACACCTCCCAATGAATCAAGTGTGTCTGACAAGTGCACTTCGCCATAAATCTCACTTCAGTTCGCCAAACCTAGATTCCTCCATCAGCCCATCATGTAATGCAACATGAGTCATCATTCATCTTCTACTGGAAAAGCTGTATTCGTTACCAAGGAAATCGGCCACTGCTGATATGCCACAGTAGTGACTGGTAACCTAGGCAACAAACAGTAAAGTGTATAGTATATAATTCTTGAAAACAGAGGATTTTAATAAGAAGTAAATTAAAAAGGTCCTTGTTCTTAATATTGCTGTCCAATTTGAACCATTTCTGCTGATGATGTGAATAACCGTTTGTTCCTCACTGCAACCTGTCCCATACCCATCTACCTCCAATGTTTCTCTACGGAGTTCACCTGGCTGCATGCCGGATCTTATGCCGCTGTCAGCAGTGGGTCTGTGGCTGAATAACTAGGAGGGGATATGTGATAATAAGGAGGGGATACGTGAGAACTAGGAAAGAATCTGTGGTAACTAGGAGAGGATCCTTGATAACTAGTAGGGGATACGTGATAACTAGGAGATCCTTGATAACTAGGAGGGGATATATGATAACTAGGAGGAGATCCCTGATAACTAGGAGGGGATACGTGATAACTAGGAGGGGATACGTGATAATAAGGAGGGAATACGTGATAACTAGGAAAGAATCTGTGATAACTAGGAGGGGATCCTTGATAACTAGGAGGGGATACGTGATAACTAGGAGGAGATCATTGATAACTAGGAGGGGATACGTGATAACTAGGAAAAAATCTGTGATAACTAGGAGGGGATCCGTGATAACTAGGAGAGAATATGTGCTAACTAGGAGAAGATACGTGATAACTAGGAGGAGATCTTTGATAACTAGGAGGGGATACGTGATAACTAGGAAAAAATCTGTGATAACTAGGAGGAAATCCTTGATAACTAGGAGGGGATACATGATAACTAGGAAGGGATACCTGATAACTAAGAGGGAATCTGTGATAACAAGAGGGGATCTTTGATAACTAGGAGGGGATACGTGATAACTAGGAGGGGATACATGATAACTAGGAAGGGATACATGATAACTAAGAGGGAATCTGTGATAACTAGGAGGGGATCCTTGATAATTAGGAGGGGATACGTGATAACTAGGAAAGAATCTGTGATAACTAGGAGGGGATCCTTGATAACTAGGAGGGGATACGTGATAACTAGGAGGGGATACATGATAACTAGGAGGGGATACGTGATAACTAGGAGGGGATCTGTGATAACTAGGCGGGGATCCTTGATAACTAGGAGGGGATATGTGATAACTAGGAAAGAATCTGTGATAACTAGGAGGGTAGCCGTTATAACTAGCAGGGGATCCTTGATAACTAGGAACAGATACATGATATCTAGGAGGGGATCCTTGATAACTAGGAGGGGACACGTGATAACTAGGAGAGGATACGTGATAACTAGGAAAGAATCTGTGATAACTAGGACGGGATCCTTGATAACTAGGTGGGGATATGTGATAACTAGGGAAGAATCTGTGATAACTGAGGGGCTCCTTGATAATTAGGAGGGGATACGTGATAACTAGGAGGGTATCCTTGATAACTAGAAGGGGATACGTGATAACTAGGGAAGAATCTGTGATAACTAAGGAAGGGATCCTTGATAATTAGGAGGGGATACGTGATAACTAGGGAAAAATCTGGGATAACTAAGGAGGGGATCCTTGATAACTAGGAGGGGATACGTGATAACTAGGAGGAGATCATTGATAACTAGGAGGGGATACGTGATAACTAGGAAAAAATCTGTGATAACTAGGAGGGGATCCGTGATTACTAGGAGAGAATATGTGCTAACTAGGAGAAGATACGTGATAACTAGGAGGAGATCTTTGATAACTAGGAGGGGATACGTGATAACTAGGAAAAAATCTGTGATAACTAGGAGGAAATCCTTGATAACTAGGAGGGGATACATGATAACTAGGAAGGGATACCTGATAACTAAGAGGGAATCTGTGATAACAAGAGGGGATCTTTGATAACTAGGAGGGGATACGTGATAACTAGGAGGGGATACATGATAACTAGGAAGGGATACATGATAACTAAGAGGGAATCTGTGATAACTAGGAGGGGATCCTTGATAATTAGGAGGGGATACGTGATAACTAGGAAAGAATCTGTGATAACTAGGAGGGGATCCTTGATAACTAGGAGGGGATACGTGATAACTAGGAGGGGATACATGATAACTAGGAGGGGATACGTGATAACTAGGAGGGGATCTGTGATAACTAGGCGGGGATCCTTGATAACTAGGAGGGGATATGTGATAACTAGGAAAGAATCTGTGATAACTAGGAGGGTAGCCGTTATAACTAGCAGGGGATCCTTGATAACTAGGAACGGATACATGATATCTAGGAGGGGATCCTTGATAACTAGGAGGGGACACGTGATAACTAGGAGAGGATACGTGATAACTAGGAAAGAATCTGTGATAACTAGGACGGGATCCTTGATAACTAGGTGGGGATATGTGATAACTAGGGAAGAATCTGTGATAACTGAGGGGCTCCTTGATAATTAGGAGGGGATACGTGATAACTAGGAGGGTATCCTTGATAACTAGAAGGGGATACGTGATAACTAGGGAAGATTCTGTGATAACTAAGGAAGGGATCCTTGATAATTAGGAGGGGATACATGATAACTAGGGAAAAATCTGGGATAACTAAGGAGGGGATCCTTGATAATTAGGAGGGGATATGTTGTGACAACTAGGAGGGGATATGTGATAACTAGGAGGGGATATATGATAACTAGGAGGGGATACGTGATAACTAGGAGGGAATACGTGATAACTAGGAGGGGATACGTGATAACTAGGAGGGGATATATGATAACTAGGAGGGGATATGTGATAACTAGGAGGGGATACGTGATAACTAGGAGGGGATACGTGATAACTAGGAGGGGATACGTGATAACTAGGAGGGGATACGTGATAACTAGGAGGGCATACGTGATAACTAGGAGGGCATACGTGATAACTAGGAGGGCATACGTGATAACTAGGGAAGAATCTTTGATAACTAGGAGAGATCCCTTTATAACTAGGAGAGGATACATGATAACTATTAGGGGATCCCCGGATCAGACTGAATGCTTGCTCCTATGATGTGCAGGCACTAGTGGGACTGTGACCAGTGACTGCTGTAGCTCATGACTGTAATTAGTGCAGATATGTGAGTGGCACACGTGGCGGCATGTGAGGGCACCACTGCCCATCCGGCACCTGGGCCTGTGATCCTCTGCAGGTCCCCAGCTCCTTACTGTCCCACATTACTGGTGTGAGGAGAGGAGACCCCGGCACATCGTGTACTGACCCCCAGATCACTGCGGACATCAGCGCGACACAACACAGCATGTAAGTGGGAAATAGGACCTTCCGTGACGTCAGCGCCATGTGATCAGTCACATGACTGAGAGGAGCCAGGCTCTGGGCTGTGCATTAGGAGCCGTCCTTCATGACGTGCTGCAGTAAAAGATTAGTAATAGGTTTTTACAGAGAGTACTGTATGGAGCAGAGCCGTGTGTACTGTATGGTGCAGAGCCGTGTGTACTGTATGGAGCAGAGCCGTGTGTACTGTATGGAGCAGAGCCGTGTGTACTGTATGGAGCAGAGCCGTGTGTACTGTATGGAGCAGAGCCGTGTGTACTGTATGGTGCAGAGCCGTGTGTACTGTATGGAGCAGAGCCGTGTGTACTGTATGGAGCAGAGCCGTGTGTACTGTATGGAGCAGAGCTGTGTGTACTGTATGGAGCAGAGCTGTGTGTACTGTATGGAGCAGAGCTGTGTGTACTGTATGGAGCAGAGCTGTGTGTACTGTATGGAGCAGGGCTGTGTGTACTGTATGGTGCAGAGCTGTGTGTACTGTATGGTGCAGAGCCGTGTGTACTGTATGGAGCAGAGCCGTGTGTAGTGTATGGTGCAGAGCCGTGTGTACTGTATGGAGCAGAGCTGTGTGTCCTGTATGGAGCAGAGCTGTGTGTACTGTATGGAGCAGAGCCGTGTGTACTGTATGGAGCAGAGCCGTGTGTACTGTATGGTGCAGAGCCGTGTGTACTGTATGGAACAGAGCCGTGTGTACTGTATGGTGCAGAGCCGTGTGTACTGTATGGTGCAGAGCTGTGTGTACTGTATGGAGCAGAGCCGTGTGTACTGTATGGAGCAGAGCCGTGTGTACTGTATGGAGCAGAGCCGTGTGTACTGTATGGTGCAGAGCCGTGTGTACTGTATGGAGCAGAGCCGTGTGTACTGTATGGAGCAGAGCCGTGTGTACTGTATGGAGCAGAGCCGTGTGTACTGTATGGAGCAGAGCCGTGTGTACTGTATGGAGCAGAGCCGTGTGTACTGTATGGAGCAGAGCCGTGTGTACTGTATGGTGCAGAGCCGTGTGTACTGTATGGAGCAGAGCTGTGTGTACTGTATGGAGCAGAGCTGTGTGTACTGTATGGAGCAGAGCCGTGTGTACTGTATGGTGCAGAGCCGTGTGTACTGTATGGAGCAGAGCCGTGTGTACTGTATGGAGCAGAGCCGTGTGTACTGTATGGAGCAGAGCCGTGTGTACTGTATGGAGCAGAGCCGTGTGTACTGTATGGAGCAGAGCCGTGTGTACTGTATGGTGCAGAGCCGTGTGTACTGTATGGAGCAGAGCCGTGTGTACTGTATGGAGCAGAGCCGTGTGTACTGTATGGTGCAGAGCCGTGTGTACTGTATGGAGCAGAGCTGTGTGTACTGTATGGAGCAGAGCTGTGTGTACTGTATGGAGCAGAGCCGTGTGTACTGTATGGAGCAGAGCCGTGTGTACTGTATGGAGCAGAGCCGTGTGTACTGTATGGTGCAGAGCCGTGTGTACTGTATGGAGCAGAGCCGTGTGTACTGTATGGAGCAGAGCCGTGTGTACTGTATGGAGCAGAGCCGTGTGTACTGTATGGTGCAGAGCCGTGTGTACTGTATGGAGCAGAGCCGTGTGTACTGTATGGTGCAGAGCCGTGTGTACTGTATGGAGCAGAGCCGTGTGTACTGTATGGAGCAGAGCCGTGTGTACTGTATGGAGCAGAGCCGTGTGTACTGTATGGAGCAGAGCCGTGTGTACTGTATGGAGCAGAGTTGTGTGTACTGTATGGTGCAGAGCCGTGTGTACTGTATGGAGCAGAGCTGTGTGTACTGTATGGAGCAGAGCTGTGTGTACTGTATGGAGCAGAGCCGTGTGTACTGTATGGAGCAGAGCTGTGTGTACTGTATGGAGCAGAGTTGTGTGTACTGTATGGTGCAGAGCCGTGTGTACTGTATGGAGCAGAGCTGTGTGTACTGTATGGAGCAGAGCTGTGTGTACTGTATGGAGCAGAGCCGTGTGTACTGTATGGAGCAGAGCCGTGTGTACTGTATGGTGCAGAGCCGTGTGTACTGTATGGAGCAGAGCTGTGTGTCCTGTATGGAGCAGAGCTGTGTGTACTGTATGGAGCAGAGCTGTGTGTCCTGTATGGAGCAGAGCTGTGTGTACTGTATGGAGCAGAGCCGTGTGTACTGTATGGTGCAGAGCCGTGTGTACTGTATGGTGCAGAGCCGTGTGTACTGTATGGAGCAGAGCCGTGTGTACTGTATGGTGCAGAGCTGTGTGTACTGTATGGAGCAGAGCCGTGTGTACTGTATGGAGCAGAGCCGTGTGTACTGTATGGTGCAGAGCCGTGTGTACTGTATGGAGCAGAGCTGTGTGTCCTGTATGGAGCAGAGCTGTGTGTACTGTATGGAGCAGAGCTGTGTGTCCTGTATGGAGCAGAGCTGTGTGTACTGTATGGAGCAGAGCCGTGTGTACTGTATGGTGCAGAGCCGTGTGTACTGTATGGAGCAGAGCCGTGTGTACTGTATGGAGCAGAGCCGTGTGTACTGTATGGAGCAGAGCCGTGTGTACTGTATGGTGCAGGGCCGTGTGTACTGTATGGAGCAGAGCCGTGTGTACTGTATGGAGCAGAGCCGTGTGTACTGTATGGAGCAGAGCCGTGTGTACTGTATGGTGCAGAGCCGTGTGTACTGTATGGAGCAGAGCCGTGTGTACTGTATGGTGCAGAGCCGTGTGTACTGTATGGAACAGAGCCGTGTGTACTGTATGGAGCAGAGCCGTGTGTACTGTATGGAGCAGAGCCGTGTGTACTGTATGGTGCAGAGCCGTGTGTACTGTATGGAGCAGAGCCGTGTGTACTGTATGGAGCAGAGCCGTGTGTACTGTATGGAGCAGAGCCGTGTGTACTGTATGGAGCAGAGCCGTGTGTACTGTATGGTGCAGAGCCGTGTGTACTGTATGGAGCAGAGCTGTGTGTACTGTATGGAGCAGAGCTGTGTGTACTGTATGGAGCAGAGCCGTGTGTACTGTATGGTGCAGAGCCGTGTGTACTGTATGGAGCAGAGCCGTGTGTACTGTATGGAGCAGAGCCGTGTGTACTGTATGGAGCAGAGCCGTGTGTACTGTATGGAGCAGAGCCGTGTGTACTGTATGGAGCAGAGCCGTGTGTACTGTATGGTGCAGAGCCGTGTGTACTGTATGGAGCAGAGCCGTGTGTACTGTATGGAGCAGAGCCGTGTGTACTGTATGGTGCAGAGCCGTGTGTACTGTATGGAGCAGAGCTGTGTGTACTGTATGGAGCAGAGCTGTGTGTACTGTATGGAGCAGAGCCGTGTGTACTGTATGGAGCAGAGCCGTGTGTACTGTATGGAGCAGAGCCGTGTGTACTGTATGGTGCAGAGCCGTGTGTACTGTATGGAGCAGAGCCGTGTGTACTGTATGGAGCAGAGCCGTGTGTACTGTATGGAGCAGAGCCGTGTGTACTGTATGGTGCAGAGCCGTGTGTACTGTATGGAGCAGAGCCGTGTGTACTGTATGGTGCAGAGCCGTGTGTACTGTATGGAGCAGAGCCGTGTGTACTGTATGGAGCAGAGCCGTGTGTACTGTATGGAGCAGAGCCGTGTGTACTGTATGGAGCAGAGCCGTGTGTACTGTATGGAGCAGAGTTGTGTGTACTGTATGGTGCAGAGCCGTGTGTACTGTATGGAGCAGAGCTGTGTGTACTGTATGGAGCAGAGCTGTGTGTACTGTATGGAGCAGAGCCGTGTGTACTGTATGGAGCAGAGCTGTGTGTACTGTATGGAGCAGAGTTGTGTGTACTGTATGGTGCAGAGCCGTGTGTACTGTATGGAGCAGAGCTGTGTGTACTGTATGGAGCAGAGCTGTGTGTACTGTATGGAGCAGAGCCGTGTGTACTGTATGGAGCAGAGCCGTGTGTACTGTATGGTGCAGAGCCGTGTGTACTGTATGGAGCAGAGCTGTGTGTCCTGTATGGAGCAGAGCTGTGTGTACTGTATGGAGCAGAGCTGTGTGTCCTGTATGGAGCAGAGCTGTGTGTACTGTATGGAGCAGAGCCGTGTGTACTGTATGGTGCAGAGCCGTGTGTACTGTATGGTGCAGAGCCGTGTGTACTGTATGGAGCAGAGCCGTGTGTACTGTATGGTGCAGAGCTGTGTGTACTGTATGGAGCAGAGCCGTGTGTACTGTATGGAGCAGAGCCGTGTGTACTGTATGGTGCAGAGCCGTGTGTACTGTATGGAGCAGAGCTGTGTGTCCTGTATGGAGCAGAGCTGTGTGTACTGTATGGAGCAGAGCTGTGTGTCCTGTATGGAGCAGAGCTGTGTGTACTGTATGGAGCAGAGCCGTGTGTACTGTATGGAGCAGAGCCGTGTGTACTGTATGGTGCAGAGCCGTGTGTACTGTATGGAGCAGAGCCGTGTGTACTGTATGGAGCAGAGCCGTGTGTACTGTATGGAGCAGAGCCGTGTGTACTGTATGGTGCAGGGCCGTGTGTACTGTATGGAGCAGAGCCGTGTGTACTGTATGGAGCAGAGCCGTGTGTACTGTATGGAGCAGAGCCGTGTGTACTGTATGGAGCAGAGCCGTGTGTACTGTATGGAGCAGAGCTGTGTGTACTGTATGGTGCAGGGCTGTGTGTACTGTATGGAGCAGAGCCGTGTGTACTGTATGGAGCAGAGCCGTGTGTACTGTATGGAGCAGAGCCGTGTGTACTGTATGGAGCAGAGCCGTGTGTACTGTATGGAGCAGAGCTGTGTGTACTGTATGGTGCAGAGCCGTGTGTACTGTATGGAGCAGAGCCGTGTGTACTGTATGGAGCAGAGCCGTGTGTACTGTATGGAGCAGAGCCGTGTGTACTGTATGGTGCAGAGCCGTGTGTACTGTATGGAGCAGAGCCGTGTGTACTGTATGGTGCAGAGCCGTGTGTACTGTATGGAGCAGAGCCGTGTGTACTGTATGGAGCAGAGCCGTGTGTACTGTATGGTGCAGAGCCGTGTGTACTGTATGGAGCAGAGCTGTGTGTACTGTATGGAGCAGAGCTGTGTGTACTGTATGGAGCAGAGCCGTGTGTACTGTATGGTGCAGAGCCGTGTGTACTGTATGGAGCAGAGCCGTGTGTACTGTATGGAGCAGAGCCGTGTGTACTGTATGGAGCAGAGCCGTGTGTACTGTATGGTGCAGAGCCGTGTGTACTGTATGGAGCAGAGCCGTGTGTACTGTATGGTGCAGAGCCGTGTGTACTGTATGGAGCAGAGCCGTGTGTACTGTATGGAGCAGAGCCGTGTGTACTGTATGGAGCAGAGCCGTGTGTACTGTATGGAGCAGAG
Organism: Anomaloglossus baeobatrachus; assembly: GCF_048569485.1. Classification (NCBI taxonomy): domain Eukaryota; kingdom Metazoa; phylum Chordata; class Amphibia; order Anura; family Aromobatidae; genus Anomaloglossus; species Anomaloglossus baeobatrachus. The sequence continues at coordinate 703,375,396 of NC_134353.1, read as the reverse complement.
CCGTGTGTACTGTATGGAGCAGAGTTGTGTGTACTGTATGGTGCAGAGCCGTGTGTACTGTATGGAGCAGAGCTGTGTGTACTGTATGGAGCAGAGCTGTGTGTACTGTATGGAGCAGAGCCGTGTGTACTGTATGGAGCAGAGCTGTGTGTACTGTATGGAGCAGAGTTGTGTGTACTGTATGGTGCAGAGCCGTGTGTACTGTATGGAGCAGAGCTGTGTGTACTGTATGGAGCAGAGCTGTGTGTACTGTATGGAGCAGAGCCGTGTGTACTGTATGGAGCAGAGCCGTGTGTACTGTATGGAGCAGAGTTGTGTGTACTGTATGGTGCAGAGCCGTGTGTACTGTATGGAGCAGAGCTGTGTGTACTGTATGGAGCAGAGCTGTGTGTACTGTATGGAGCAGAGCCGTGTGTACTGTATGGAGCAGAGCCGTGTGTACTGTATGGTGCAGAGCCGTGTGTACTGTATGGAGCAGAGCTGTGTGTCCTGTATGGAGCAGAGCTGTGTGTACTGTATGGAGCAGAGCTGTGTGTCCTGTATGGAGCAGAGCTGTGTGTACTGTATGGAGCAGAGCCGTGTGTACTGTATGGTGCAGAGCCGTGTGTACTGTATGGTGCAGAGCCGTGTGTACTGTATGGAGCAGAGCCGTGTGTACTGTATGGTGCAGAGCTGTGTGTACTGTATGGAGCAGAGCCGTGTGTACTGTATGGAGCAGAGCCGTGTGTACTGTATGGTGCAGAGCCGTGTGTACTGTATGGAGCAGAGCTGTGTGTCCTGTATGGAGCAGAGCTGTGTGTACTGTATGGAGCAGAGCTGTGTGTCCTGTATGGAGCAGAGCTGTGTGTACTGTATGGAGCAGAGCCGTGTGTACTGTATGGTGCAGAGCCGTGTGTACTGTATGGAGCAGAGCCGTGTGTACTGTATGGAGCAGAGCCGTGTGTACTGTATGGAGCAGAGCCGTGTGTACTGTATGGTGCAGGGCCGTGTGTACTGTATGGAGCAGAGCCGTGTGTACTGTATGGAGCAGAGCCGTGTGTACTGTATGGAGCAGAGCCGTGTGTACTGTATGGAGCAGAGCCGTGTGTACTGTATGGAGCAGAGCTGTGTGTACTGTATGGTGCAGGGCTGTGTGTACTGTATGGAGCAGAGCTGTGTGTACTGTATGGAGCAGAGCCGTGTGTACTGTATGGAGCAGAGCCGTGTGTACTGTATGGAGCAGAGCCGTGTGTACTGTATGGAGCAGAGCTGTGTGTACTGTATGGAGCAGAGCCGTGTGTACTGTATGGAGCAGAGCCGTGTGTACTGTATGGAGCAGAGCCGTGTGTACTGTATGGAGCAGAGATGTGTGTACTGTATGGAGCAGAGCCGTGTGTACTGTATGGAGCAGAGCTGTGTGTACTGTATGGAGCAGAGCCGTGTGTACTGTATGGAGCAGAGCCGTGTGTACTGTATGGAGCAGAGCCGTGTGTACTGTATGGTGCAGAGCCGTGTGTACTGTATGATGCAGAGCCGTGTGTACTGTATGGAGCAGAGCCGTGTGTACTGTATGGAGCAGAGCCGTGTGTACTGTATGGTGCAGAGCCGTGTGTACTGTATGGAGCAGAGCCGTGTGTACTGTATGGAGCAGAGCCGTGTGTACTGTATGGAGCAGAGCCGTGTGTCCTGTATGGAGCAGAGCTGTGTGTCCTGTATGGAGCAGAGCCGTGTGTACTGTATGGAGCAGAGCCGTGTGTACTGTATGGTGCAGAGCCGTGTGTACTGTATGGTGCAGAGCTGTGTGTACTGTATGGAGCAGAGCTGTGTGTACTGTATGGTGCAGAGCCGTGTGTACTGTATGATGCAGAGCCGTGTGTACTGTATGGAGCAGAGCCGTGCGTACTGTATGGAGCAGAGCCGTGTGTACTGTATGGAGCAGAGCCGTGTGTACTGTATGGTGCAGAGCCGTGTGTACTGTATGGTGCAGAGCTGTGTGTACTGTATGGAGCAGAGCTGTGTGTACTGTATGGTGCAGAGCCGTGTGTACTGTATGATGCAGAGCCGTGTGTACTGTATGGAGCAGAGCCGTGCGTACTGTATGGAGCAGAGCCGTGCGTACTGTATGGAGCAGAGCCGTGCGTACTGTATGGAGCAGAGCCGTGCGTACTGTATGGAGCAGACCCGTGTGTACTGTATGGAGCAGAGCCGTGTGTACTGTATGGAGCAGAGCCGTGTGTACTGTATGGAGCAGAGCCGTGTGTACTGTATGGAGCAGAGCCGTGTGTACTGTATGGAGCAGAGCTGTTTGTACTGTATGGTGCAGAGCTGTTTGTACTGTATGGTGCAGAGCTGTGTGTACTGTATGGAGCAGAGCTGTGTGTACTGTATGGAGCAGAGCTGTGCGTACTGTATGGAGCAGAGATGTGCGTACTGTATGGAGCAGAGTTGTGTGTACTGTATGGTGCAGAGATGTGTGTACTGTATGGAGCAGAGATGTGCGTATTGTATGGAGCAGAGCTGTGCGTACTGTATGGAGCAGAGCTGTGCGTACTGTATGGAGCAGAGCTGTGCGTACTGTATGGAGCAGAGCTGTGCGTACTGTATGGAGCAGAGCTGTGCGTACTGTATGGAGCAGAGCTGTGTGTACTGTATGGAGCAGAGCTGTGTGTACTGTATAGAGCAGAGCTGTGTGTACTGTATGGTGCAGAGCTGTGTGTACTGTATGGTGCAGAGCTGTGTGTACTGTATGGAGCAGAGCCGTGTGTACTGTATGGAGCAGAGCTGTTTGTACTGTATGGTGCAGAGCTGTTTGTACTGTATGGTGCAGAGCTGTTTGTACTGTATGGTGCAGAGCTGTGTGTACTGTATGGAGCAGAGCTGTGTGTACTGTATGGAGCAGAGCTGTGTGTACTGTATGGAGCAGAGTTGTGTGTACTGTATGGAGCAGAGTTGTGTGTACTGTATGGTGCAGAGATGTGCGTACTGTATGGAGCAGAGATGTGCGTACTGTATGGAGCAGAGATGTGCGTACTGTATGGAGCAGAGCTGTGCGTACTGTATGGAGCAGAGCTGTGCGTACTGTATGGAGCAGAGCTGTGTGTACTGTATGGAGCAGAACCGTGTGTACTGTATGGTGCAGAGCCGTGTGTACTGTATGGAGCAGAGCCGTGTGTACTGTATGGAGCAGAGCCGTGCGTACTGTATGGTGCAGAGCCGTGTGTACTGTATGGAGCAGAGATGTGTGTACTGTATGGAGCAGAGCCGTGTGTACTGTATGGAGCAGAGCCGTGTGTACTGTATGGAGCAGAGCCCTGTGTACTGTATGGAGCAGAGCCGTGTGTACTGTATGGAGCAGAGTTGTGTGTACTGTATGGTGCAGAGCCGTGTGTACTGTATGGAGCAGAGCTGTGTGTACTGTATGGAGCAGAGCTGTGTGTACTGTATGGAGCAGAGCCGTGTGTACTGTATGGAGCAGAGCCGTGTGTACTGTATGGAGCAGAGCCGTGTGTACTGTATGGAGCAGACCCGTGTGTACTGTATGGAGCAGAGCCGTGCGTACTGTATGGAGCAGAGCCGTGTGTACTGTATGGAGCAGACCCGTGTGTACTGTATGGAGCAGAGCTGTGTGTACTGTATGGAGCAGAGCCGTGTGTACTGTATGGAACAGAGCCGTGTGTACTGTATGGAGCAGAGCCGTGTGTACTGTATGGAGCAGACCCGTGTGTACTGTATGGAGCAGAGCCGTGCGTACTGTATGGAGCAGAGCCGTGTGTACTGTATGGAGCAGACCCGTGTGTACTGTATGGAGCAGAGCCGTGTGTACTGTATGGTGCAGAGCTGTTTGTACTGTATGGTGCAGAGCCGTGTGTACTGTATGGAGCAGAGCCGTGTGTACTGTATGGAGCAGAGCCGTGTGTACTGTATGGAGCAGAGCCGTGTGTACTGTATGGAGCAGAGCCGTGTGTACTGTATGGTGCAGAGCCGTGTGTACTGTATGGTGCAGAGCTGTCTGTACTGTATGGAGCAGAGCCGTGTGTACTGTATGGAGCAGAGCCGTGTGTACTGTATGGAGCAGAGCCGTGTGTACTGTATGGAGCAGAGCCGTGTGTACTGTATGGTGCAGAGCCGTGTGTACTGTATGGTGCAGAGCCGTCTGTACTGTATGGAGCAGAGCCGTGTGTACTGTATGGAGCAGAGCCGTGTGTACTGTATGGAGCAGAGCCGTGCGTACTGTATGGAGCAGAGCCGTGCGTACTGTATGGAGCAGAGCCGTGCGTACTGTATGGAGCAGAGCCGTGTGTACTGTATGGAGCAGACCCGTGTGTACTGTATGGAGCAGAGCCGTGTGTACTGTATGGAGCAGAGCCGTGTGTACTGTATGGAGCAGAGCCGTGTGTACTGTATGGAGCAGAGCTGTTTGTACTGTATGGTGCAGAGCTGTTTGTACTGTATGGTGCAGAGCTGTGTGTACTGTATGGAGCAGAGCTGTGCGTACTGTATGGAGCAGAGATGTGCGTACTGTATGGAGCAGAGCTGTGCGTACTGTATGGAGCAGAGTTGTGTGTACTGTATGGTGCAGAGATGTGTGTACTGTATGGAGCAGAGCTGTGCGTACTGTATGGAGCAGAGCTGTGTGTACTGTATGGAGCAGAGCTGTGTGTACTGTATGGAGCAGAGCTGTGTGCACTGTATAGAGCAGAGCTGTGTGTACTGTATGGAGCAGAGCTGTGTGTACTGTATAGAGCAGAGCTGTGTGTACTGTATGGTGAGAAATATACATTCCATAGGGAAAATACAGTTAGATAAACCTGGTGGACAAACCAGCTCAGGTTTTCAGCAGCTCAAAAAACATGGAAAAAGGGAGAACCAGAGCAAAAACCTGAATCAAAAATTACAAAGTTTTTTATTTTTATATTCAAGGTGCACAGTGCAATACATGAAACATTAATGTTCAATAAAAAGAGGGGGTGGGGAGCATAGGAACAAAACAGATCAACATTAGCCGGGTGTGGACTAACAGGCAAGAAAATGTTCAAATATAGAAAAACCCCTGATTGCCTACAATGAAGAAGATCAATATGCTATATGAGAGCATTTGAGTGTGGTTAACCTGGGGGAGTGAAGACACAGAGGACTCAAGCTGTTGGTAGTCAAATGTGGTTTGGCAAAGGAAATGATTAACAATCAGGAGACAACCCAATGTAGGGGAAATCAGATCATACATGAATAGCACAAAATCCCAAGTGGGAAGAGATGTGCTCCTGACTGAACAATCAAAGGGCTAAGCCAAAGGAATGCCACAGTGGAAAATGAGGTGTAATCACACAGTTAGGCGAACCCCCTAAATTTGTTGAAACAAGGGGGGAGTCAGATGGAAACCGAAAACTCTAGGGCAGATCTAGATGTTAGATAAGAGTCATTAATAGGGAGTATAGCTTGCAAGCAGGAAAGATTCCAGGATGCAAAGTAGGTGCAATAGTAGTAAATTACATGGAGTAAATAAATCCCTACAGAGCAGAAATACTCCCAACTATATGGCCAAAAATAGGCCAGTAACTACCTAGAGTTAGTGAATGGTGTGAAAAATATATAAAATGTCCATGGGACACAGAAACCCCCCAAGGAGGTTGATAACCCCGAGGCAGGGTAGTAAATGGAAAGTCTGCCAGACAAAAAGCCAAGGGGGTTTGTTTTGGGTGGAACAAGGAACAACGGCAGGTTAACTCAGCGGCAGAAAGGGGGGTAGAGATAAGGGCAAATGCCCGGTAGAGTGAACATATGTTACCTGAGACCGGTGGCAGGGGGCCCGACGCACGTTTCGCGGCTATCAGCGCATCGCTTGCCGCTTCATCATGGGGGAAGGTGAGGAGTGGTGCACACATCCGGTGGAGTGACCCATAAATAGCGCCGCGGAAATGGGAAACACGAATGGAATCCACAGTTCCGGAGTCAGACGGCGCATGCGCGGGCCCGCCAAGAAGTCCCCCGCTACGTAGCCCCAGCCGTCAAGGAGTCAGGCGCATGCGCGGAGGCCAAGACGAGAACAAATGTTCCCGCAGAGACCACCGCGCACGCGCGGACTCCATGGAGACGCCGGAGCGCGGCCAGGGAACAACAGGCGGGCGCGCGCACGCGCACAAAACTCCGGACACAGTGGATAGATGAATGGGGAGACAAGGTGACACAAAAGAGACGCTTGGCAAAGACCACAAAAATTATGAATATACATGATGGCGGAACAACATGCGGAACACATAACACAGGTAAAAAGACATAATACTACATGTCATAAAGTGAAACGTAATCCAGCACAGCCTAAAGAATGGTAAATGTGCAGGCAGCCGCCAGGTGGAATTTGAAACCAGGTCGCATCTCCAACCAAATCATGGTATATATCAAACGAACCCATCCGCTAATTAGTGTTGTCACAAGGGATATGTTGCATCATATTTAAAAGAAATCTAAGAAACAGAAAGAAATATATACATAATTAAAAACAAAAAGATTAAAAGCCACAAACACCCGATCAGAGTAATGCAATGGAAAGAAAAAATGGTACGTATTATACATATTTATTATAAAATACGTAAATGGTCACAGATAAATAGATACATTCCATTGCAAAAAGGTGATAAAGCAATGAGAGCTAGGTAATACATTCAGAGAAGGAGAGGAGGGGAGATAAAAAGGGCCTAAAGAAAAGAAGCAAAACTAAGGGCCTCATTGAGGCCCTTAGGAGCGACCGTGTCCAAAGCCACAATCCACTTGGTTTCTCTTTGGGAAAGCATCTTTTTGATGTTACCACCCCGTATACCGCAGTGGACCACATCAATGCCACGTATTTTTAACACTTTAGGGTCACAATTGTGGTACTTTTTAAAGTGGCGGGGTAGAGTTTTTAGTAAAGAAAAATCATCCACAGCCCTGGCCGCGCCAATGTCCCTCACATGCTCCCTCACCCGTATCCGAAATTCTCTCGAAGTCAGTCCTACATAGATGTATGGACAGTTGCAAGTAGCATAATAGATGACATTTTCAGTGCTACATGAAATCCGATGTTGGATCGTAAAAGAGCGTAGAGAATCGGAACTGGTGAAGGAGTTGCTGCGGAGGACATTGGCGCAGGCAAGGCAGTGCCCGCAAGGGAAACAACCTAAAACGGGACCAGTGGAACCAAATGGATTTGACTTTTTGGTGGTATAATGACTTTGGACAAGAAAATCGCTCAGATTCCTGGCTCTCCTAGCCGTGGCCAAAGGTGTGGGAGAGAGAGACCGAGATAGAACAGGGTCGGTTTTAAGAACCGACCAATGACGAGCCAAAATGTCTCGCATCCGATACCACTCAGCGTTGTAGGTGGAAATGAAACGAGGATTTGGGTCAGCAGACATCTGCTTGGGTTGATGGTGTAAAAGTGAGGTCCTCCCGGTGTGTTTCGCTCTTAAATAGCCCTTTTTTATGCACCGACGGCTATATCCCCTGTCCATGAATCGTGATTTTAAATCCTCAGCCTGTGCCTCAAAAGAGGCGTCCGATGAGCAGATCCGCCTCATCCGTAGAAATTGACCGGTCGGGATGGCTCTGACCGTAGATCCCATGTGTCCAGAAGAGGCATGAAGGAGTGCATTAACCGATGTTTTCTTACGAAAAACATCGGTTTGAACACGTTGGTTACCATCAACTTCAAGGACAATATCCAGGAAATCTATACTGGTAGAGCTGGATTTATAAGTAAGACGGATGTTAAATGTGTTGAGATTAAGACACTGAACGAACGAGTCGAGCTGCTCCACCGTGCCCTGCCAAAACATCAGAATGTCATCGATGTACCTAATCCAGCACTGCGCATGGGTGGCGGCCTGCACGCCCTCATCACCGAAAACCTGTCTCTCCCAATAGCCAAGAAACAGGTTAGCGTACGAGGGCGCACAGGCCGCGCCCATCGCAGTGCCGCGCTTCTGAAGGTAGAAGGAATCTTTGAATGTAAAATAATTATGTGACAGGGCAAAGTTTAGCAGCTCAAGTACCAGCTCGTTCAGGTCAGGATCCCGACCGGACATTTCAAGGAAAAAGCGGGCCGCACGGACGCCATCTTCATGTCGTATACAGGTGTACAGTGATTCTACGTCCATGGTAACAAAAAGTAAATCGGACTCCATTGAGATGCCGTCAACCCTCATGAGCACGTCCGTCGTGTCTTTAGCATAAGACGGGAGTGATTCGACTAAAGGTCTAAGGTAAAAGTCAATGAATCTGCATACGGGTTCACAGAACCCGTCAATGCCGGACACGATCGGACGGCCAGGAGGGTTAACGGCATCCTTGTGGATCTTAGGGAGGAGATATAGCGTCGGGACCCTGGGAAACTTCACCATCAGACCATCAAACATTTTTTTCGATATAATGCCCAAATCATGGGCTCTAAGGAGAATTTTTTGTAATTTAAGGGAAAAAGAGGTGGTGGGGTTATAATCCAATTTTTGGTACGTGTCCTTATCTCTTAGTTGTTTAAATACTTCCCTCTCATATTGAACAGTGGGCCAGATCACAATGTTGCCCCCTTTGTCAGCCGCCTTGAAAATGACATCATCAAGTTGTTGTAATTCAGTCAGAGCCTGTCTCTGTTTCATTGTAAGGTTGTCTGGAAAACGTCGTGTCGAGATTTTCTTGAAGTCTTCCATGACAAGCTTAGTAAAGATCTCTACAGCAGGGCAGACTGACAAAGGGGGGAACCTTGATGACCTGGGATGGAGAAAAGTAGGAGACGTACCTGGATTATTAATTTGTTCTGCAAGTAGGTCTTCTAGCGCCGCAAGAGCTTCTTGTTCAAGATCACTCAAGGTATCCAAACCACCAGATTTTTTATTATGGAGCTTCTTCAAAATAAGTTTTCTTGAAAAAAGATACAGATCTTTCAAAGCTGTAAAATAATGAAAATTATTGGTAGGAGAAAAGGACAGACCCAGAGATAAGACCTCGATCTGTGTCTCCGAGAGATGATGGTTTGATAAATATGGTGCATGAGTATGGTGCATGGGTATGGTGCAGAGCTGTGTGTACTGTATGGAGCAGAGCTGTGTGTACTGTATGGAGCAGAGCCGTGTGTACTGTATGGAGCAGAGCTGTTTGTACTGTATGGTGCAGAGCTGTTTGTACTGTATGGTGCAGAGCTGTGTGTACTGTATGGAGCAGAGCTGTGCGTACTGTATGGAGCAGAGCTGTGTGTACTGTATGGAGAAGAGCTGTGTGTACTGTATGGAGCAGAGTTGTGTGTACTGTATGGAGCAGAGTTGTGTGTACTGTATGGTGCAGAGCTGTGTGTACTGTATGGAGCAGAGCTGTACGTACTGTATGGTGCAGAGATGTGCGTACTGTATGGAGCAGAGCTGTGTGTACTGTATGGAGCAGAGCTGTGTGTACTGTATGGAGCAGAGCTGTACGTACTGTATGGAGCAGAGATGTGTGTACTGTATGGAGCAGAGCTGTGCGTACTGTATGGAGCAGAGCTGTGTGTACTGTATGGAGCAGAGCTGTGCGTACTGTATGGAGCAGAGATGTGTGTACTGTATGGAGCAGAGCTGTGCGTACTGTATGGAGCAGAGATGTGTGTACTGTATGGAGCAGAGCTGTGTGTACTGTATGGAGCAGAGATGTGTGTACTGTATGGAGCAGAGCTGTGTGTACTGTATGGAGCAGGGCTGTGTGTACTGTATGGAGCAGAGCTGTGTGTACTGTATGGAGCAGAGCCGTGTGTACTGTATGGAGCAGAGCTGTGTGTACTGTATGGAGCAGAGATGTGTGTACTGTATGGAGCAGAGCTGTGTGTACTGTATGGAGCAGGGCTGTGTGTACTGTATGGAGCAGAGATGTGTGTACTGTATGGAGCAGAGCTGTGTGTACTGTATGGAGCAGAGATGTGTGTACTGTATGGAGCAGAGTTGTGTGTACTGTATGGAGCAGAGCTGTGCGTACTGTATGGAGCAGAGATGTGTGTACTGTATGGAGCAGAGCTGTGTGTACTGTATGGAGCAGAGATGTGTGTACTGTATGGAGCAGAGCTGTGTGTACTGTATGGAGCAGAGCTGTGTGTACTGTATGGAGCAGAGATGTGTGTACTGTATGGAGCAGAGCTGTGCGTACTGTATGGAGCAGAGATGTGTGTACTGTATGGAGCAGAGCTGTGCGTACTGTATGGAGCAGAGATGTGTGTACTGTATGGAGCAGAGCTGTGTGTACTGTATGGAGCAGAGCCGTGTGTACTGTATGGAGCAGGGCTGTGTGTACTGTATGGAGCAGAGCTGTGTGTACTGTATGGAGCAGAGCCGTGTGTACTGTATGGAGCAGAGCTGTGTGTACTGTATGGAGCAGAGATGTGTGTACTGTATGGAGCAGAGCTGTGTGTACTGTATGGAGCAGGGCTGTGTGTACTGTATGGAGCAGAGATGTGTGTACTGTATGGAGCAGAGCTGTGTGTACTGTATGGAGCAGAGATGTGTGTACTGTATGGAGCAGAGTTGTGTGTACTGTATGGAGCAGAGCTGTGCGTACTGTATGGAGCAGAGATGTGTGTACTGTATGGAGCAGAGCTGTGCGTACTGTATGGAGCAGAGATGTGTGTACTGTATGGAGCAGAGCTGTGTGTACTGTATGGAGCAGAGCTGTGTGTACTGTATGGTGCAGAGCTGTGTGTACTGTATGGAGCAGAGATGTGTGTACTGTATGGAGCAGAGCTGTGTGTACTGTATGGAGCAGGGCTGTGTGTACTGTATGGAGCAGAGCTGTGTGTACTGTATGGAGCAGAGCCGTGTGTACTGTATGGAGCAGAGCTGTGTGTACTGTATGGAGCAGAGCCGTGTGTACTGTATGGAGCAGAGCCGTGTGTACTGTATGGAGCAGAGCCGTGCGTACTGTATGGAGCAGAGCCGTGCGTACTGTATGGTGCAGAGCTGTGCGTACTGTATGGAGCAGAGCCGTGTGTACTGTATGGAGCAGAGCTGTGTGTACTGTATGGAGCAGAGCCGTGTGTACTGTATGGTGCAGAGCCGTGTGTACTGTATGGAGCAGAGCCGTGTGTACTGTATGGAGCAGAGCCGTGCGTACTGTATGGTGCAGAGCTGTGTGTACTGTATGGAGCAGAGCCGTGTGTACTGTATGGAGCAGAGCTGTGTGTACTGTATGGAGCAGAGCCATGTGTACTGTATGGTGCAGAGCCGTGTGTACTGTATGGAGCAGAGCCGTGTGTACTGTATGGAGCAGAGCTGTGTGTACTGTATGGTGCAGAGCTGTGTGTACTGTATGGAGCAGAGCCGTGTGTACTGTATGGTGCAGAGCTGTGTGTACTGTATGGAGCAGAGCTGTGCGTACTGTATGGTGCAGAGCTGTGCGTACTGTATGGAGCAGAGCTGTGTGTACTGTATGGTGCAGAGCTGTGTGTACTGTATGGAGCAGAGCCGTGTGTACTGTATGGAGCAGAGCTGTGTCTGTACTGTATGGTGCAGAGCTGTGCGTACTGTATGGAGCAGAGCTGTGTCTGTACTGTATGGTGCAGAGCTGTCTGTACTGTATGGAGCAGAGCCGTGTGTACTGTATGGAGCAGAGCCATGTGTACTGTATGGAGCAGAGCTCTGTGTACTGTATGGAGCAGAGCTGTGTACATGTCTGTGTATTGTATGCAGAAGAGCTGTGTGTGTGTGTGTGTGTGTGTGTATTGTATGCAGAAGAGCTGTGTGTACTGTTTGCAGCAGAGCTGTGTACGTGTGTGTGTACTGTATGCAGAAGATCTGTGTGTACAGTATGCAGCAGAGCTATGTGTGTTATAAGCAGAAGAGATGTGTGTACTGTATGCAGGAGAGCTATGTTTGTTGTATGCAGAAGAGCTGTGTGTACTGTATGTAGCAGAGCTGTGTGTGTTGTATACAGAAGAGCTGTGTGTGTGTGTGTATTGTATGCAGAAGAGCTGTGTGTACTGTTTGCAGCAGAGCTGTGTACGTGTGTGTGTACTGTATGCAGAAGATCTGTGTGTACAGTATGCAGCAGAGCTATGTGTGTTGTATGCAGAAGAGATGTGTGTACTGTATGCAGGAGAGCTATGTGTGTTGTATGCAGAAGAGCTGTGTGTACTGTATGCAGGAGAGCTATGTGTGTTGTATGCAGCAAAGCTATGTGTGTTGTATGCAGAAGAGCTGTGTGTGTTGTATGCAGAAGAGCTGTGTACGGTATGCAGCAGAGCTGTGTGTGTTGTATGCAGAAGAGCTGTGTGTACTGTATGCAGCAAAGCTATGTGTGTTGTATGCAGAAGAGCTGTGTGTGTTGTATGCAGAAGAGCTGTGTGTACTGTATGCAGCAGAGCTGTGTGTACTGTTTGCAGCAGAGCTGTGTGTACTGTATGCAGCAGAGCTCTGCGTGTACTGTATGCAGCAGAGCTGTGTACGTGTGTGTGTATTGTATGCAGCAGAGCTATGTGTGTTGTATGCAGAAGAGCTGTGTGTACAGTATGCAGCAGAGCTATGTGTGTTGTAAGCAGAAGAGATGTGTGTACAGTATGCAGCAGAGCTATGTGTGTTGTATGCAGAAGAGCTGTGTGTACTGTATGCAGCAGAGCTATGTGTGTTGTATGCAGAAGAGCTGTGTGTACTGTATGCAGCAGAGCTATGTGTGTTGTATGCAGAAGAGCTGTGTGTACTGTATGCAGCAGAGCTATGTGTGTTGTATGCAGAAGAGCTGTGTGTACTGTATGCAGCAGAGCTATGTGTGTTGTATGCAGAAGAGCTGTGTGTACTGTATGCAGCAGAGCTATGTGTGTTGTATGCAGCAGAGGCGAGCTATGTGTGTTGTATGCAGAAGATCTGTGTGTACAGTATGCAGCAGAGCTATGTGTGTTGTATGCAGAAGAGCTGTGTGTACTGTATGCAGGAGAGCTATGTGTGTTGTATGCAGCAAAGCTATGTGTGTTGTATGCAGAAGAGCTGTGTGTGTTGTATGCAGAAGAGCTGTGTACTGTATGCAGCAGAGCTGTGTGTGTTGTATGCAGAAGAGCTGTGTGTACTGTATGCAGCAAAGCTATGTGTGTTGTATGCAGAAGAGCTGTGTGTGTTGTATGCAGAAGAGCTGTGTGTACTGTATGCAGCAGAGCTGTGTGTACTGTTTGCAGCAGAGCTGTGTGTACTGTATGCAGCAGAGCTCTGCGTGTACTGTATGCAGCAGAGCTGTGTACGTGTGTGTGTATTGTATGCAGCAGAGCTATGTGTGTTGTATGCAGAAGAGCTGTGTGTACAGTATGCAGCAGAGCTATGTGTGTTGTAAGCAGAAGAGATGTGTGTACAGTATGCAGCAGAGCTATGTGTGTTGTATGCAGAAGAGCTGTGTGTACTGTATGCAGCAGAGCTATGTGTGTTGTATGCAGAAGAGCTGTGTGTACTGTATGCAGCAGAGCTATGTGTGTTGTATGCAGAAGAGCTGTGTGTACTGTATGCAGCAGAGCTATGTGTGTTGTATGCAGAAGAGCTGTGTGTACTGTATGCAGCAGAGCTATGTGTGTTGTATGCAGCAGAGGCGAGCTATGTGTGTTGTATGCAGAAGATCTGTGTGTACAGTATGCAGCAGAGCTATGTGTGTTGTATGCAGAAGAGCTGTGTGTACTGTATGCAGCAGAGCTGTGTGTACTGTATGCAGCAGAGCTCTGCGTGTACTGTATGCAGCAGAGCTGTGTACGTGTGTGTGTGTACTGTATGCAGCAGAGCTCTGCGTGTACTGTATGCAGCAGAGCTGTGTACGTGTGTGTGTGTACTGTATGCAGCAGAGCTATGTGTGTTGTATGCAGCAGAGGCGAGCTATGTGTGTTGTATGCAGAAGAGCTGTGTGTACTGTATGCAGCAAAGCTGTGTACGTGTGTGTGTGTATTGTATGCAGAAAGCTGTGTGTACTGTATAGAGATTTGTCTTGTATGTAAAAACACGGACCATGATTCATCAGGGAATATCTTGTTTGAAGAAATAAATGACATTTCTCCTTTCCACTACAATGTTAATCAATGTCACACAGATTGTACCCTGATGACGCCCCTGTGCTGTCCATCATTTTCACCGACCCATAGACTTGTATGGGTAATTTCGATCCGTGACTTGACTTAATAATGGGCACGTCTTTATTATTTGTTTTGCGGACACATAGTCTGAAAGAAAAATGGACTTGTAAAAAGCACCATAGCCAACAGTATAATGGCTGCATGCTCTCTGTGTGAGAATCATGACTACGACACATGCATGGCCTAAGACATCCGTATATTGTGGTCTATATCCTGCCCTGTGTGGACTGGCTGTGACAGCATCATATACACCTCTAATGCTCTTGAATTGTCTCAGGTGACCTGCGGCCGCTTCACCCTCTGTAATTACAGTCAAAATAATCTGTAGATGTTTGTTCAGGCAAAAAAGTGCCCTATTTTTACGGGCTCTCCTGGAATTTGTGGATGGTTGGCGGTCCTGGTCACATTCACACATCACATAGTGGATAAGTGCAGGAGCTTCACATGCATTATTCTGGACTGCATATCAGCCTAGAATATTACTTTGCAAGCATTTTTGTTTTTCTACACAGACTATTGGTACAAAATCAGCCATGTGCACTGACACATTGGCTTTAATTGGTCTTTTATTTTTATTAGAATGCTTCATTAAAAGTAATGTTTTAAGAGGTTCCAAAAATTGTTGCCAAGAAGAAAGCTGTGATAAATATATCAAACTACACATTAACTCTTTATGCTGTATCTATTCTATGTCATAATCATCAAAACAATTGAATTTTTTTTATAACAGGTTAGAAGTGTGTAGGTGTGTATGTGCGCCCATTAATTTGATAGGTTTGTTTGTTTTTTAGGGTGGAGAACCAGGGCTTTCTATTGGAGGAAAATAATATAGGAATTCTCTATTGTTATTCTTTTAGAATTTGTAAATTTTACTGTTTTTACCTTTGTATGTCTCTAGATTTATTACTGTATTTGTTCTGATTACATGCATACCAGATATGCTCATCTATGGGGGTTTTTTAAGCGGGCTTTACACGCTACAATATATCTTACGATGTGTCGGCGGGGTCATGTCGTAAGTGACGCACATCCAACATCGTAAGTTATATTGTAACGTGTGACAGCTACGTGCGATTGCGATTGAGCATTAAAACGTCGTTCAATTCCTAAAAATTGAACGTGCGGTTGTTCAATGTTCCCGAGGCAGCACACATCATCGCAGTGTGTGACACCCCGGGAACGCTGAACTGCAGCTTACCTGCGTCCCGCGGCAATGCGGAAGTAAGGAGGTGGGCGGGATGTTTACGTCTTGCTCATCTCCGCCCCTCCGCTTCTATTCGCCGGCTGCCGCGTGACGTCGCTGTGACGCCAAACGTCCCTCCCACTCCAGGAAGTGGATGTTCGCCGCCCACAGCGAGGTTGTATGGAAGGGTAAGTATGTGTGACAGCAAATAATCATTTGTGCAACACGGTCAACAAATTGAACATGCCGCACATACGATGGGGGTCTGTCAAATCGCATACGATATCGTATGCGAAATTGACACGTGTAAAGCAGGCTTTAGACTCATATATCATCTAAAATAATTGATGTAATTTAAATATAAGGAAACCAAAAAGAAAAAACTCCTAAAAGGTACTTTATTCTAATCAATTATTAAAAGCTATGAGTATAAAAACAGTGCTTATACATAATCATTACAATAATACGTTTTAAGTGGGTGTAGAAGAGAGTGGTAGATCCGATTAGTGGGGATAGTGCTGTTTGTTTTACTATTCTCAGGGTAGGGGGAACAATAGTAGTTGTACTTCTTGCTCCAATACACTTGAATAAGGAGATTGGGGGATGAAATATCTATCCCTCCCTTTCACCTACCTACCAGCGGAGGTGCACCATAAATTATTGGGTACCCCCCGCTCCACGTCGTCTCTCCCTAATATCTCCCTGCAACTAACCAGTTACGCACGGGAGACCCACCACCAGAAAGGATAGTCGTGCAAATAGTCACAAAGAGTAATTCAGGCATATATAGGTATATTATAGCCACTTATAGATATTATATAGATCTCAGACCAAAAAAACTTTTTTTTGTTATATATATATATGGATGTAAAATCCCAGCAGGGAATAACTTATCTGCCGAGATCATCCAGTACTCTATCCCGACGCGTTTCCCCCCTATATTTTTCTAGGGGTTCATCAGGGGAATGATCCGAGGTAGATCTCTTATAACTTTATAAATGACGGTCAAGAAGACAGTGTGGAATCAGCCGCCCATAATAGGGTTACTCATTCGATGCGTAATGATGGCTGCTTTCAAAGTTCTGCATGTCCCATAGTGTTGACTATCATATACTGCAGTAGTTTATGGTGCACCTCTGCTGGTAGGTAGGTGAAAGGGAGGGATAGATATTTCATCCCCCAATCTCCTTATTCAAGTGTATTGGAGCAAGAAGTACAACTACTATTGTTGCCCCTACCCTGAGAATAGTAAAACAAACAGCACTATCCCCACTAATCGGATCTACCACTCTCTTCTACACCCACTTAAAACGTATTATTGTAATGATTATGTATAAGCACTGTTTTTATACTCATAGCTTTTAATAATTGATTAGAATAAAGTACCTTTTAGGAGTTTTTTCTTTTTGGTTTTCTACATATTGACTCCTATCACTATATATTTCCTTGGTTATAAAATAATTTAAATATAAGAAGGAAAATATATTTTCAAAAAGTTGGAAATCATCTGACAATACTATGTCGACCATCCCATAAATGTAGAAATATAAAGCTTTCCAAAGCGTATTATTTGCATCACTACACTGGTTAATATACACGTTTATAGTTACAGATTGCCCTTTAACCTTCTATTGTTTCCTGGTTGACTTGAAATTCTTGATCACTAAACGATGAAATATTTTCCTCTTATGTTTTTCCTTACTGGGCAAGGCCCAGTATTATGAACATACATACACACACACATGGGTAACGGAAAAGGGGAAACATCTTCTACAAGGAGAAGATGCACCAGCACCAAACTGGTCCCTGTACAGACTCGTAAGACCTTAGATGCACAACGAACAACACCACCTCGCACCTAAGGTCCTATAAGGCTGTCGAGGGGTTTCTCGTACTTCCTGAAGGACCAGAGAGAAGGCCACCAAACACTTTTTCAAGGGATAAGGAAGGTGCTCAGGAAGATACAAAAACTCAGAGTGATAGCACTAAAAATGTTCATATAAGATGAAAGGAATACGGGCTGTGAAGGAAAACAAAACTGACTCAAGCCGTGTTAACCAAAAGCAAAACCCCTAAGCTGAAGGGCTGGAACTCCTTGAATAAAGTCTACCTAGAGATATGTAGAGATATTGCCAGCAAGGAAGTGCTGTGAATGGTGACCATATATTACCCAACCCAGGAAGTGATGGGGCAAACCATGACGGGGAAATTAGAAACACCTGAAAAGGAAAGAACCAAGAAGGGAGAACAAAGACAATATCAACCACCTCCATTTGGACAGGGAAGAAAAAGTCATTAGTCCAGCAGACAGAGGAGCCGACCATGAAACACACAGGTGCCCAGGTCCCCTGATCAAACCCTGAAACTGACAAATTACACCAAAAACAAAAAGATTTGAAACACCATATTGTCTTTGGGGCGTGTGTGTCATGACCAGGACCGGGAATCTCCGCTCCAGAGTTTCCCAGACACGGCCTGGTCATGACAGGGTTTAACTCCCATCAACCTCGTTCTGGTTTCAGGAGACACTATATTTGGTCACTGCACTTGCATTCCTGTGCTGGTTATAGTTTTGCTCTGCAGCCTGTGACTGGCTCTGGTGAGAATTTCTGTTTGATCTGATTCCTTGTTACTGTGCCCTGACCTGAACCATTCCCCGCTCGTTCGTCTGTCCCAGCCCCTGACTTCCCGCTTTTGTCTGTTGTTTGTGTTTCCCTCTGCATAGCTACTCTCCCGGCTTCCGACACGGTTCTGTTTTCTAACTTGGTTTTGATCCTCCCTTTGCAGTGACTCGACTTTCCTGGCTTTAGACTCTGACTGTTTGACTACACTTTTGCCCCTGGTGGTTTGCCAGGTAACTGCCTGCTGAAGTTACTCTGCTGTACTTCAGCTGCCTTTTGGTTACTGTGTTACTTTGTCTCTCCTTCATTACTCTGCTGCCACCTACTGGGGAATATGCTGTACTACGTCCTACCAACCCTTTGTACAGCTTGACATTGTGCTTTCATGTTATTCTTAAATAAAACTAAAAGCGACATATATATATATATATATATATATATATATATATACACAAAATATTAATGGAGGTATTTAGAATATTATAATGGACATTGTAATACCGGCCCAGCGCCCCTTCTCAGCACCCTCCTTTGCTGTGTACTACTCTAAACTGCATCTTTGAGGTAGTTGCAGTTCTAAACGCATCCTCTGGCAGAAATGGTCTTTGTCAAATATGGTTTTGAGCACAAAAACGCTATAAATACGCTTGCGTTTTTAACGCGTTTTAGCCGCGATTTACATGCTTTTTCATTGCTTAAAGTCAGATGCGTTTTAAAGACAAATACACTACTAAATAAAGTTTAAACAAACACCTTGAAAAAAATGATAACAAATATCATGATTAAAATCATACACAAAACAGCTTATTTTATTAAAATGATAACTGTGTGCTAATATTTATGTATAAAATAACGTTAAATTATTGATTTTCATAAATTTAATTGTCGGACTATGTGTGTGTGTAAAGGGACATATCATGCCCTTAATATAATGTCAAAAAAGCATGCATTCTGCATCAAAAAAACATGTTAAACGCTAGAATTTTGAAGTAGAATGCGTTTTGAAACTTCTCATTGACTCTAATGTTAGCAAAACGCTGCCAAAATGGCAAAAACAATTGACATGCTGCTTCTTTAAACACAGAGATTTTGACAAATTTTCTGCAACTGAAACACTGCGTTTTAAAAAGCATTGTGCGCACAAGAAAGCCCTACTTCCCATAGACTTTGCTTTACAATCCAAATGCATGCAATTTGGCATTAAAACGCTGCAGTTCAAAATGCTGCGGAAACGCATGAAAAAACGCAAAGTGCGCACATAGCCTTATGCTCTGTTTTGCTGGATTTGCACTCTAGCTCCTGGCAGCTTCATTAGCCTCCTTTTTGTTCACCTGCTGATCTTGTAGGTTTTTAAAACCCAGAAAAGATGCAGTGTAGAGTCGGACCCAGCAAAGGAGGGTGCCGTGAAGGGGTGCTGGGCTAGTATTACAATGGCCATTATAATATTCTAATTATTTTTTAGGTAGAATTTATTTTGTTTTTTCACAGTGTGCGACTGTTCCTTTTTTCTCATATATTTCACATCACGTACAGATACGCACCTGTCCACATTTGTAAAGGTGCTGGCAGTCCAGTTTGAAATCAGGTGGTTAATACCAGCGTGGGAAACCAGCAACGGAATCCCTGTTTCATTCTGTTTTTTCTCTCCAAATTATATATATATATGTGTGTGTGTATATGTATATATATATATATATATATATATATATATACAGTGCCTTGCAAAAGTATTCAGCCCCTTTGAATTTTCAACCTCTTCTCACATTTCTGGCTTCAAACATAAAGATAAAACTTTTAATTTTAGGGTGAAGAATCAACAACAAGCGGGACACAATTGTGAAGTTGAACGAAATTTATTGCTTATGTTAAAGTTTTATAAAACATAATAATAAGCTGAAAATTGTGGCGTGCAATATTATTCGGCCCCTTTAAGTTAATACTTTGTTGTGCCACCTTTTGCTGCGATTACAGCTACAAGTCGCTTGGGGTATGTCTCTATCAGTTTTGCACATCGAGAGACTGAAATTCTTGCCCATTCTTCCTTTGCAAACAGCTGGAGCTGAGTGAGGTTGGATAGAGAGCGTTTGTGAACAGCAGTTTTCAGCTCCTTCCACAGATTCTCGATTGGAGTCAGGTCTGGACTTTGACTTGGCCATTCTAACACCTGGATACGTTTATTTTTGAACCATTCCATTGTAGATTTTGCTTTATGTTTTGGATCATTGTCTTGTTGAAAGACAAATCTCCGTCCCAGTCTCAGGTCTTTTGCAGACTCCAACAGGGTTTTCTTCAAGAATGGTCCTGTATTTGGCTTCATCCATCTTCCCATCAATTTTAACCATCTTTCCTGTCCCTGCTGAAGAAAAGCAGGCCCAAACCATGATGCTGCCACCACCATGTTTGACAGTGGGGATGGTGTGTTCAGGGTGATGAGCTGTGTTGCTTTTACGCCAAACATATCGTTTAGCATTGTGCCCAAAAAGTTCGATTTTGGTTTCATCTGACCAGACCACCTTCTTCCACGTGTTTGGTGTGTCTCCCAGGTGGCTTGTGGCAAACTTTAAACGACACTTTTTATGGATATTTTCGAGAAATGGCTTTCTCCTTGCCACTCTTCCATACAGGCCAGATTTGTGCAGTGTATGACTGATTGTTGTCCTATGGACAGACTCTCCCACCTCAGCTGTAGATCTCTGCAGTTCATCCAGAGTGATCATGGGACTCTTGGCTACATCTCTGATCAGTCGTCTCCTTGTTTGAGATGAAATTTTTGAGGGACGGCCGGATCTTGGTAGATTTTCAGTGGTATGATACTCCTTCCATTTCAATATGATCGCTTGCACAGTGCTCCTTGGGATGTTTAAAGTTTTGGAAACCTTTTTGTAACCAAATCCGGCTTTAAACTTCTCCACAACAGTATCACGGACCTGCCTGTTGTGTTCCTTGGTCTTCATGATGCTCTCTGCGCTTTAAACAGAACACTGAGATTATCACAGAGCAGGTGCATTTATACGGTGACTTGATTACACAGAGGTGGCTTATATTTATCATCATCAGTCATTTAGGACAACATTGGATCATTCAGAGATCCTCAATGAACTTCTGGAGTGAGTTTGCTGCACTGAAAGTAAAGGGGACGAATAATATTGCACACCCCAATTTTCAGTTTATTATTTTTTACAAAAGTTTGAAATCAGCAATAAATTTTGTTGAACTTCACAATTGTGTCCCACTTGCTGTTGATGCTTCACCATAACATTAACATTTTTATCTTTATGTTTGAAGCCTGAAATGTGGGAAAAAGTTGAAAAATTCATGGGGGCCGAATACTTTTGCAAGGCACTGTACATACACAGATTGCATGGGGCAACTTTTTTTTAAATCAATACTTATGCTGTATTTGCACAGGATAGAGGACATTATGCCAGGAATGGGCCCAGGATGGGGGACATTTTTGGAAGAGGCCCAGGATAGAGGCAAGGGGCCCAGAACAGAGTACGTTATTACTGTAAAGGGCCTGTCACACACAGATAAATCTGCGGCAGATCTGTGGTTGCAGTGAAATTGTGGACAATCAGTGCCAGGTTTGTGGCTGTGTACAAATGGAACAATATGTCCATGATTTAACTGCAACCACAGATCTGCCAAAGATTTATCTCTGTGTGTGACAGGGCCTTAAGGGGTCAGGTTGGGGAACATTATTGGAGGAAAGGGCCCAGGATGGAGGACATTATTATAGGGTGAGACCCATGATGGGTGACATAAAAATAAAGGGACCAGAATGGAGGACATTACAGGAAAGTACCCATACTGAGGGACATTATTAAAGGGGCCCAGGATGTGGGAGCTTACTAAATAAAGGGCCCAGGATGGGTGACATTATTATCGGAAGCAGCCCATGATGGAGTCATTATTAAATGACGGGGGCAGGATGGAGGACATTATTAAAGGAAGGGTTTACAATGGGGGACATTATTACAGGAAGAGCTTCTAGGATGGGTGACATTACTAAATAAATGAACCCAAGATGGGAGACGTTCTTACAGAAAGGGGCCCAGGATGGGGAACATTATTAAATAAAGAGCCCAGGATGGGGGACTGCAATACAGAAATGGGCCCAGGATGGGGAACATTATTATAAGATGGTAGACATTATTCCTGGAAGATAACAGGAAAACTTGGCACTCAAGAATCACGAAATCATGTTTTATTTGTGCAAGCAATCCACAAATAAATTAAACATTTCAGTCTCATCTGACCTTCATCAGAAAAACAGATCCCAATAAAACCTGTCCATCTCAAAGACAGAACCATGGCAGCTGCAGGACAGCTACTATAGCCAATGGACCACAATACGTCTAAGTTCATTCTACTGTATTTTCAGTCTGAGTGGTTTATGGAAATGTTACAAACTCAAACTCTTTTTTTTTTTTTTTATGAAGTCCATGTTCGCTATGAACACTGTATGTTAAAGTTCAAATCTACTCATCTACAGTCTGCACTAAAGCATGGAGGCTTATCTGATACTGATACTAGTGTCGGATCACACTCACCAATGCAATTCTATGTATTTGTGAAAAAATTAGACAGCACCCCGATGTCATCTCTGTGCTGTCCATTTTCCCGAAGTTGTTGTGATGTCTGCCCAGGACCACAGACACAGGGTGACTGTCATAGACAGACTAGAGGCAAGCCACCCACTCAGCAGGATCCCAAGGTCCCCAAAACCCTTTAACCCCTGTACACGGATCTGGAATTACTACAGGGTCCATTAGGTCGCTGCCTATGGGAGGCTGCAATCCGGAGAAGAGTAATCGCAGGCAGGGTTAAAACCAGGAGGTAAAACCGGGACAAAATTGGCAGGCAAAAGAGTGGTCAGGTAATCAATCTAAGGAGGAGATGTCAGCGAGGTACAAAAATGGCAGGCAGGAGAGTGGTCAGAGAATAGGCGGAGGTCAATACATGGAAATCAATAGTACAAAAGCAGGATGTGAACCAGGCCGCAGAAGTAAACTACAAGACTATATCTGGTGGCGACCAGCAGCCTGGAGGAGGAATTGTGAAGCCCCGCAAGTATTGTGTCGGTGCATTACCTTCAGGGACTCCACGCAGCTGGATCTTGTCACAGGTAGGAAATCTTCTATTTTGATTGTCGTGACGCCACTCTCAGAATTGCGGTCAGTGGAGACCGCCACTGCAGGTTAGGGGTGCCTGGGGCTGATGGTGGGTGCAGTCAGTTGTAATAGCCTCCTGAGAGTGAGGCAAGCCCCAGGGCCCTGTGTAAGTGTGTGGAACTACAAGTCGCAGAATGACTCACACACACAAGCAGGATGTCTTTCATGGATTTTACTCACTGATGATGGCAGGGTGAGTAACCCGGGCGTAGCTGGGATGAACCAGGCTGGAACCAGGTGTCCTTTAGGCTGACTGATGAGGGTGGCTACCGACTCGCCTTCCTTAGCCCTTTCCGTTTTGGGGTAACCCCTGCTTGAAGCCCTGCTGGGGTCGCCCAGGGAAGTTGCTGGTGCCTCTCTCCCCTTCTTTTTGGCCCGTTTGCTTGTAGCCTGGACCAGATCACTCCAGCTGCTTGCCTCCTGTGAACTATGGGCCCTAACTGTGGCTACGTGGCTGCGGACTCTGTAGTGTTGTCTTGGGGGTGTAAAGTGCCCCCTCATGCAGGTTTGGCAAGGGAAAGGTGGATCTATCCCTGCACTGGGACCTGCTACCCGTTGGGCCTGGTATCTCCCTGACAGTCTCCTTACTTTCCACTCCGTTGCTCTATCTTTAGCTGTGTGTGGATTTCGGGCAGCACTCCCAGGTGACCGTTCTCCCCCGTCGGTAGTCACTGCGCGGACGCTGTTAGACTGCCACAGCTCCAGGGTCTGCTCCTCACGTCTGCTTTCCCTGAGCTGCACACTAAACCGGCTCACTCGTGGAACCTGCACTGCTACTCCTGTCTGAGCTCCACTTCCATGCTCCTCACTCCTCCACACTCTGCTTCAGACTGTTCCTCTCCTCCTCCTTCCTCTTTTCCCTTTTGTGCCTGCCTACGCCACCTAGCAACCAGGCTCTCTACCACACCCCTTGAATGGAGATGGAGGCTTCGCCCCCTCCACCCCTCGGGTGGAGGTGGAGGCTTCGCCCCCTCCTGGGATCCCCAGGGGTCCTCTCAAAGGTACATGTGTGAGACCTGATCACTATGCGCCTGTGTAGTCACACCTCGGTCAGCCTTCTGGATTACCTGTGTTGTACTGTCCCCAGCATGGGTGCAGTACTCAGTGGTGCCTGACCAGGTCAGGGGCGCCACATTCCCCCTTAGTTATCACCAGCACGTCCTCGGGCTGCAAGACAACATTTTAAAATGCATAAAACAGTAAAACATGGTAAAACGTTTTAAAACCATCAGGTACCATACATCACCACCCTCCACCCACAAGTCCGTTAACCCACCCTAAACCCTCTCTCGTTGGCCGCGCCTTCAGCCACTTCTGGCAGGATGTAGAGGCGGCTTTCATGGTCTGGTGGTTTCAGGGTATACCTGGCCTGGTGGAGCCGCGCCTTCAGCCTCTTCTGGCAGGATGTAGAGGCGGCCTCCACAGTTGGTGCTGACCAGGTACCCTGTTTGTGGTGGAGAGCCAGGCCCCATAAACAGGCATGCTCCCTGGTTGCAGGCGAGCCAGGCCCCTAAACAGGCTGGCTCTGGTGGTGGTACCTCTGGGGTAACTATTTACACTGCGAGAGTTTGTGGCTATAGCCAGTTCATAGCCTTAAGGTTCATGGGTTTCTCACATTAGTTCATGTGGGCACATTTCTTGAACATGTACACGTTGCAAAACTTCAAACTTTAACTTCTGTACTTTACTTTACTTTACATGCTTTACACAGATTCCTCCTTACCAGGGCTTGGGCCTGTAGGGCTGCGGCACCTGTTGCTTTCTCCATCTCTGTCATCATCTGTAGTGGTCTCATCAATGTGTTCTTTGTCTTTTCTTTCCTCTTCTTCTGTGTCTGTTTCTTTTTCTGTGTCTGTTTCTTTTGCAGGATTACTGTAGGGACTTCTGGGACATGGTGTAACATCCAGTGCGTACCATCCGCGTTCTCCTTGGTGCATGGTGAATTCCACTGAGTCTCCCATCTGTAGATTTCTTCCTGGATGTCCTCTAGGCAAATGGGCTCTAACATCCCTTCTATTCACAAAGATGCCTTCTTTCATTCCAGGTGCAACTATAAAGCCATATCCTGATTTTAAACTAAAGTCTTCCACTACTCCACGACAAAGTGGGCCTCTGACCTGTGATTTGGCTCTTCTTAAAGACCTTTTCTCTTCCAAGTCTCTGGCTGTTACTTCATCCTTCCTATTCGGAGATTGCTGTGCAGGGGAAAACTTTGTTCTGCAGCGGCGCCGTGTCTTGCGGGCTGGATTCTGCTGGGTTGCTACTTCACTGCTTGCAGGCTCCCAGGTGAGGTTTCTGGACAAATCTTCCTCAGCGGAGGGTGTCGGGCTCTCTTCATCCCAGCGGGAATATAGCAACATCTCTGGCTCTGGGCATGGATCCACTGCTGATGGCTCCGGGGTCAGCTCCTCAGCCTTCTGTTCTCCTCTCCCCCTTAGTTCTTCTGAGCACTCCTGTTGTGGCAACGCTGGGGATGGGTGTTCATCAGCCGGCCAGGGCAGTGGACTTTTTGGCGTGGATATTGCCGGAGTCTTCCTGGGGGTGTGCGGAGGGAGCAGATACCGGTCCACCATCTCCTGTGGGAACTGGGCCTCTAGGTCAGCCTTCAGCTTCCAGTATTCGGGGTCCTCCCCCAGCAGGGACTTCCTAGCAGGGACTTCCTTAGACTGGGGAGCGGTGTCTGCTCTGGCCTTGCAGGCCGGGGTAAACAGTGGTACAGTCTTGTGTTGGCGGGCCGCGCCTGACATGGCGGCGGCCTGGTCTTGGCGGGCCGGGCAGGGCCTCGCTGCGGCGGCCTGAATTGGCGTCGCAGCTGCGATGGGATCTGTGCAGGCTGGGCTGGGCGTCGCGGCAACGATCTGGGCTTGGCGGGCCGCACCTGACGTGGCTGCGGCCTTTTTCAGCACCTCACTTGCGGCGCGGACGAGCGTCGCTGCTGCGGTGGGGTCTTGGCGGGCCGGGCCTAGCATGGCGGCGGCCTGGGTCAGCGTCACACCTGCGGCGTGGATGAGGGTCGCGGCGGCAGCCGGATCTTTGCGGGCCGGGCAGGGCATCGTTGCGGCGGCCTGGGCTTGGCGGGCCGCACCTGGCGTGGCTGCGGCCTGATTCAGCGTCGCCGCGCCGGGCGCCTCTTCAGGGACCGCGGGCGTGGCAGCAGGGGTCGGGGCACTCGCGCTGGCAGGGGCAACACTGGACTCACCCATCGGTGGCATCATCGGGGTCTGAGTCGTCGCCGCTCGGTCTGGCACTCGTCGCGTGGCTCTCCCCTCGTAGGCCTGAACCGCCGCAGCCATCTCCAGAAGCTCCGTGCGTCCCTCTCTGATCTGCTGCACGATCCTCGCCTCCAGTCGGTCACTGAACTGGGCAAGCTCCCGGGCCCACCAGGCAGCGGAACCCGGCTCTGGGCTCCTATCTTCAGACGCCATCTTCACCGCGTCGTCGCTGCTCTCCAGGTCTTCTCTCAGCAGCAGACTTCTGACTTCTTCTTGCAGCCGAAGTGCCAATTCCTTCACTTCCTGCAACTCCTTTCCCAGCAGCAGGCTTCTGGCTCCCTTTCTGTCCCGACGTCTCTGAACGCCTCCGCTCTCATCACTTGCGAGGTCAGGACGCTGCAGGGGATCTCTGGGTAGCCACACCTCTTCGTGGGCGGTAACTTCTCCCAGCGCGGGCTGCTGTTGTTTTTCAGCGCGCTTTTCATGGTGGCAATATGGCGGCGCTTCCAATTTTCCAAGCGGACCGCCCAGGCACATGGTCACCTGTCTGAACAGGTCTAGTCCTTATCCTGTTCGTGACGCCAGATGTGAAGCCCCGCAAGTATTGTGTCGGTGCATTACCTTCAGGGACTCCACGCAGCTGGATCTTGTCACAGGTAGGAAATCTTCTATTTTGATTGTCGTGACGCCACTCTCAGAATTGCGGTCAGTGGAGACCGCCACTGCAGGTTAGGGGTGCCTGGGGCTGATGGTGGGTGCAGTCAGTTGTAATAGCCTCCTGAGAGTGAGGCAAGCCCCAGGGCCCTGTGTAAGTGTGTGGAACTACAAGTCGCAGAATGACTCACACACACAAGCAGGATGTCTTTCATGGATTTTACTCACTGATGATGGCAGGGTGAGTAACCCGGGCGTAGCTGGGATGAACCAGGCTGGAACCAGGTGTCCTTTAGGCTGACTGATGAGGGTGGCTACCGACTCGCCTTCCTTAGCCCTTTCCGTTTTGGGGTAACCCCTGCTTGAAGCCCTGCTGGGGTCGCCCAGGGAAGTTGCTGGTGCCTCTCTCCCCTTCTTTTTGGCCCGTTTGCTTGTAGCCTGGACCAGATCACTCCAGCTGCTTGCCTCCTGTGAACTATGGGCCCTAACTGTGGCTACGTGGCTGCGGACTCTGTAGTGTTGTCTTGGGGGTGTAAAGTGCCCCCTCATGCAGGTTTGGCAAGGGAAAGGTGGATCTATCCCTGCACTGGGACCTGCTACCCGTTGGGCCTGGTATCTCCCTGACAGTCTCCTTACTTTCCACTCCGTTGCTCTATCTTTAGCTGTGTGTGGATTTCGGGCAGCACTCCCAGGTGACCGTTCTCCCCCGTCGGTAGTCACTGCGCGGACGCTGTTAGACTGCCACAGCTCCAGGGTCTGCTCCTCACGTCTGCTTTCCCTGAGCTGCACACTAAACCGGCTCACTCGTGGAACCTGCACTGCTACTCCTGTCTGAGCTCCACTTCCATGCTCCTCACTCTGCTTCAGACTGTTCCTCTCCTCCTCCTTCCTCTTTTCCCTTTTGTGCCTGCCTACGCCACCTAGCAACCAGGCTCTCTACCACACCCCTTGAATGGAGATGGAGGCTTCGCCCCCTCCACCCCTCGGGTGGAGGTGGAGGCTTCGCCCCCTCCTGGGATCCCCAGGGGTCCTCTCAAAGGTACATGTGTGAGATCTGATCACTATGCGCCTGTGTAGTCACACCTCGGTCAGCCTTCTGGATTACCTGTGTTGTACTGTCCCCAGCATGGGTGCAGTACTCAGTGGTGCCTGACCAGGTCAGGGGCGCCACAGAATCAGAAGGGTGTGGGCCCGGGGCCTTCCAATTGGCTGAAAGGTGGTAACTTCAGCTGGAAGGCACACACCACCACAGTCAGCCAGTGGTACTGCACGTCCCAGTGAAACCCAGTTTCGTGGGTGGGCGGAGACTGTGCCCACCGGAGCCACTAACACCTCCCCCATCACCAGCACTGCCTATGGCGGGAATACGGCGGCGTCTGGTAATAGCAGAAGTAGCAGGAGCGGACTTTGGTGGAGTCAGTTGTACAAGTATGACGAGAGAACCTTGAGAAACACGCATGAGTTTATTTTTCTGACCAAACTCATGGCAAAAACTGACACTGACCAAATTCTGATGACGCTCTGATCAAAAACACTGATGGAACAGACATTTTGTATGAGAAAAATCACTGAATGAGTCCAAATGATCATTGCTTTCTGGCTTCCATACCTTGAATAGTGGAAAACTCCAGCAAGTTCATGGTCTGTCATCCCCGCTTCAGCTAGAGGATCATAATTAGAGATTGACACTAATATTCTATGAATTTTTCGGTGAATATCTAAAAGTATGTTTCTATGAAACTGAAGAACCTATGAAACTTGTTCTAGAAACCTCAGAGGAAAGAAGCCATGTGTTTGCTTTATCTGGCAAAGTAATACTAGTAAAGTCAATGAGAAAGAGCAACAAGTCAGTGGCAGCAGCTAGGAACAAGCGCCAACACATGAAAGACTTTTGTTTCACAAGGCCCCAGAACAATAGAACGTTCCGTGCAAAACATTTTAGAAGGTTGTTATTCTTTCCTTCTTCCAGTCTGGGTACTGTGATTCTAGCAGCCACTGATCTAGTCAGAATAAAAATGAAAAGCGCTTATAATGATTTTTCAGGGGAGTTTGCCAGCAAACATATGGATCTCATTGCCACTTGTACAGCTTCAGCCAGTAAAACAAATGCAATTAATCAATATGTAAAAGTCATAAATTAACATGAGCATTAATCATTCTAATATGTAAAAGCCATGCATTAACATAAACATTCATCATTCTTAGCCCGTATGTGTCAGGCAGCAATTCTTTTTATTAATCAGTGTTTTCGTCTGTCATTTCTACCTCTTGACTTCCAGTTAACTGACTATTCCTCACTTTGCAAAACATTCTCTGCTGTGAAAACTTCATTTAGGATGTGTTACCAAGGACCGTATGGTTTCTTCATTGCTTCGGAGGCTATTATTAACAACGTCATTATGTAAAAGTCAGGATGAGGACACCCAACCCAGATCTTACTACTTGGCAGATAGATTATGCAAGCAGATGTCATTCACTCAACTAAACAATGTATTCCCCATACCAACCAAACCCATGACTGCTTTACAGATGGCATCTAGGCACAATCTTATTGCTTCCTTGACTGCATTGTTTTTTATAAAATTGTCTCTCCAGGAAAGGAGACAAACTCTAGCGCCACCTATTGGAAGTAGCAATCCTAAAAGTCAAAAGTGGCCTTTTAACAAGCCTTTCCATATGACCTAGGACAGTGATGGCGAATCTATGGCACGCGTGCCACCAGGGGCACGCAGAGCCCATTCTGCTGGCACGCGTGCTGTCGCCTGATCCTGCCGTTTTGATCTGTTGGTGCAGTCCCGCCAGCAGATCAAAGCTGTGTTGGAGGAGAGGAGACATTTCTCCTCGCTCTGACACTCCTCCTCCCCCAGGCCGCAGGTGTGTTGCCTAGGAGAGGGAGGAGCGTCATCGAGCGGTGCCGGCGTAATGACGTCTTCTGGCCGCGCGGGAACTGAGGACCCAGCGGTGCGCAGCGGGGGAGCAGGAAGGTGAGTTGTGTGTTGCTTTTTTTTTTTATAACTTGTGTGCGACTGTGCCAAGGTGGGGATGGGGGGGTCAGCGCCAGCATGGGGTGGGGGAGAACACACATGCCAGCATGGGGTGGGGGAAGGGGAACGCACATGCCAGCATGGGGTGGGGGTGGGGGAACGCACATGCCAGCATGGGGGGGTGGGGGAACGCACATGCCAGCATGGGGTGGGGGTGGGGGAACGCACATGCCAGCATGGGGTGGGGTTGGGGGAACGCACATGCCAGCATGGGGTGGGGGTGGGGGAACGCACATGCCAGCATGGAGTGGGGGTGGGGGAATGCACATGCCAGCATGAGGTGGGAGTGGGGGAACGCACATGCCAGCATGGAGTGGGGGAGGGGGGACGCACATGCCAGCATGGGATGGGGGAGGGGGAATGCACATGCCAGCATGGGGTGGGGGAGGGGGAACGCACATGGCAGCATGGGGAGGGGGAACGCACATGCCAGCATGGGGTGGGGGTGGGGGAACGCATATACCAGCATGGGGTGGGGGAGGGGGAATGCACATGCCAGCATTGGGGGGATGACATGCATGCCAGGTTGGGGGGGGAAACATGCTTGCCAGCATGGGGGGGAACAATGCATGCCAGGATGGAGGAAACATACATGCCAGGATGGAGGAAACATGCATGCCAGGATGGAGGAAAACATGCATGCCAGGATGGAGGAAAACATGCATGCCAGGATGGAGGAAACATGCATGGCAGGATGGGGAAACATGCATGGCAGGATGGGGAAACATACATGCCAGGATGGAGGAAAACATGCATGCCAGGATGGAGAAAAACATGCATGCCAGGATGGAGGAAAACATGCATGCCAGGATGGAGGAAACATGCATGCCAGGATGGAGGAAACATGCATGCCAGGATGGAGGAAACATGCATGCCAGGATGGAGGAAACATACATGCCAGGATGGAGGAAACATACATGCCAGGATGGGGAAAACATGCATGCCAGGATGGAGGAAAACATGCATGCCAGAATGGAGAAAACATGCATGCCAGGATGGAGGAAAACATGCATGCCAGGATGGCGGAAACACGCATGCCAGGATGGAGGAAACACGCATGCCAGGATGGAGGAAACATACATGCCAGGATGAAGGAAACATGCATGCCAGGATGGAGGAAACATACATGCCAGGATGGGGAAAACATGCATGCCAGGATGGAGGAAAACATGCATGCCAGGATGGAGAAAACATGCATGCCAGGATGGAGGAAAACATGCATGCCAGGATGGCGGAAACATGCATGCCAGGATGGAGGAAACATGTATACCAGGATAGAGGAAACATGCATGCCAGGATGGAGGAAACATGCATGGCAGGATGGAGGAAACATGCATGCCAGGATGGAGGAAACATGCATGGCAGGATGGAGGAAACATGCATGGCAGGATGGGGAAACATGCATGCCAGGATGGGGAAACATGCATGCCAGGATGGAGAAAAAATGCCACGATAGGGTACATTTACCAGGAAGGGGAACATTTACCAGGAAGGGGTACATGCTAGGAAGGGGGACATTTACCTGGATGGGGGTACATTTACCTGGATTGGGAACATTTACCAGGATGGAGGACATTTACCAGGAATGGGGTACATGCCGGGATGGGGGAACATTTACAACAATGGGCAATATGTCAGGATGGGGTACATTTACCAGCATAGGGGAACATGCCAGAATGGGGTACATTTACCAGGATGGAGGACATTTACCAGGATGAGGTATATTTACCAGGATGGGGAATATGCTGGGACAAATATACCAGAATGTAGGAAATATATATCAGGATAGGGGACATGTTTACCAGGAAGGGGGACATATGAAAGGGGAGGGGAGAAACTCGCACGTCTTTATGGGATTTCAGGATGTTCAGACTTTGAAATGTAGATGTGGATTACAGGGTGACATCTGATTGCATTCCAGGCTAAAATCTCTGTCTAATATTCTGCAATTTTTTCCAGAAAGATCAACTGCTGTGTCTGGAAAGGGCTCAGCTTCAATGTGTGGTAAGCATGCATGAGCGTGATGCCCCCTGCTGAAGAGAAGAGAAGACTGCAAAGGTAAGGCTACAATCAATTATTTACATAACAGGATTGGTTGGCACTTCGGAAAAAAATTGGGTTTAGGGCTACAGTTTGGGCACTCGGCCTGTAAATGGTTCGCCATGACTGACCTAGGATATATGCCAGATCAGAATCCCAATTTGCAGGCACGGTGTTTTGGGGTGATTGCCCCTTGTCAGTGCAAAGTGTGGGTAACTGATCTGGCTTATGAGAAGCTTTGTGGGGATCACGGAGGAAGACTATTCTCCTTACGGAGACCTGACAGGCATGCATTAATGGAAGGTTCTGTTCATACAGTGCCTTGAAAAAGTATTCATACCCTGTGAACTTTTCCACAATTTTTCACTTTACACTCACAAACGTAAATGTATTTGTAAAGTGTAAAGGAAATGATACATGGTTTCCAAATGATTCAAAAATATAAATCTGAAAATTGTGAGTGCAATCATATTCAGTCCCTCCCATGAGTCAGTACTGTGTAGAACCCCTGTAATTACTGCTGAAAGTCTTTCAGGGTATGTCTCTACCACCTTTGCACATCTCGAGGCTGAAATGTTTGCACACTAGCTCTATCTCAGGCAGTTTGAATCTAGAGTGTCTAAACAGCAATTTTCAGGTCTTCCCTCAAAGTGTCAATAGGATTTAGGTCTGGACTGTGACTGGGACATTCACACCCATGAATATACTTTGATCTGAACCATCCATTGTAGCTCTGGCAGTATGTTTAGGGTCGTTGTCCTGCTGGAAGATGAACCTATTGTCAGGAATCAGCCATTTACTGTGTCATAAGGATGCTGTAAATGATAGCTCAGACACCCCATAGATGGCAGGAGCATGCTGTGCTGTTAAGATTCCAAATGACAGCAAAGCCCCCGATCCGGGACTGGACATGCAAATTGAGAATTGCTTTGCAACCTTATCACGGCTGAGGCTTCTGGGTTTCCTACAGCTGTCACCCTTTAGGGTGATAACCTGGCTATTTAGCTGGCTGGTCAAATCACTGGCAGTTGTAGCTTTAAGCTTCGTGGTGTCTACGTGCCTTGTTCCTGTGCTCAGTCTCCGATGTGTTGTTGCCCAACCTCTGACCTTTCTTGTGACTACCTGCATGCCTAGCCACTTTTTTCTTGATCCGCTACCTTCCTGGAATTTTGACCTTGGACTATGACCTGACTATGCCTTTGTTTTACCCCATGTGGTTATTACGAGCCCTCCTGGTATCTGACTTTGGACTTCTTGACTACCCAGCCTCACAAATAGCCAATGAGTAGTGATTAGTGTTGCACCTATGTCCTTTTGTCCATTCTTTTGCAGCCTCTATCAGGTTTTCCTCAAGGATTACCCTGTATTTAGCTTCATCCATCGTACCATCTACTCTGAGCAGCTTCTTTGTCCCTGGTGAATAAAATCATCACCGCAGTATGATGTCACCACCACCATGTTTGACGACGAGGTTGGTGTTTTCAGGCCTATGTGCAGTGTTATTTTTCTGCCACACATTTTTACGTTAGCGCAAAAAGTTCTACTTTGGTCTTATTGGACCACAGTATCTTCTGGTACATGCTGGCTGTGTCCCATTCATGGCTTGTGGAAGAAGGTGCTCTGGACAGATGCGACCAAAGTAGAACTTTTTGGGTTAAAGGCAAAACTCTGTGTGTGGCAAAAAACTAACACTGCACATCACCCTGAAAACACCATCCCCGCCGTCAAAGGTGGCAGTATCATTATGCTGTGAAGATGATTTTGGGATAGGTAAGCTGGTCAGAGTTGATGGGAAGATTGATGGAGCTAAATACAGGGCAATCCTGGAGGAAAACCTCACTTTACCTGCTCACTTGCATCTTTTTGTTAATGAAGACACACATAGAGGACATTTGGTCTTTCTGTAGATTATTGACTCAAGACTAATGTACTTATCTCTATACTGATGATTGCTTACAGTTTTGCATTGATATTTAATTTGGATTTTTATTCACATAACCAATACATGGCCATACACTGGCTCTAATATAGGGCACAACTGTACATCTGTATATCTCAAATTTCACACATGCACATAGGGTTTTTTTGAAAAACAGCTATGTATACAGCACCTTTTGATGGTTAATGGCGTGCCTCAGCTCTGTGAGCCTCCATATGTCCTTTTGCACATGGCTCTGCTAGATAACTGTGGCTAATATGCACAGGGTTTTCAGATAAATCATGGAAAAGGGAAATAATAGAAATTCAGCTCACTGCCCAAGTAGTCCAAGTTATGTTCTTAAATAAGCTAAAAGCAGACGTTCTGAGACCTGGTCATGGTGCATGAAGTAAGAGATGGGCTGGCTCCCAGGTCACATAGCTTCAAAAGTCCATGCATAGATGGTTTCTAGCATAAAACATATGTCTTATCATCAGCTATAAATAAGGGTCTTCCAACCCGATACGTGTAAGCTATTTGATAGCATTTTTTTAAAGCTAAGCGCTTATTCTGAATTTTCATGATTTAAACTCCATGCTATAATTTAACTTTTTTTATCTGATTCTGGAGACCATTTATGCATGGAATTTTGAAGCTATTTAAAAAAAATAGGCCTCATCTAATTTGAGAAAATAGAATTTTCCTCCTAAATATACAATACTTCAATGTATTTAAGATCATATACCAGCCTAAAAATAACAATAGCATATTTGGTATCCATGTAAAATGCAATCAGAACAAGTATGGGAATAAATTTAGGGGCATGCAAAATTGAATACTTTATTTAAAAATTATTACACTTGAAATAAAAACTGAATTTTTCTCACTTTTTTATAAAATGTACAAAAAATAAATAAGTAAAAAATAACCCCTATAATATAAATCAACAAAACAAAGTTATGTTTCTCCTGAAAAAAAAGAATAAAATCAAACTCATCAAATTCATAGGGATACATATATTTTCTTCAAAGTTTTAACCTGACAAATAATAGCATTGCAAAATTGCAAAATCTTCTTTGGTTATGCAGGTCTGGAATGAACGCAGGGAAAAAGGTTTATTGAAAATGTGTAGGGAGAATATAAAGACATAACTGGACGTAAATAATTGCAAAACCAGTGCTATAAATGAAAGGTGATGTTCTGAAAGGTCCTGATTCAGATTTTACATTGAAAACCAAGAGCTTAAAGGGGTTATTCAGGCATGGGGTTAAAGTCTGTTGTCACATAGATACTTGTGAATCCTCACAGTGTGCAACATGCACGTTGTCAGGCCTCCCAAATGCTGGCATTGGGCGCAGGTGGCTCATGACTGCAAGTATGCAATTTGCATACATGTGGTTGTAGCGTACCACGGGGCCTTAGGGTACTCATCACCGGGGCAGTGGTTCCTTGGGGTAGCTGTGACTGGGCTGACCCGGCTCTGTGACCCCGTCGGCTACATGTTAAACAAGAACAGCAAAGAAACAGTACAGATGGGGATGGAATGAGGGTGACGGGCCCCTGGTAAGCGTGTCACCGATTGCCGTGGTGACTGGGGTCTTAGCCTCCTCCACTGCCGACCCTTCCTGCGACTAGTTCTCTCCCAAGGGCAGTACTGGATGGGGAGTGGGGATGCTTCGCAGCGCCACCCGCGGTATGTGGCCAGGAACTAGCCGCCACTGCACAGTCTCTCTCCGGGGCAGGTGTTATGTGCAGCCGGGATGGTATCGCTCCCCACGGGCGGAGCGGGGTACCCTGGGAGGTTGGTGAGAATGGGGGCGGGAGTCCACAGGAGCGCAGGGGTGACGGCAGTTACTCGTAGTCACCAGGTGCGGGTTCCAGTCACTTTATTTACTGACTCAGGTGGTATCGCACCCCGGGTGCTGGTCCTTGCCATCAGAGACTCCGGTTGCTTCCTGGGCAGGTCAGAGGCTGGATCCGGTTTGGTAGTATGTGTCCTTTTTCCTACATGCACAACTCTGTACTCTCCCCCGGTCCTGCCCCTTACCTCCCGTGGATCGGACCTCTGTCCCATCTCCCCAGGCTCCCTGACTGCTGCCGTGCTGTGGCCACCCGATCTGGGGCTCTGTACCTCTTCTGTGCTCAGTCCCATGCTCTGGCGACTGCTCCACTTTTAGTCCACGATTACAAGTGCCGGGTTCAGTCTCTCTAGGTGTTACTGGCCCCAGCTTGGTTGTGCTGTCTGTTCGGTGTTACATCCAGACAGCTCTGTTCTGCCTCCCTGAAGGCCTGACAGCCTCCCTTCAGTGAACTACACACCGTGCGTCTGCTCTGTCTCTTGT
Organism: Anomaloglossus baeobatrachus; assembly: GCF_048569485.1. NCBI lineage: Eukaryota > Metazoa > Chordata > Amphibia > Anura > Aromobatidae > Anomaloglossus > Anomaloglossus baeobatrachus. The sequence continues at coordinate 703,339,146 of NC_134353.1, read as the reverse complement.
ACAAGCTTGTTCTGTCTGGCTAAAAGTGAAACTGCAATGTTCTCTACGCCTTACTACTCATGTCCCCACTTTTGCAAGGTGCTGTGGCAGCCTGGGTCTGCTAGGAACTGGCTGAGTCACTTCCTAACTGTGTTTGTAGAAACATTGTTAACCCTTTCCTAGTGACTGCTTCTCCCTGCTGTATGGTGGTGTGAGGTGTGTGTAAACTTACCAGATTAACATATTGACCTGCTCGGGAAGGATATAATGATATACCCTGTAGCGACCAGTCTCAGGGGCGCTACATGGTCACTAGACGTAAGCGGGCTCGCTCATTAAAAATGAATTGAGCGAGACTGAACGCATCTAGTCAAAATATGTCCGGAAATATGCAAATTACATGTTTGCACTCTCGGTGCCTGCAGCAGATATGTCACGGGTATATCACATGTGACAGTCATGTGGCTTCTGACGATAGAACATCACAGCGTTTGGCTGCACAGAATACTCCCTGACTTTCCATTGTGCCTGCTGTCAGCATTCATTGGTATAGGTATCTTTCCTGCTGATTTCAACCCAGCAGGAGCTCAACTTCCACCCAGCTGTTGACTATATATTAGTATTCTTTTGGTGCTAAAATAGCCTTTCCTTCCCTTTGACTGTGCTGGTGATATTTTCAATCCTTCCAAACCGAGGTTGCAAGCAGGTGGTTTCATTGCTGAACTTTTACCTGAGTCATCTAGTGATAAGTACGTCATGCTTTTCCCCTATGTGTCCCCCTGTGTCTTCTATAGTTGTTTAGTGGGGTTGACGAAGAGCTCATCCACCCATTACCTATTTAGTGTCCAGCACTAGGGTATCTAGGGTCAGGTATCTGGCTCAGCACATAGGTGCAGAACCTATCTAGGGTGGTGAGGGGCCCCAGAGACCAGCAGTAGGTTCAGTCAGGGGTTACCTTCTTCCCTGTCCCTAGACACAGGGTTTCCCTTCACTTCCCTTTTGCCATACGCTTGGTAATTCCCCATACCTAGTGTGACAGTATAATCCTGACAGTGAGTGCACTGCGCCGTGAGGATTCACAAGTATGCAGTCACATAGAGTAACTACAGCCTTGTAACCCAAGCTTGGACAACCCATTTAAAGTGATACCTCTGCTAGCATACTGTATATATTCGGGTTTCAGATAGGATCATCTAGGCACTAACCTACCACAATACGGAAATATTACCAGTTTCTCATTGGGGTCATGCACATGTGAAATATTAGTATCCTTTAAAGACTCCCTCCCCTCCAGTCATTATCATAAGGCTACCACCACAATTCTCCTAAATTATACAGATAATATAGCAACTTTTTAAAATGTCATGTACGTAGTGATACATAAGATTCAGGTACTGAATTCAAGAGTTAGTTGACATATACACCATCCAGCACGAATTCAGTGTCTTACCAATAGTGTCTTACAATCCCAAAAGTACTTAAGTTCTCCTCCAGCTTAGGTTTTCACGCTCCATAACACATCGAACAGAATATTGAGAAGGTTAGTGTCATTAATGGGATGGTTTCAGTCTCAGGTCATTTATCCCTTAATATGTAAGTTCTCAGCCTACTATCCAGCAAGTTTTGGTATAAGGGAGACATAACGTGCCATAGACCTCCAAATAGTTTAGTGTTTGGGAATGTAGTTTTTTCCCTAATACATTGACCCATTCCCAATTTTGATTTTGTTCAAATCAAAGTTTATTAGAATAGAAGAAGATAATCAAACAATTGCACAGCGCGCAGGCAGAGGGTATATATCCAAGCTAGCTGCTAAAAACACAACAGTTCTTTGACTACACCTGCGCCACTGGCGACCAAAAATAACAAGTACAATTTGTATGTGTTTGAAATAAGAAGAACAAATTGAAAAAAAAGAGGTAAAGAAGAGGAGGTGGAAGAAGAATTTAGAGACAGTAAAGACAACAGAAACGTGGGAAAGTAAGATGAAAGGGGAAGGGTACAAAGAGTTCCCACCCGAGTGGACGCGCCCTCCTACATCAAAACCACATTTTCAAGGCTAACCTTCTAGGTACAGAAATAAGAGAATGGAAAATTACCTACATACCTGCCCCCCCGTGAATCCATAGACCCATATCCGGTGAGTCCCTGAACATGATCCACGGGGCCCACGTAGCATCAACTTTGTCCTTGTTGCCGAGTGTCTGACCTATCAAGGTCTCCATCCTGAAGATCTCGTTGCACTCTGCTATGAATTCATCCCGTGATGGGATTCTAGTTTGCTTCCAATATCTTGGAATTAGGTTTCTGGCAGCTGTTAAAAAATGTCTTAATAAACCTTTCCTAAACCCTGAGGCAGAAACATTCCCGAGGGACAGGAGAGCTAACTCTTTTGTGGGCCGGTTCTGCCTCAAGGAAAGTTTATTGAGTAACTGGAAAATGCTCTCCCAGAATGATCTCACCGGGGGACATGACCACCAGATATGAGTGAGGGTTCCCCTCTCCTTTTGGCATCTCCAGCACACATCAGAGGCTGATGGAAAGGCAGCATGGATACTCACAGGACACCTATACCACCTAGATAGGATCTTGTAGCACCTCTCCTGTGATCTCACATTCAGCGAAGTTTTACCAGTAAAGAGAAGGATTTTGGTCCGCTCCTCAGCCGAGAATGACCTCCCCCACTCTCTCTCCCATTTCCCAAAGTACCCAGGCAAGCCGTCCCTCGCACCTCTGCATCTGAGAAACAAGTCATACAAGGTCGAAATGGTATGGCCTGGAGGATCCTTCTCTAGGCAAAGGGCCTCAAAGGGTGTGAGTGCCCTATAGATGTCTACCCTCCTAGCCATAGACACTATAAAACTTTTCAGCTGTTCGAAGAAGAACCACATATCTTGAGATTTCTTGATATCTGAAGAGTAATTATCTAGGGGTTTAATACCTGTGTCTGAGATAAAGTCACGAATAATAGGATGGTCACTCTTCCTTTTATGGAGGAATGTTGATCTATGGAAACCCGCCTGAAAATCTGTATTACTATGGACCGGTGTCAATGGGCCTGGAATGGAGGACAAGTCAAGATATTTATTATCTCGGGACATAAAATTCCGCAATTGCTTTGTGATAAAGGGTACTGTGATAGAGCTGGAGCTGGGTGGTGCTCTGGTCCAAATAACTACCTTCGGATCAACATTAGATTGCGCGCTTTCGGCTTCCACCCATCTTTTCGTTTCACCGGAGTTAAATAGATCCAGAACGCACGTCCCTAAAGAGGCGTAGCTATACAAAAGGAGATTAGGGAGTCCAGTTCCTCCCATATCTCTTGATCTACTCAATATTTTGTGGGAAATACGTGGGCTTTTATGTGCCCAGACAAATTTGGTTATGCTAGATTTCAGACGTGAGAAAAAAGAGGCCGGCAATACTAAGAGATGGTTTGGAAGTAATAAAGCAGCTTCGGTAACAGGTCCATTTTGATCGCATTTATCCTCCCAAACCATGAAAGCTGGAGTTTGTTCCAGTTATTGAGGTCTAATTCTAACTTCCTGGAAATGTGGCGTGATTTGATTTAAAGAGGTCAAGGGGATCTGCCGTCAGTTTAATTCCTAGGTATGTCAATGAATCCACCTGCCATTTGAAGGGGAGAGAGGCTTTGAGCTGAGTCACCAGCATTGGAGGAAGAGATATATTCAGTATTTCGGATTTATGAGTATTTATTTTAAAATTACTCAGAGATCCGAACCTCCGCAATTCAGCCATTATGTTGGGTAGACTAATGAGTGGAGAGGTAACGTACAGGAGCAGATCATCTGCGAATAACGCTAATTTATGGTCCTGTTTGTGAAATGTAACCCCTTTAATTGATATATTGCTCCTCAATGCCACCGCCAGATGTTCCATGGTCAGAATATATAATAATGGGGAAAGGGGGCACCCTTGTCTTGTTCCATTACATATTGTAAAGGAATCTGAGAGGGAGCCATTTATTTTGATTTGTGCTGTGGGCGAAGAGTAGAGTTCTGTAACTCTGTTCATCATGTGCTCTCCCAACCCTATGTTTTTAAGGACCTGAAACATGAAACCCCAGTGCACCCTGTCAAACGCCTTCTCTGCATCTACCGACAGGATGCACATGGGGATCCTGTGACGTCTTGCGCCGTCAATCAGGGAGATGGCCCTCAGGGTGTTGTCCCTGGCTTCTCTTCTGGGCACGAAACCCACCTGGTCTGGATTTACCAGTCTGGGAAGAAGGTCTCGTAACCTATTTGATATCATTTTAGAATAAAGCTTGATATCTAGATTTATGAGCGAGATCGGTCTATAGTTGCAGCAAAGAGATGCGTCCTTCCCTGGTTTGAGTATAACTGTGATGTGGGCCATCAACGCCTGGGGAGGGAACGCACCCCCTGCAGATATATATCTACAGACCGATAGGAACAGAGGATTTAGAAGTTCTGAAAATTGTTTATAGAAACCCGCTAAGAACCCGTCTGGACCTGGGCTTTTCCCTGACTTCAAATCTGAGACTACCGCATTGACCTCCTCCAGGGAGAAGTCCTCTTCCAGCTCCAGTAAGGTATCATTTGAGATGGAAGGGAGATTATGGGATTTCAGGTAAGCTTTAACATCATCTTGAGTCCCATATGTCGCTATGTGTCCCGATTGTCCCCTAATATCATAAAGCGCCTTGTAGTATGTGCGGAAGCCTGCTAAAATGTCCTGGTTGCTATGCAAATGACCATCACTTCCTGGGTCTTTTATGAAAGGGATGTAAGTATTCATGGAGCGGGGATGGAGGGCCCTTGCAAGAAGCTTCCCATTTCTATTGCCCAGTTGATAAAAGCGGCTTTTGAGATGTTCTCTTAAGCCCCTGGATTTCTGGTCTAATACCTCTAGTAATTTATGTCTGGTTGTAGAGAGTTGTGCGTAGGTTGTAGGAGATGAGTCCCGTTTGTGTTTGCTTTCTAGTGAGGCAATCTGGTTAGATAACTGCGTTATTTCAATGGCTCTTTCTTTTTTCAGGCGGGTACCATGTGAGATCAAAATGCCCCTTAATACACATTTCAGTGATTCCCACTGGATTGCAGGAGAAGTGGTATCACATTCATGATCTCTAATAAAGTTATGAATTGACTGTGTAAGGTCCGCTTTGCATAACTGATCCCGTAATAGGTTTTCATTCAGTCGCCAGGTGAAATTTGATTTGACACGAGGCCCTAACTGAATCGATAAGTAAATGGGAGCGTGGTCTGACCATATTATATTACCTATGGTCGCTTCTACTGTCATGTCTAGGAGGGCATGAGAAATGTGGAAGGAGTCAATTCTGCTATAGACAGAATGGACCGAGGAATAGAAGCTGTAATCTTTGGTGTCCGGATGAAGAATCCTCCATATGTCCACCAATCTCAGACCATGCATGTGCTTTTTGACCCTTTGTATGACTGAGGCCGGATAGGACGACTTACCCGAGGACACATCGAGGGTCGGGTTCATTGGTAGATTAAAATCGCCTCCTAATATCACCGGAGAGGAGTCCGCAAAATCTTCCAGAATTTTCCTCCCGTCTGCACAGAATCTGTCCTGCCCCTGGTTAGGAAAGTACATGTTAGCAATAACAAAGATATTGGTTTTCCAAGAAAGCTTTAAGAAAATATATCTTCCCTTGTGGTCGATACAGGAGTCTAACACCTCTGGTATGAAGGACCTATGAAATGCCACGGAAACCCCCTTAGACTTAGCATCAGGATTCGAGCTATGGTGCCAAATCGGGTAGTAAGCTGAGGAACACTTAGGAATTGCATCTGACCTAAAGTGAGTTTCCTGAAGCATCAAGATGGCCACCCGTTGCTTATGACAGGAATATGCTATCTGTTTTCTTTTTTCAGGGACATTCAAACCTTTAACGTTGAAGTAGCAAAACTTGACACTATCCATAATGCAGGTCAGCTGGAAGCATGATGTGGTATCTGGGGGCTGGTCCAGTCAGGTGAGAGGGAAGGATAGAGAAGAAAGAAAGACAGAGAAAAGAAAGAGCAAGGTTTAGGTCAAAGGACCTAAAAGGTGGGTAAGGAACCCTAGTATTAAGTGGTGCAAAATTTCCATGGCAATGGATTGCCATTTGCACTAAGGGGGGGTTAGAGGAAGCCAAGAACGGCAGCGAGTCCGTTCCTTACCCCCCGCCTCTAATACAATATGATATATCATTATAAAGCGCACTAACTATATGCTCCCGCTAAAACTTTATCATCTAAAGAAAAGTAAACATCATAACAGGCTATTATTCTAGGCATTGACCCCAATCAGCATTCCCGGTAGGTAAGCAAAGTGTTCAGATCAGGGACAAGATTCTAGTGATTGTAAAAAACAAGAAAATCACATGGGTCTCCCGGGCTTATTTCTCAAAAGGCCCAGATCTTCGCCTCTAGACGGTCCAGCCCCACAGGGTCCAGTCAGTAAAGGCTAGGGGAAGACACTCCCAACCAGGTCCACCAGGTGGAGGCTCCAAGTGGATCTATAACACAAACAGTTTACTGCTTCCTCCTATGAGGTTTAAGTAGTACTTGACCCAATGTCAGAACCTCTGATAACACCTGTGAAATAACACAATGCTAGTCTGGAAAGAAGCAATATTAGGTGACAGGAGAAAGACTTTCAACAAATCACAGTAACTTGCAACGATGCCTTTGATGCAGTTTCATGGAAAGGCCCTCCCCTGTGGCTCCAGGGATAATTGGCTATCATGCCGGAAGGGCCCATGAAGGTTATCCCCAGTAGGAAACAGGGGTGCTACACAGGACCGCTACCCTGTCGGATTGCTCTTGTCAGGACCTCTTTGTCTCCCATGGCGACGGACTGGCTGCCATACTGGGGGTTCCACAGGGAGTTGGGGGCCTGAGGGCCAATCCGGCAGTGCTACCATAGGAAGCTCGAAAGTCCCCAAGAACTTAGCCAGATCTCTGAGTTTGCGAAAGATTGCTGATTTCCCATCCTTATGCGCTGTCAGCTGGAAGGGGAAACCCCATCTATATGGAATGTTTCTGTCCTGGAGGTGTTGGAGCAGGGGTTTTAATGCTCTTCGCAGCTGCAGAGTGCGTCTAGCCAGATCCGGTAATATCTGGACCTGGGACCCCTGGTAGTTGATGGATCCTGCCTGCCGCACCGCGGACATGATGGAGTCCTTTACCTTATAAAAGTGGACTCTACATATTATGTCCCTTGGACGTGAATCTGGAGGGGATTTGGGACCCAGGGCCCTATGTATGCGGTCTAACTCAATCGGCCCAGAGCTTTGTTCTCCCAGAATTTGAGCAAAGAGCTTCTGTGCCATGGCCTCCAGTTCAGGCGTGCCAATACTTTCAGGGATGCCACGGATACGGACATTATTTCGCCGATTGCGGTTCTCTAAGTCCTCTTGCCCTGAAGTGAGCTCATCAATCTTTGCTGAGTGGCTAAGTAATATTTTCCTTTGTAGGGACAACTCAGCAGTGATGGCTTCCTGGGACTTCTCCACCTCCTCTACCCTGTATGTGAATTCAGATTTCAGTGCCTGCAGCTCTTTCTTATAAGTATTCTCAAGCCTGCTAGCAAATCTGTCCAAATCTTTTTTTGTAGGCAAAGCCTTGATAGATTTACTTATCTCATGTAGATTAGGCAGATCTCCCTCATTGTCCTCCTCGCTGGAGAAGTCCTGCTGTGTCTGTGTTTGACTTTCCCGGGGCTGTGAGTTTTCCATGAGGGAGGCAGACGCCATCATTGATCTAGTGTTCCTGACGGCTGCTGAGGTACTCTGGCTGAGGAAACGATCCATGCTGCTCACTGTCTCCTTTATCTCACCTCCGTGTCCGGTGACTTTCCTGGATCTGCCCATAAGCAGGGAGATGTTAATGTGCTCTAATAGAGGCTAATGGGGGAAGTTCAGGACAGAGCTCCCAGCAAGTGCAGCTCACTCGGCCATCAGCAAGCCACGCCCCCCCCCAATTTTGATTTTAACAACTTAAGAAAAAAATAAAGTAGCAAACCTTATTGGAACTGGCAAAATTTAGAAAAAATTATCTTAGGAACAGGTGATAATCTTTACAGAAGAGTGCAATATGACAGCATCAGTTCTGTTCTGGGGAGAAATACATATGTCTAGTTACTTTGCCCCTTGCTGCCTATATGAACAGAATAATATATAATGAATTGATGTGAGCACAAAGTTGTATATGGAACTATGAGGGTAGGTCTGGGCTATAGGCCGTTTGTCCAGATGTAATAAGATGATCTGTGTCTGTAAATAATCAAAGTATAGATGTTGTTGCATAATAATCTGTGTGTCTATATGACAATCGCATAGAAGCTTCATAATATGATTCTAAGATGTGTATTCTGCAAAGTGTTAACAAAGTTGAGGTCGCCAAAAAGAACAATAAACAAAAACGTATTCATACCATACTGAGAGAATTCATAATCAGTTGGTTCACGCCATGTGGGATGTGAGATGTGGGATGTTGACTCATTGTTCTTGCTCCAAGGTCGAAGTCGAATATTGTATAATTACAAGATTCTTTAATACACGGGTCAGAGGCTGGCTTCTGCTCAAGCAGTGAACACGTTTCGTTGTCTGATTCATTTATATCTGCGCAGATCGATTTGAAGTCCATCTCTGTGACCCTGAAAAACTCCATTTGCAGTTTTCCCTAAATTCCCAACCTTGATAGAACTTCCTCCAATAAAAGACATTTCTGCATCAAACATTGTGATCAAAATGTGGCCACTGTCACTGGAAATTATACCTTTACTAGGAGGACTTCCCAAAAAACTAAAAGAGAGTGAGAAAAGACAAAAATATATGGATCAAATTTGTCCAATAAGTGCAACAATAAATTACCAAGGGCAACAATCCATCTTTTTGCATAGAAATTTTGTGAGAATAAAATTGAGAATTATAAACACTTTAGACATACATAAGTTTTACCATTTCTGTAGTCAAAGAAGGTCAGCAAGAATTACTAGAATTTGCCATGTGATAGTTTACTTCCTAGAAGAGGCAGGGTGTACTTATGGGGCAGAGCAGTGTGTGAAAAGATACAAGTGCATCTAAATACATTAGAATATCATCAAAAAGTTAATTTATTTCAGTAATTCAATACAAAAAGAGAAATGCATATATTATATAGAGTCATTACAAACAGAGTGATCTATTTCAAGTGTTTATTTCTGTTAATGTTGATGATTATGGCTTACAGCCAATGAAAACCAAAAAGTCATTATCTCAGAAAATTAGAATATTATATAAGACCAACTGAAATAAATTAACTTTTGAGGATATTCTAATTTATTGAGATGCACCTGTAATATTCATTGTACCCCAGCACACATCTAATAATTCCATAACTGCGAAGGTTTTATTTAAAAAAAATGGTTAAAATTCAGATAAAGAACGGCATCCATTAAAGGGTTTATTCAGTAATATTTTGTTCTCATGGAGCTAAGACCTGTTGCTATCTGCCTGTTTAACCTAACCTCGGCTCAGAATGATCCAGACCGCTCCTGCCAGCGATTCTGCTACTTCACATCAACAGAGCAGCTCTTCCTCTTCTAGGCTGCTTAATCAACAGGGCATGACTGCTGTCGTCATGCTGATTGACAGCCGGCTCCCCGGATTTAGGCAGCGGGAGCTAGCTGTTAGTTAGTATGACATAGGCAGTCACTTTCCATCAACAAAACAGAGTAAAGAAGAAGCAGCTGCTCTATACTTGTGACATCAGCTGGTAGGAACGGTCTGTGACCGCTCTGAGCTGGTAGAGTTCGGTATCGGGAACAACGAACAGGTAACCCCTTTAATGCTTTTCAAGTGTTAATAGTGCCTTTAATGATATTTGAAGTCAGAAGTCACATTCAGACCTTGATGCCTAAGGAGACTCAAAAAAAGACATTAGAGCTATAATTGGCACATTAGGTGAAGTGTTTGTCACTGATTTTGTATTAAAGGGGTTGTCAGATATATGTAACTGCAGACTTCTGTATTCTAACAGTGTGCTGTGCATATGCTGTCAGAATTTACTGGTGTTGCCGCTGACTTTCTGAAAAGTCATATGACCGTAAATATGCGATTTTATACTTCTGGCCAGACTCCGAATGTACGCGCTCAATACAAGTGATCTGATAGAAGGCAAGCAAATCTAGGTGGCAGAGTTGCTCGGTCTCCTGCTCTACCCAGGCCGCGGTCCCAGGAGCAGCGCGCTCTGGTGACCAGTCTTGTGCTGCCGCAATCTTGCCTCTGCGGTGCCCAGGAACATTATGGCAGAGTCCTGGTGTCCCTGCTTCACTTCCGCTGCTACATCCCATCACGCCACCTTGGTTTTTGCAAGCCACTCACTTTCGCTCTAGGACACTCTGGGAACTTCCGGTTCTGGCCACTCTCTCAGGACGAAGGGCAGGGCTTCAAGTTCGTGCGCTTTTGGCCTGGAAGATGGCGTTTTGGCGCTAAAGATGGCGGAAACTGGTGGGAACGGGATTTTCACACCGATTCTAAGACGCACGTCACCCAGGTTAGTGGGTCCTGTCCGAATCCTGTTTGTGACGCCAAAGTTTTCGGGATGTATCACCCGAGCAGCGGTCGAACCCCTCAGATCTGGATGTCACTGCTCGTGGCTCGAGGGTCTCCAGCCCCGGGGGCTAAGGGTCACACCCTGTGACGACCTGACTAGTCCAGGGTGTCACAATAAAAATATTAGAAATGTGGTCTAAGTACAAGTAAAGACCTGGTATTTTGTCTGTGCAAATCAAAGTGCAGGAGGTGAGACAAAACATTGGTCTTTATTGAGTTCTGAACATGCATAATACATTAGTAGATTGAAATAGTTTATTAATGGATTCTAAATGAAAAATGGCATGCAAATTTATAAAGCCTATGTCCCAATTAATTATTATAATTTCTATCTAGTGTCTCATATCTTCCCTGATTTCTGAACCAGCAGTTTTGCTTTTGATCTTTATCTTGTACCTTAAAGGGAACCTGTCACCAGATTTGTCCCTATAAGCTGCGGCCACCACCAGTAAGGTCTTATATACAGCATTCTAGAATACTGTATATAAGAGCCCAGGCCAGTCTGTATAACATAAAAAATACCTTTATTGTACTCACCTGCTGTGCAGTCCGAACCAATGTGCGTCGCTTGTCTCGGTTCAGCACCTCCTATCTTCTTTCCTTTGCCGTCCTCCTTCCCAGCTCTGTGTGGCATACACATCCTATGTCATCCACACAGAGGCCTCTATTGTGCTCTTGCACACGCGCACTTTGATCTGCCATGCTGAGGGCAGAGCAAAGTATTGTAATGCGCAGGTGTGAGAAAAGGTCAAAGAACGCCTGCGCTTGCGCACTACAGTACCTTAATTTGCCCTCAGCAGGGCAGATCAAAGTGCACGTCCACAGGAGTGCAATGGAGAACACTGTGTAGAAGACATAGGACGTGTCATCCACACAGAGCTGGGAAGGAGGACGGCGATCGCAAGAAGATAGGAGGCTCAGGATCAAGATCAGTGACACCCATTGGACTGAACCACCGCACAGGTGATTGTAATAAAAGCTGTTTTTTACATTTTACAGAACAGCCTGGGCTCTCTTATATACAGAATTCTATAATATGGTTCACTGGTGGTGTCCGCAGCTTATAGGGGAAAACCCTGGTGACCGCTTCTCTTTAAACTATTCATCCATGTGAAGCAATGCGGTTGGCAATATGCCGGCTGCTTCCTACCAAGTTTACAAGAATGTGGAACGAAAACCAAGATTTTTCTTATACCTTTGCTGAAACAAAAATTGGAAACGGTATACTGATTAGGCTAAAATGATAAAAGATGTGTTCACTCTCAAACAACACTTTTTTTTTACACAGTATTAAATCTACTGGATGATGTCAGATTACATCACTTTTATAAATGTGCAGTGTTTAAAGCCACTGAATGATGTCAGATTATGTCACATTTACATAAGTGTGCAGGTGTGTCAGGCAGTAGTATTTTAAGGTTGTATTACACGGAACGGCCAAATTGCAATTTGATATAATGTGTGAATACATTCAAAATGAAGATTAATTTGTTTTCCTTTTCCAGTTTTTGTTTGCAGTTTCATTTGTAGTTTACAATGTTTAGGCTCCAGGACAACTCTATCACTTTCACTAAAAGAAATAAAGTGAATATTGCTTATTCTGTTGCAGATAGAACTATAGTTAGCTTTTATCATGTGAGATAACTTACAGGGTAACTAATATTCTTATGTGATGTGTTAAAAAAACATTAAAAATGCGGCGCAATTTCCACAAATTACCATAGTAAAACTGGTTTCATGTGTTTGGCATTCACAGTTCGAGTATGGCCCATAATGTCTGGAACAGCTATGGGTCTCCTGACCCGGACTCAGCAGCATGTCAAGAATATATGAGAGCATTGAGTTCAGATAAGGAGATAAGCAGCGGGCACTGACTTCATAATCCATACTCGAGCCGTGAATGTTGAGGTGTGAAATCAGATTAAACAATCTTAAAGCTAAAATGGATAAAAGGAAATGAAGGGTTAAAATCCGCGCTGCTGATGGACAAGATGCATAGGATGTGAACAAGACAATCGGCAGTGCGGATTTCATCCCCACAACTCCTGTTATCCATTTCTACATTCCGAGGGGTGCAGCAGCCACATTTTTGAGCCTACTCCTGGATTGTGGGTACCCCACCTCCACCAGGTGAGCACCCAGTGATTCAGTATTACTGCTAGCTATCGCAGATAAGACCCTATTGTGCTTGTCTTTTCTTTAGCGTCTTCCCAGCTTCAAGCTAAGAAAGATACATGGTAATGAGACATTGAATGTCTTTATTGAATTTCCCTGATCTTTTAGGAGGTGAAGGGGGGTAGCCCTGAGATGCAATGCTAATATTTATTAGAAAATAACATTTTAAGGTAATCCATAAGCAGCTCTCAGTTTCAATGTAACGCCAGAACAGGAATAATCATTCAAATGAATGTACAGCCCATGTAAAGCAAGGATCGAAACTGTGGGAAACAGTGTCCCGTCACAGGTCATTCACGATAACAAGACTGAGCACAGCACCAAGACACAAGGTACTGCATCAGCAAGGTCTCTGCCAAACCAAGATATCAAAGCAGACTAGACTTTCAAGATGTGCTGTTCAAGCTTTTTTAAAGAACCAAAAAATGAGTAACATTGAGTATCATACACAGTGCTCGACCAACAAAACTTAGTGAAGTAGAAAAAAGAGATGCTTATTTCCCTTCAAAATCAGAAGATGTCCAGCAGTGCCATCAGCTCGAATCTAACTAGCAGCAATCAGTGGTACCCAGTTACACCCATCTACTGTTTGGAGACGTTTGCTAGAAGTGGTCTTCATGGAAAAATTGTGTGCAAAAACCATACTTTTAACATTGAAGGCCAATGTCAGGTTTCCAGGTTTTCCAGTTCTCTTTTGAATGAGCTTGCCCTCAGTTAACATGGAGTTTTAAGGTTCTGTTGCCCTACTTCCTGTCCAGCTGCTTAAAAGGCCGCCTCTCAGCCCAGTCCAGTGCCTGAGTATACTGCTTGCTGTGTGCTCCTGCTTTGCTGCTGCTAATCCTGATTGCTTTTGGGTCCTCCTAAAGACTACCGACCGACCGACTCTGGACCTTACCCGGTTTCTCAAGCTGTGCCCGGATTCCGTCTGCCATCTTCGGTCAGCACTCTGCCCGGTACTCTCTGGTTCGTAACCACTCTGGACAATCATCCCGTACGGACACTCCTGGACTTTTACCGCTTGCCCCTTGTGTCCCGGCTGCTGCGCATTTAGGCCTTCCGGGGTGATTGCCGGACAGTCCCTGTATAGGGGTTCGCTCTGGTGGTCTCCCTGGGGGAGTCCGGTGCGTGGCCCCGGGAATTCCCTCCGCTCCGTTTCGGGAAGGTATTGTGTGTATTTGTATTGCTGTGTTTGTTCCGTTGTTATCTACCGTGGTTACAGATTATAAAACATCTTGTATCAAAAACTCGTCTCTGCTGATCATTGCCCTACGCTATCGAAATCCTCAGAACATATAATAAGTATTACATTATACTCAGGCCTAAAAAAGAGGATTTCGCTGGGGCAATGACTGAGACACGAGGAGTAGATCAGCTCTTTTCTATGATTAACTCCTTGCAGCAGGAGATGGAGGTGGTGCAGACTAAACTTAGAGATGTGGAGGCACAGCTGGGTCATGATCACCAGGTACTGGGTCCGGCTATACAGGATTTGCAAGTCAGAGTGGAGGCTCAGGAAGCCGCCCCCACTACGTCCGTATCAGCTGCCGGTATGCCTAGGTTACCCCCATTCCGTTTCAATGGTGACCGTGGTCAGTTTCGTGGATTTGTGAACCAATGTATACTGTTTTTTGATGTACATGCTGATTATTACCGTTCTGACCGGTCCAAAGTGTTATGTATAATTATGTTATTAACCTCACGAGCACTGGCTTGGGCTAATCCTATGATAGAGAACCGAGACATCCGTTTAAATCACCTAGATGATTTTCTGACCGCAATGGCGCAAATGTTTGATGATCCGAATCGCCGTGCTACCGCTGAATCGGCTCTCCTTTCCTTACGTCAGGGAAAGCGTTCTGTCGTTGAATACGCCACTGAATTTAAGAGGTTAGTGGTAGACACCGACTGGGGAAACAATGCATTATTGTCTGTTTTCAGAAAGGGGTTGTCCGGTACCATCAAGGACGAGTTAGCTCGTTCCGAATCTCCAGGGGATTTTGAACTGTTTCTCCAGCACTGTGTGCGTATTGATACCCGCTTGACGGAACGTAGACAGGAAAAATGGGCGGCTGTAAACCGTGTAAACAACTTTACATTTCCTTCCAGAGAACCCGCTCTCAGGACGCCACGGGAGGCCGAGGACGTTCCTATGCAAGTGGACTCTCTGCAAAAGCGAGAGACCAATGAACGTCGCGAACACCGGCTCCGTGAGCGTTTGTGTTTCTATTGCGGTCAATCGGACCATTTCTTGATCGACTGCCCGAAACGTCCGAATCGCCCAAATAAGGTATTGGCAGCCATGGCAGAGTGTGACAACACGGACGCAGAGTCCGATATCTCTGAGGCAAGTGGACACTTGGATGCGGTATTTCCCTTGACTGTAATGTCAACCTCACCGAAGGACTCGGAAGGGAAATATACCCATTGCTCGCTCCCCATTCAGATCCGGTGGGAGGGACAGCTAATACCTACCTCTGCAATGATAGACTCTGGGGCAGGGGGAAATTTCATGGACTCTTCTTTTGCCAGGAAACACGGTATCCGGACTCAGCAAAGATCCTCACCGGTTACCATGGAGACGGTAGACGGATCTCCGTTAATCTCTGGACCAGTCGATCGGGAAACCGTACCGCTAGAATGCGTCATGAAGCCAGGTCAGCAGGAGACCCTTGTTTTCATGCTAATTTCATCTCCTCATTTTCCGATTATTTTAGGTATTCCGTGGCTACGGTCTACAAATCCGGTCATCGATTGGGAAACTAAGGAAATATCCTTCCCACCGCAGAATATTCCGACCATTAGTCCAGCTGTTCCGGTTCCAGTACCACCAAATACGGAGAGCACTGTACAGGTACCTGTTTTACCCCCGGTTTACCGTGACTTCGCTGATATATGCGACAAAAGAAAAGCCGACCGACTTCCCCCGCATAGACCATATGATTGCCCCATAGACTTACTCCCAGGGGCGGAGATTCCGTTTGGTCATGTCTACCCGTTGGTGGCACCTGAGCTAGCAGCACTAAAAGAGTATATTGATGAAAGCCTAGCCAAGGGATTTATTCGTCCGTCTACCTCCCCCGCAGGGGCACCCATCTTTTTCGTGAAAAAGAAAGAGGGGACTCTGAGACCCTGTATTGACTACCGGGAACTGAATAAAATAACCATCCGGAACCGGTATCCGTTACCGTTGATTCCTGAGCTATTGGAGAGGGTCCAACAGGCAAAAATATTCACCAAATTGGACCTCCGTGGGGCATATAATCTGCTTCGTATACGTCCCGGAGACGAGTGGAAGACCGCGTTCCGATGTCGGTACGGACATTTTGAATACCTAGTGATGCCTTTTGGACTTTGTAACGCTCCTGCGGCATTTCAACATCTTGTTAACGATATTTTTAGGGATATCATGGACCAATTCATGGTGATCTATCTGGACGATATCCTAATCTTTTCTGATTCTCTACAGGAACACCAGGAGCACGTCAAGACCGTACTTACCCGTCTGAGGGAAAACCACCTGTACATTAAGCTGGAGAAATGCGAGTTCCACTGCTCACAAATACAATTCTTAGGTTATGTCATCTCTCCTCAGGGACTAAACATGGAATCTAGCAAGATACAAGCCATTCTGGACTGGCCGGAACCGGGAAACATCAAGGAGGTACAACGCTTTGTCGGTTTTGCCAACTTTTACCGACGCTTTATCCGTAACTTTTCAGAGATTGTCCGTCCCATCACTCTGTTAACCAAGAAAGGACAGAAGTTTGTGTGGTCCGCCCAGGCCCAGGAAGCATTCCATCGTCTCAAGGTATGTTTTACCTCAGCGCCAATATTAGTCCATCCGAATCCCGCACTTCCCTTTATCGTGGAGGTCGACGCTTCCGACTATGCATTAGGGGCCATTCTTTCTCAAAGGACCGGGGACAAGAGTCTCTTGCATCCGTGTGCCTTCTTTTCCCGCCGGTTGTCCCCTGCAGAAAGGAACTACGACATTGCGGACAAGGAATTATTGGCGATTATTTCCGCTTTCAAGGAATGGAGACACCACTTACAGGGAGCCGCGCAGCAAGTGATAGTACTCACAGATCATCGTAACCTGGAATTTCTGAAGTCTGCCAGGTGCCTGTCTCCACGGCAAGCCCGTTGGAGCCTATTTCTTAACCAATTCAATTTTGTCGTTACATACCGTCCAGGTTCACGTAATGGGAAAGCCGATGCCTTGTCCCGAATCCACGCCGTGGACTCCGTGCCTGGAACCCCGTCTCAGACCGTGTTATCGGATGCCAATTTCGTTGGAGTAATCCAGGACCACGACTTGTGGAAGGACATCAAGCTGGCCTATGATGGTGACGTATTTCTTGCTGCCCCCCCGAATGATGTAACGCTTGTTCTTCGGAATGGTGTGTGGTTAAGAGAGCGACGCATTTATGTCCCGGAGGCCGTAAGACTTCGGGTTCTCAAGTTGGTCCATGACTCCGTGTTGGCTGGTCATAGGGGGGTACAGAAGACGCAAGAATTTCTGAGCCGTTTTTTCTGGTGGCCTACTTGCTTAAAGGATGTGAAGGACTATGTCCACTCATGTGTGGTTTGTGCCCGGTGCAAGGTCCCTCGTGTGGCTCCTACGGGACTCCTCCAACCGTTACCCGTGCCATCTCGCCCTTGGGGGTCTATCTCCATGGATTTTATTGTGGAGTTGCCAGTCTCATGCGGACACAATACCATTTTAGTGGTGGTAGATCGATTGACTAAAGCTGCTCACTTCATTCCGTGTACCGGTCTTCCCTCAGCCGCAGAGACAGTGGATTTGGTTATCCAGAATGTATTCCGATTGCATGGGGTACCAGACGAGATCATCTCTGACCGGGGCGTGCAGTTCACGTCTAGATTCTGGAAGGGGTTTTGTACGGCACTCCAGATTGATGTCTGTTTGTCTTCTGCATACCATCCTCAGACAAATGGGCAAACCGAACGGACGAATCAAACCCTGGAACAATACCTTCGATGTTATGTCAGCCATCTCCAGGACGATTGGTTGAAGATGCTTCCGTTGGCGGAGTTCTCATATAACAACACTCAGAGCAGCTCCACTAAGGTAACGCCCTTTTTCGCTAACTTAGGTTACCATCCGAATGTTTTGCCTAGGTCACCGGTTGCGGTTTCGGTGCCAGCGGTGGAGGACAGATTGACAGAGCTACGACAAAATCTGGAGGTTCTGAAGGACACTGTGGCTACGGCCCAGGAGCGTTACAAGAGGTCGGCCGACACTCACCGGAAACCGGCACCCATGTACAAGGTAGGGGACTCTGTATGGTTGTCCACCAAAAACCTGAGATTGGGTGTTCCTTCGCAGAAGCTGGGACAAAAATTCATCGGTCCATTTAAGATCACCGGGATCGTGAGCCCTGTGGCCTGTCGGCTACGGTTGCCGCACCATCTAAAGGTACACCCGGTCTTTCATGTGTCTCTCCTCAAACCTGTTTCCCCTAATACGTTTCGTGGTCGTGTTGTGCCTCCTCCTCCGCCTGTGATGGTCGACGGCGAGGAGCAGTTCGTGGTTGAGGACATTATTGACTCCCGGCTCCATCGTCGTCGGCTTCAATATCTGGTACGTTGGCAGGGGTACGCCCCGAGGACGATTCCTGGGAACCGGTGGGTAACATTCGGGCACCCCGGAAGATCGCTCAGTTTCATCGACGGTTCCCGGACAAGCCGGGCCCTGATCCGTCCTGAGGCCGTCTCTGGGGGGGGGAGTAATGTCAGGTTTCCAGGTTTTCCAGTTCTCTTTTGAATGAGCTTGCCCTCAGTTAACATGGAGTTTTAAGGTTCTGTTGCCCTACTTCCTGTCCAGCTGCTTAAAAGGCCGCCTCTCAGCCCAGTCCAGTGCCTGAGTATACTGCTTGCTGTGTGCTCCTGCTTTGCTGCTGCTAATCCTGATTGCTTTTGGATCCTCCTAAAGACTACCGACCGACCGACTCTGGACCTTACCCGGTTTCTCAAGCTGTGCCCGGATTCCGTCTGCCATCTTCGGTCAGCACTCTGCCCGGTACTCTCTGGTTCGTAACCACTCTGGACAATCATCCCGTACGGACACTCCTGGACTTTTACCGCTTGCCCCTTGTGTCCCGGCTGCTGCGCATTTAGGCCTTCCGGGGTGATTGCCGGACAGTCCCTGTATAGGGGTTCGCTCTGGTGGTCTCCCTGGGGGAGTCCGGTGCGTGGCCCCGGGAATTCCCTCCGCTCCGTTTCGGGAAGGTATTGTGTGTATTTGTATTGCTGTGTTTGTTCCGTTGTTATCTACCGTGGTTACAGATTATAAAACATCTTGTATCAAAAACTCGTCTCTGCTGATCATTGCCCTACGCTATCGAAATCCTCAGAACATATAATAAGTATTACAGCCAACAACTGTCAAATGGTGTTTGACTCAAAACTCGCCGAGTGTCATAGTGTCAGATGCTGTTCACACTATAGACTCTATGGGGAGATAAGGTATGCACACCAGTGACTATGTAAGGGGAATATATGAAATAGCAGAAACTGCTGTGTGAATACTGACTTGAAAAATCCAATAGCTATATGTAAGAGTGAAAATGTGAAAAATGGAATCTGCATTACTGCCATGAACATATGAATCAAGAGAAATTTAGCTACTGAATTGATCAATGCAATAGAGCCCCAACACTACGCCAAAGTATTTCTCTACGTTGGGGTCCCTAGCTTGTGTGTGTCCTCTCATGCAGTTAAAAAACTTACCGTGTATGGGAAGCTGAGACCCAGGCTATTTGTGCGTATGATATGGATTGGCAATAGGTGTGGTTGGGGAGGGTTCACAAACGAAAAAATACTTCGTTTGTGAACCCTCCCCAACCACACCTATTGCCAATCCATATCATACGCATAAATAGCCTGGGTCTCAGCTTCCCATAGACGGTAAGTTTTTTAACTGCATGAGAGGACACACACAAGCTAGGGACCCCAACGTAGAGAAATACTTTGGCGTAGCGTTGGGGCTCTATTGCATTGATCAATTCAGTAGCTAAATTTCTCTTGATTCATATGTTCATGGCAGTAATGCAAATTCCATTTTTCACATTTTCACTCTTACATATAGCTATTGGATTTTTCAAGTCAGTATTCACACAGCAGTTTCTGCTATTTCATGTATTCCCCTTACATAGTCACTGGTGTGCATACCTTATCTCCCCATAGTGATGTTTTTTTAGGTTTTTGCACCCAGTTCGGACTTAGAATGGTGTTCCAAACGTTATTCCTATTTGTTAGTATTTTTTCGTTTGTGAACCCTCCCCAACCACACCTATTGCCAATCCATATCATACGCATAAATAGCCTGGGTCTCAGCTTCCCATACACGGTAAGTTTTTTTAACTGCATGAGAGGACACACACAAGCTAGGGACCTCAACATAGAGAAATACTTTGGCGTAGTGTTGGGGCTCTATTGCATTGATCAATTCAGTAGCTAAATTTCTCTTGATTCATATGTTCATGGCAGTAATGCAGATTCCATTTTTCACATTTTCACTCTTACATATAGCTATTGGATTTTTCAAGTCAGTATTCACACAGCAGTTTTTGCCATTTCATGTATTCCCCTTACATAGTCACTGGTGTGCATACCTTATCTCCCCATAGTGATGTTTTTTTAGGTTTTTGCACCCAGTTCGGACTTAGAATGGTGTTCCAAACGTTATTCCTATTTTTCACACTATAGACTCTGACACACCACACTGTGGTTTCTCTGGTGCTTCTGAGTTGCAAAGGCAGGCATGGGCATCAATCAGCTGTGTGCTCATTAGCGATCAGGCTATCAGGAGTTATTTTCTGCTAGCCTGCTGGTTACCTCTAGGATCACATGTTGTGCGAGATCTATCAGTTATGCCCCGCCTTTTTAAGATGGTGGAATCTGTATTCCCGCGCCAACTATAGCTTTTGCTAGCAAAAAAGAGACAGTTGCACCCTAGTGCTAAGATATGTGTAACAATGAATATAGGAATATAGACATGAAATACTGTTATGGAAAACATGTAAAAAATTAGATACTTAGCACACAAAAATGGCCAATTTTATGTGAGCTAACAGCCATTGCCAAGGTGACCTCTTATTGTTGGGCCCTACCCACTCTAATGCCTCTCTATGTATTAAAAAAAATCCCGTCAATTTATGGGCGGACAGAAACCTGCAAATGAAGATCTAAAATCGCCTAAGGCTGAAGAGCAGGAATGCTCAATCAGAAGGAATGACTCTATAAGCTAAGAAAAAGACTAATGGCAGTTGCTAACTTTTTAATGTGAACAGGTGCATACTGAGCATGAAACATAGTTACAAAAAAGGAGAAAGTTGCACTGTTTTGTTACTGTTTCATGCTCATTGTGCACCTGTTCACATTAGAAAGTTAGGAAGTGCCATCAGTCTTTTTCTTAGATTACACGGTCATGCCTTCTGATTGAGCACTCCTGCTGTTCAGTGTTAGACAATTTTAATTCTTCATTTGCAGGTTTCTGTCCGCCCATAAATTGGAGGAATTTTTTAACCCAAAGAGAGGCATAAGATTCAGCAGGGACCCAACGATAAGAGGTCGCCTTGACTGTTGGGCTCACATAAAACTGGCCATTTTTGTGTGCTAACTATCTCATTTTTTTACATGTTTTCCATAGCAGTATTGCATGTCTATATTCCTATATTCATTGTTACACATATCTTAGCACTACAGAGTGCAACTGTCTCTTTTTTGTTACTATGTTTCATGCTCAGTATGCACATGTTCACATTAGAAAGTTAGGAAGTGCCATTAACTTTTTCTTAGATTATAGCTTTTGCTAAACTTGCCTATGTGATGTTGTGTCCCAGTTTGCTGGTGATTATATTGTGTGCAGTTGGTGTGCTGTGGTAATCCTCTCGTTGTCTCTTTATTTCCTCCCTGCTCTTTATTTACTCCCTATCATGTGTTTGTCTGATACCTCCATGTCTGCTAGCTCTGTGATAGAATTTTGGTTTCCCCATTTGTTTTTTTCTGTAGGTTTACCCACTCTTAACCCTCCCCTGGGGTGGCAGAGAGGGGGTATTAGAGCTGGGCTGGCCAGGAGCAGGGCAAGGAAAGTGGCCTTCACCATTAGAGGTATCTTGAGATCAGGGACAGCTAGGCGACCCCTATCCTGAGGACCAGTCTAGGAGCCCCAGTTCCATGCTATTTCCATATCATTTATGACAGCAACTCAATGATGCACAAAATCATAGGAACTGTGATGCAGAAAAATGGCAGCAGGTGCTCTGGACTGATTAGTTAAAATTTGAAATAATTTGTTGTAAAAGAAGGCAATTTGTTAGCTGGACTGCAGAGTGGGACAATAATGTGCATCTGCAGTGAATAGTGAAGCATGGTGGAGGTTCCTTGCAAGCTTGGAGCTACATTTCAGGAAATGGAGTGGGGATTTGGTCAGGAATATTGTCTCATCAAAGCTGAAAAATACAAGTAGATACTTACCAATCATACAATACCATCAGGGAGGTGTCTGGTTGGCTCCATATTTATTCTGCAGCAGGACAACGACCTCAGGCATACAACCATTGTTATTAGGAAATTAATTCTGCTTAAAGAAGAACAAGGAATCCTGAATAGGGGCGGATGTGCGGTACTTGGCCTCAGTCACTTTGCAGTTAACAGAGCTGTTCTGTATAGCTCCGCAAGTGATCACATTTGGTTGCCGTCATCATCGGGAACGGCAGATCAGTTGGGAAACTGGGAAACCCTGTGTTGCACCCCGATCAATGTGATTTTGATGACATATCCAAAGGATAAGCCATGAGTATTAAGTACCAGAGATCCCCTTTAATTCTTCTATTTTTAAAGCATTCCTACTTTGCAGCATTTTTTGCACACCAGCCAGCCTTTTGCACAGTACGGTATATATCCGTATAGGCGCTATTTAATACTTCTTTTATGCAGAGGCCGCTACAGGCAGAATGTCTTGCTGACCACTGTTTCCCCTGGCAATAGTGTTTACTTAGAGAAAATAATACATTTAATTTATCCTCTTAATAACCCATGATGTGCTATGTACATTATGGGTCATCTCCCTGCCTTTTGATCTATGGAAAAATCAAAAAAAGTTATTTCTCTTGGAATAAAGGGAGGTAAAAATGAAAGCGTAAAAACAAAGAATCTCCCGGTCGTTAAAGGGAACCGGTCACCATTTTTTTGCCCTATAAGCTGCGGCTACCACCACTGGGCACTTATATACAGCATTCTAATATGCTGTATATAAGAGCCCAGGTCCCTGGGTATAACATAAAAAACCCTTTATAATACTCACCTAGGAGGTCGCTTCGGTGCACAACGGTCGGATGGATGGCGCTGTTCTCAGGGACCGGCACCTCCCCTTCCGGCCATCTTGATCTTCTTATTATGAAGCCGCGGTGCATGATGCGTCTACGTCATACACACGAGCCGGCATTGAGATTGTATGCGCATGGTGTCCAGCCAGCAACCTATTACCACACCCTTACTATTAGATTAGGCGGGTTACTCGGACACTACTAACTGCAGCACATACGGGACAGTAATTCCACTATGCACGGCCATATTAAGAGGCCCGGCTGCACCCCGCATAATCAAAGTGCAAAAAAATACATATAAAATATGTGAGGTATTAGTTTGTAAATTGGCCAATGTACGTAAGCCCACAATCCTCATCACGGATCCTCACGCTTGCGGGTCCCTACACTGATAAATACAAGTTGCTATTTTTGATATTTATCAGTGTAGGGACCCGCAAGCGTGAGGATCTAATAGTAAGGGCGTGGTAATAGGTTGCTGGCTGGAACCATGCGCATACAAGTGTGAACAGTGCCCTATGCGCACCACTAGTGTGCAATTTACCTTGCACCTGTGAAGTGTCCATCATGTTGAGAGGCTTGTCTGCATCCTGTTTGTGCATTAGATGTGTTGGCCTGGGCTAACTGAACTGGTTGCCCTTTTTTCTGTGAGTACCGCAGCTTATAGGGCAAAAAAGTGGTAACAGGTTCCCTTTAAGCAGATGTTGATCTGTGATAAAAAAAAAGTGATAAAATATGTCATGTAATCAGAGAATGGTGAGAGTATGAAGTTTCACAACACAAAATAGTTCAAATATAGGCAGTAGAAGTAAAGAGGTACTAATGGTTATTGATTGCCAAAGGGTGACATTTTTTGTCAGCAATTTAAAATAACCAAGCGATTAATACAAACAATTTTATTTGCAAATGCAATGATGCTGTGCACATATTTGAACCATGATGCTTTTCCTAGTTTATTACTGTTAAGCTAATTTATACATTTCTAATGACCCCATTATTCATTTAGTCTTGGATAATTCTGTGATATATATCTTTCTGACATTTGTCCAGTCAAGCCTGTGACTTGCCTGCAGTCATGTTGAGTAAGAGCAGAATCTGGATTTCCATTTATAAGGTCGTGTTTATACACTTGTCAATTACAAGTTTTCTTTTTTTTTCCGCTGGCTCAATCTTTATACCCTCCATGACATCCCGGGGGTTTTGATGTAGAAAAAAAGAGGTTTTAAACTGGAAAAAGCATGTTTGTTTTCTTACTTAACTACATAAAGATTGTTTCAGAGGAAAACATTATGGGACAGGAAAGTGACTGATATCTATATTAAATAATGTTTACTTAGTAATAGGATAAGTGGTCGTTAATGCTCTCGAATTCATATATTCTGCCAGTCTATAGACACAATTTATTTCAACTGCCTGGGCAATGTTTGGAACACTATGAATATAATATTGGAATAACTCTGCTAGTAATGAAGGTGAAATGGATTTAAAGGGACTCTGTCATCTGTCAGCAGGTTCCTGCAATGTAATCTGAAGACAGCATGCTGCAAGAGTTGAAACAGAAAATTCAGCCCTGCGTGTCTTAACTCACAGTCTTTTTTTTTTTTACCTGCAGTGTTGCCTCTTATCTTTATCATTAGTGGGTCTCAGCAGCTGTTGAGCTCTAGTCCAACTCCATCCCTTTCTCTTATTAGCAGCTTCTGGCTATGGAAATGTACACTGAATGCCTGGTGTGGGAGCAGACAGCTCTCTCGGCACTACTAAATATAACATTTTAAATCTTTCACTGTGTCAGAAGGTCTGCACACAGAAATCTAAGTGATACATCGTTAAGCTTAGGGCCTCTTTGCCCACATCATGCTGCCCTTAGATGAGGTAGCAAAATTCTGCTGAAAGATTATGGTAAAGCATTGTATTTCTACATTACTGAAGGCACAGCGCGCGATCATGGAACATGACCGAACGCTGTGAGGGTTCAGACAGATAATGAGCCACGATGTGTGGTGAAGTTACTCAGGTTAGCTGCGGCCACAGCTGGAGGTTCCCATGGTCTTCCACCTGTGATTGCAGGTAACCTGACTCCAGGTGACCTCAATGAACTCTCACTGAGTTCACAGACCTGCATCTCCTGGCAGATAACTGCATTTTTTGCCAAGAGATTTGGTGTTATGGTGGCATATTTGGTGTTGACATTTTTACACCATATTCCTGCACCCAATCTACACCTCCTGGCAAAAAAACCCTGCATCAGTATGGTATGCGGTATGATGCGGTAGGGATGCGGTTTTTTGCCAGGAGGTGTACAGTGGGTGCAGGAATATGGTGTCAAATTTTTAGCACCAAATCAGCATCTCTTGGCAAAAAAATGCACAAAAACGATTGTGATGCTGTTTCGGTGCAGTTTTCATCCAGTTGGTGCAAATTTGATACTGAAATGTCTGCACCACACTACTATATGTGTGAAGGACCCAACAGCCAATCACAGATGCTGTCACGCAGAATGGGTGTCTGTGATTGGCTGTTGGAGTAACCTAGAATCTGCCCATACATTCTAGATGCTAGAATGTATAGGCTGATTTCAGGTTACTCCAGGATCCAATCACAGACGCCCACTCTGTGAGAGCATCTGTGATTGTCTGCTATTTTAACAGTAAAAGAAAACAACAACACAGAGAAAACATATTTTGTTGGAAATAAAACAGAAGACATTTAGGACTCCATCTTTATTACTAAAAAAAAAACCTCTGACATAGTCCAAAGGCAGGTGGGCTTCTTCAGCTCTGCTACATTTGACTTTCAGGACCTTCCATGACGTCATAGCCATATGACCAGTCTGGAGTGAATGTTGTTACCTCGTGGGTTACAGGACCTTCCATGACATCATAGCAATGTGACCAGTCTGTAACCCAATGTCTGTACAACATTCACACCAGACTGGTCACATGGCTATGACATCATGGAAGCTCCTGTAAGTCAGTGGTGGTTACCCGGGGGCACAACAATGATCGGGAACCGAAGCAAAAGCGGCCGGGAGACAGAGTCTGCAGGACGTGTCGCGGGACATATAAGTATAATGACAATGTTTACTATTCATTATAATCTTTATTTTACAGCCCCCCATGCCCCATCCCATAACTGTAAAGTCCAAGCTTGGTGTTCGGATGCAAGGTCGCATTATCTCAGAACCCGAACTCAAACTTTACAAAACGTTTGGGCGAGTCTCCCAAACACGGTCATCAGGGGGTTTGCCCATCACTAGCAGTAACCTTCTGAAGCCACTATTGCAAGACAGGGCAGCTTCAGAACTGAGCATTTCCGGCTATCTACTGCCACCGCACTGAGAACAGCTGATTGGTGGGGGTGCGGGGTTTTGGACTTGGACCGATTAGACATTGATGACCTATCCTAAGGAACATCAATGTAGTGGACAACCCTTTAATACATTGTTGGTTATGAGTTTTCTTCTTGTCTAATTGCTAATACTCTGTATTTATTCTTAGCTTGTATTCCAATTATATTCTCCAGATTTAGTGACTTCGAACTGACATTGGTCTGATTCTTAGTTCTGAATCCAGCTTTTTATCCAATAAATGGAGACTTCACTCACTTTTAGACTTAAGGGTGCTTTACACGCTGCGATATCGGTAGCGATAGCTAGAGATGTCGTGCATGATAGTACCCGCCCCCGTCGTTCCTACGACATTTGGTGATCGCTGCCGTAGTGAACATTATCGCTACGGCAGCGTCAGACGCACATACCTTTTCAGCGACGTCGCTGTGACCGCCGAACAATCCCTCCTTCAAGGGGGAGGTGCGTTTGGCGTCATAGCGACATCACTGCGGCATCACTAAGTGGCCGCCCAATAGCAGAGGAGGGGTGGAGATGAGCGGCCGGAAGATGCCGCCCACCTCCTTCCTTCCTCAATGCCGGTGGACGCAGGTAAGGAGATGTTCGTCGTTCCTGCGGTGTCACACATAGCGATGTGTGACGCTGCAGGAGCAACGAACAACCAGCAGCATGCACCACCAACGATATTTGGAAAAGGAGTGACGTGTCAACGATCAACGATTTTAGACATTTTTGCGATCGTTGGACGTCGCTCCTTGGTGTCACACACTGCGATGTCGCTAACGGCGCCAGATGTGCGTGCGTCACTAACGACGTGACCCCGACGATATATCGTTAGAGATGTCGCAGCGTGTAAAGCACTCTTTAGATTGTATTACAGTTGTATTGCTTCTTGTCTCTATAACTAATGGGTACTGAAACACTGGTATAGGAAAAAAGTATTAGAACAATCACATTACCATAAAGCTAATCACATTTCCTGGGTATTGCTTGACAATACTGTAATGTCTTTAACGTGTTGCGGAATACGATGGCGCTATATTAATTAGTAAAATAAAGTGAATAAAAATAGCAACAAATGTAGAAAATATTTTTAACAAATTAAAGGTTGATAGTTCATATTATGTTAAAACTTTATCACCCAAATCAGCTGACAACGTTCAACTTATGAGAAAATCACAATGAAATTGATATTACAATTGTGAAGTCCAGTCTTTACACCAGGCAGTTTATATCCAATGCAGGAAAACGTAACTTTCCCATGGTATTATGGGAGCTCATCTAAGTTGTTTAGGATTTGACTGATGACAGCCAGTGGCAAACAGCAGAATTATAAAATGCAGCTCTGGATGATAATACTAAGGATAAGTATAAGATAAGTAATGTAATGTATTTAGATAGTACCCCATTTTTTATGCTGTCAAATTATTTTAAAGGTAAACAAACCTATTATGGTTTATTAACACTTTTAATAAATAACTCAGTGTTGGATTACGGAGAGACGTAAATTATTATTTTTTTATATCTTATTCTAAAAATAGAACTGTCGCTGTTGTGTAAAGTTACATGGGGCTTTAAAAAGACTAATTTTAGCTTGTAACTTTATTTTTTTTACTTTTAAGGATCTATGTAGTAGTAAAATTTGAAGCGATTTACCTTTCAATTTTCTAGAATGGCTGAACAGCCCACTATTGTGTAAGAAATTGGCAGGAGCGAACTTGTCAGTCTGTCATCACATGAGCTGATTACGACATGCTCTAACCAACTTAATTAGGGCGACTTTTCACTAGAACCATGATCTTGATCCCCAATACTCTTCAGGCACATTAAAGTATGTTCATTACAACATATAATACATTAAAAACGAGTTTGGTTGTTCTACTAATAGAACGTTGTTTCTTAATTTTTCAGATATAAATAATCACATTCAATAACAATATTCCGAATATTATATTAACGTAGGAACAGACTTATTCCAGCACCAGCGTAATTAAAATATCAATTTATTTATAATCATTAAAATTAATCCATAAAAGAATAAAAATTCAATGGAAGTCCATAGAATGCGTACAGGTCAGGTAACCTGACGCGTTTTGGACGAGTTTGTCTTTAGCGATAGGACTAAGGATGAGCTCATCCAAAATGTGCGTTTCAGAAGAGCTCATCCTTAGTCATAAGACTAAGGACAAACTTGTCCAAAACGCGCCAGGTTACCTGACCTGTACTCATTCCATGGACTTCCATTGAATTTGTATTCTTTTATGGATTCATTTTAATGACTATAAATACGTTGCGATTTTAATTACACTGGTGCTGGATTAAACTTTTTCTACTCCTTTCTTATGAAACTCGTAGACATCACCCATGAAGATTCGTTCACCTGCGTTTGTCAGTGATGGACACTCCTTGGTGAGCTGAAACACTATTGGATTTGGTGGTGAACTGATCCATTATTTTATTTGGAGCTGCACAATCATTTAAGACTGAATTTATATATATCCACTACAGTTCAAAAGTTTAGGGTCACTTAGATATTTCCTTATTTTTGAGAGAAAAGCACATTTTTTTCCAATGAAGCGAACATTAAAGGGAACCTGTCAGCAGAAATGTCCCCTAAAACCTAACAGATTCCCCCTCTGCAGCTCCTGGGCTGCATTCTATAAAGGTCCCTGTTATGATTGTGCCCACTTTCTGACCGAAAAAAAGTGTTTATAAAGTTGTACCTTTTTGGCTTCTGATTCTGTAAATCTGTCACGGGGGCGGGCTGCCTGATGGCCGTTATTCTGCCCCCTGGTCCTGTAGGCCGCCCCCATCGCTGATTTCAATACTTCTGGACGCCGCCCACTGCTCCAGCCATCCCCGCGCATGCCCAGTGCCCATCTCTCGGGGATGAGCACTGTGCCCAGCGTCACCGCTGGTGACGTGCACGCAGGGTTAAGATTATGGGCGGTGCTGTGATGTTTATTCCTAAGCAACCGCCCATAATCGCGGGACCGCGCTTTCCCCCTCGGCCTGCTTCTTTCTGCGCAAGCGCGCTGCTGCTGACCTCACTTCGCCTCCTTCCCATCTTGCCCTGAGGCAGGAAATTTTTTTTTTTTTACTGTATTCGCCGGTAATCTTCTCTCCGCGTCTCCTCCTGATCGGTGTAGTCACTGCTCCGCGCTACTCCCATCTATTTCCTGCCTCGGGGCAAGATGGGAAGGAGGCGAAGTGAGGTCAGCAGCAGCGCGCTTGCGCAGAAAGAAGCAGGCCGAGGGGGAAAGCGCGGTCCCGCGATTATGGGCGGTTGCTTAGGAATAAACATCACAGCACCACCCATAATCTTAACCCTGCGTGCACGTCACCAGCGGTGACGCTGGGCACAGTGCTCATCCCCGAGAGATGGGCACTGGGCATGCGCGGGGATGGCTGGAGCAGTGGGCGGCGTCCAGAAGTATTGAAATCAGCGATGGGGGCGGCATACAGGACCAGGGGGCAGAATAACGGCCATCAGGCAGCCCGCCCCCGTGACAGATTTACAGAATCAGAAGCCAAAAAGGTACAACTTTATAAACACTTTTTTTCGGTCAGAAAGTGGGCACAATCATAACAGGGACCTTTATAGAATGCAGCCCAGGAGCTGCAGAGGGGGAATCTGTTAGGTTTTAGGGGACATTTCTGCTGACAGGTTCCCTTTAAATTAAACAGAAATACACTCTATACATTGTTAATGTGGTAAATGACTATTCTAGCTGCAAACGTCTGGTTTGTAATGCAATATCTACATAGGTGTATGGAGGCCCATTTCCAACAATCACCACTCCAGTGTTCTAATGGTACATTCTGCTTGCTAACTGTGTTAAAAGGCTAATGGATATTTAGAAATCCCTTGAAAACCCATGTGCAAGTATGTTAGCACAGCTGAAAACAGTTTTGCTGATTAGAGAAGCTATAAAACTGACCTTCCTTTGAGCTAGTTGAGAATGTGGAGCATTACATTTGTTTGTTCTATTAACCTCTCAAAATGGCCAGAAAAAGACAACTTTCATGTGAAACTGGACAGTCTACTCTTGTTCTTAGAAATGAAGGATATTCCATACGAGAAATTGCCAAGAAATTGAAGATTTCCTACAACTTTGTGTACTACTCCCTTCAGAGGAGAGCACAAACAGGCTCTAATCAGAGTAGAAAGAGAAGTGTGAGGCCTCGCTGCACAACTGAGCAACAAGACAAGTACATTACAGTTACTAGTTTGAGAAATCGATGCCTCACAGGTCCTCAACTGGCAGCTTCATTAAATAGTACCCGCAAAACGCCAGTATCAACGTCTACAGTGAAGGGGCGACTCCAGAATGTTGGCCTTCAGAGCAGAGTGGCAAAGAAAAAGCCATATCTGAGAATGTCTAATAAAAGGAAAAGATTAATATGGGCAAAATAACACAGACATTGTACAGAGGAAGATTGAAAAAAGTGTTATGGACAGACGAATCGAAGTTTAAGGTGCTTGGTCAAACAGAAGAATATTTGTGAGACGCAGAACTACTGAAAAGATACTGGAAGCGTGCCTGACGCCATCTGTCAAGCATGGTGAAGGTAATGTGATGGTCTGGGGTTGCTTTGGTGCTGGTAAAGTAGGAGATTTGTAGAAGGTAAAAGCGATTTTTGAATAAGGAAGGCTATCACTCCATTTTGCAACGCCATGCCATAATCTATGGATATCGCTTGATTGGAGCCAATTTCATCCTACATCAGGACAATGACCCACAGCACACCTCCAAATTATGCATGAACTATTTAAGGAAGAAGGCAGCTGGTATTCTATCTGTAATGAAGTGGCCAGCCCAGTCACCAGATCTCAACACTATTGAGCTGTTGTGGGAACAGCTTGACCGTATGGTGCGCAAAAAGTGCCCATCAAGGCAATCGAACTTGTGAGAGGAGCTTCTGGAAGCATGGGGTGAAATATCTCCAGATTACCTCAGCAAATTAACAGCTAGAATGCCAAAGGTCTGCAAAGCTGTAATTGCTGCAAAGGAGTATTCTGTGACGAAAGCAAAGTTTGAAGGAGAAAATGATTATTTCAAGTAAAAATCATTATTTCTAACCTAGTCAATGTCTGGACTATATTTTCTATTCATTATGCAACTCATTTGATAAATAAAATTATGATTTTTCATGGAAAAGACAAAATTGTCTGGGTGAGCCCAAACTTTTGAACTGTAGCGTATATACATATATATATATATATATATATATATATATATATATATATATATATATATACATATATATATCCAGCACAGACCAAAGGTTTGGACACACCTTCTCATTCAAAGAGTTTTCTTTATTTTCATGACTCTGAAAATTGTAGATTCACATTAAAGGCAGCAAAACTATGAATTAACACATGTGGAATGAAATCTTCTCATCTCTAGAACAACTATTAAGAGGAGACTTTGTACAGCAGGCCTTCATGGTAATATAGCTGCTAGGAAACCACTGCTAAGGACAGGCAACAAGCAGAAGACACTTGTTTGGGCTAAAGAACACAAGGAATGGACATTAGACCAGTGGAAATATGTGCTTTGGTCTGATGAGTCCAAATTTGAGATCTTTGGATCCAACCACCGTGTCTTTGTAGAAAAGGTGATAGGAAAGAGGGGCGTGCACACTAATTTGAGGGCGAGGTGCTAGTGAATGGGAAGATCCCTTCAGTATACATATAGAAGTACACTGCACACTCAATGAAATGAATAATGTATTAATTTATTGAAAATTCAAAAAAACCATGCAAAGGAAATGAACTAAAGGACAGAAAATTGCTCTGACGTTGCGGCCACAGGCCTTGTTCACAGAGTCTGTCACTAATAGTTCTGTATTCCAGGGAGAATGCTGAATCAATATAATCGTAGAGGTTGCATATAAGGTATGAATGGGATATCAGGAACGCCTGGGATGTGTTCTCCGAGCCTGTGTGGACGCCGGCACTCACGTGCCTTGGCTGTATAGGACGGCTCAGGAGCCGTCCTATACAGCCAAGGCACGTGAGTGCCGGCGTCCACACAGGCTCGGAGAACACATCCCAGGCGTTCCTGATATCCCATTCATACCTTATATGCAACCTCTACGATTATATTGATTCAGCATTCTCCCTGGAATACAGAACTATTAGTTACAGACTCTGTGAACAAGGCCTGTGGCCGCAACGTCAGAGCAATTTTCTGTCCTTTAGTTCATTTCCTTTGCATGTTTTTTTTGAATTTTCAATAAATTAATACATTATTCATTTCATTGAGTGTGCAGTGTACTTCTATATTTGTAGAAAAGGTGAACGGATGGACTCTACGTGCCTGGTTCCCACCGTGAAGCATGGAGGAGTAGGTGTGATGGTGTGGGGGTGCTTTGCTTTGCATACTAACCCAGCATGCCTACCACAGCATATGCAGCGGCATGCTATTCCATCCGGTTTGCGTTTAGTTGGACAATCATTTATTTTTCAACAAGACAATGACCCCAAACACACCTCCAGGCTGTGTAAGGGCTATTTGACTAAGAAAGAGGGTGATGTGGTGCTTTCGCCAGATGACCTGGCCTCCACAGTCACCAGACTTGAACCCAATCGAGATGGTTTGGGGTGAGCTGGACTGCAAAGCGAAGGCAAAAGGGCCAACAAGTGCTAAGAATCTCTGGGAACTCCTTCAAGACTGTTGGAAGACCATTTCTGGTGACTACCTCTTAAAGCTCATCAAGAGAATGCGAAGAGTGTGCAAAGCAGTAATCAAAACAAAAGGTGGCTACTTTGAAAAACCTCGAATATAAGACATATTTTCAGTTGTTTCACACTTTTTTGTTAAGTATTTCATTCCACATGTGTTAATTCATAATTTTGCTGCCTTCAATGTGAATCTACAATTTTCAGAGTCATGAAAATAAAGAAAACTCTTTGAATGAAGTGTGTCCAAACCTTTGGTCTGTGCTGTATATATACATATTTTATATGTATATATGTATATATATATATATATATATATATATACACACACACACGCGCACACACACACAGACACACGAGGGGCTGCTGATAAGTCTTTGGCTTTACAAAGAAAGAAATGAGATAGGATGATGAAACTTTACATTTATTCCACATACTCTCCACTGATGTCAACACACTTCTTACATCGGTATTCCAAGTTCTGTAAGCCTAGCAGAAAGAAGGATTTCGGTTGTACCTCAAACCAGGCATCTGTAGCAGCCATGGCGTCAAAAATAGTGTGAAATTTGGTACCCTTGAGGTGTTTCTTTTGGTTTGGTAACAGATGATAGTCGGAGGGTGCTAGATCTGGTGAATAAAGTGCGGAGGTGTTGTCTTGCAAGAACAAGATTTCTTTGGACAGTTTGCTTTGCCTTTTGGCCTTCAGAGCTGCCTACAATTGGTCCAAAAGTTCAAATGTAATACCTTGCATTGATGGTGGAACCCTTTTGAAGGTAGTCCACTAGCAGTCTGCCCTCCTTATCCGAGAACACAGACGCCATCACCTTAGTGGTTGATTTTTGCACTCTGAACTTCTTTAGACGAGGAGAACCACTGTACCTCCACTCTTTTGACTGCTCCTTGTTTTCAGGGTCATACAAATACATCCAGGTCTCATCCATTGTGACCACTCAATCCAGGAAGTTTTTATCAGTCCGGAAATGCTGACAAACGGACTGGGAAGTTTTCACTCGCATGCTCTCTGATCTGTTGTCAAACATTTTTGGACCCACTTTGCAGATAGCTTCCTCATGTCCAAATGTTCATGTATAATGACACAAACACGTTCACGGGAAATCCCCATGATTTCTGCTATTGCTTCAGCTGAAATTCGTCGATTCTCCAGTATGAGGTTGTGCACAGCATCGACGATCTCAGGAACAACAACCACTCTTGGTCGTCCAGGAAATTCCTCATCATTGGTGCTGAAGTGGCCCATTTTAAATTTGGCAACCCAGTTTGTAACTGTGGAATATGAAGGGCATTGATCCCCCAATGTCTGTGACATATCACCATGAATATTCTTTACAGACTTTCCTTGCAGAAACAAGAATTTTATCACTCCTCTGCTCTCAGTTGCAGTGAATATTGCATTAGACTCCGCCATTTTGTATTCCTGCGTGCACAGAATAATGTTGTCATAAGCAACAAACACAACATTTTGAAAACCTATAGTAGACAGATAAGGCTTTCATGTGATGTAACATTCGTTACCATAGAAACAAAAAAAGATCATAAAGCCAAAGACTTATTAGCAGCTCCTCGTATATAACATTTCTCCATTAAAAAATAATTTATTGTTTCACAGTTAGAAATATTTTAACTAGTTAGTTGATATTTTTGTATTTTGACACTTCCCAATCAAATTACTATATAAAAGACCAACCAAAAAAGCCGCAATATCAAGAGAGTAACCGGAATTGCTCTCATTTCTACTTTACAGAGGGAAGCACGAAAATTCAAAAGCATCCAAACGCTATTTCTTTACTACAGTGTCACATATCGGGATAATTACTTGTACTCTATTAATTCTTATTAATTCTTATATATCATTTTTATATAAAGATCTCTGTTTTTATTAAAAATGTATTAGTTATTACAATATTATTGTCGTTTTGCTAACTAAAGTTTAAACGTGTGGTTACACCTTTTCAGCAGTCCAGATATACTTATAGGGATAATTTTCTAAAAAAAGAAAATAACTCACCAGCTCGTAATACCTAATAAAACAGTAAAGTAAATAACTTTACATGTTTATGTGATCTATGCATCTGAACGGGAAATATATCACGAAGAACATACACTTGTCACTTGCTGAATGAAAGTCCTGTGTAATCCTGGAAATTAATGCGAACAGCATGGAGGTACATTTTTGTGGTTGCGGTCTCATAAATTAAGTAGCTCTATGACCTATTGCCAAGGTGGTTAATAGATAGCTTTGCCATTATTACAGTATACACATATTGTATTTACACTGCTTTCTTATTCTCCTTGGTCGTTAGAAACTTTTACAAAAGAGGATAATAAAATGTAACAAGAAAAAATGATGACTCGGAATAATTTGTCACCGGGAGCCTCTATTTATAGTCTCTAAGAGACAACTTTCAAACAAATTTATGTTTCATGCAAAGTATGTTCTGCAAGAATGGATCTCGCAAAATTTATGAATTTGCCGTGTTTAGACTGCACTCACTGAAAGTTATTTAAACAGAGACAGTATTCTGGTGTCATTAGGTTACAGGACATGAGAATCGACAACAATCTTTTATATATGTGTAGCATCTCTAGTACAAAGTGAAACATTGTACCCAGTAATAATATTATCATTGGATACAGCATTGTATTTGATAAAATGAGTCTAATGTGATTAAAAAGAAATATTGATAGCTCTATTAACAACAGACTCTTTCCCGGTAATTCTGTCCTTACGAGCCCAACATGAGAAAGAATCACAGAAGACGCTACAAATTGTGAAGGAATTAAAACGAAAACTCCCTGACTGGTAACTCAACCTGTGTATCAGGGAGCACAATAATTGGGGGGGAAGAGAATTAATTTAACAACACAGAGTAAAAGCTGCTTCTCATAGCCCCATCCTAAATCCTGTATATTGTCAGGATCTTTTCCCCTTTGAAGACATAGTCACTGATTGAGGCTTCTACTCTCTGGGAAACAGATAAGACAAGACTAGTAATCTGACTCTAAGCCAGTGGATAAAGGCAGTTTGTTTCCTCTTAGGCAATCTGTCAACACCTCTTCAGTAATTAGTCCTAATTATTACAAAGGCCTAGCCTCCTATTCGCATTATTAAATCAGAAATAGTATCATAGGCCAGGTATCTTTCAACACTCACCTAGTCTGGCGACCTTCGATTTCATTGAATCTTCTATCAGTATCTGACTCTGGAAGAGACTGGGCAGTAATTTTAGTGTCGGCTTCAAAGATGCGGATCCCAGGATGGAATTCCAGTGATGCATTGAAAAAGCAAACTCATCACATAACAACGGCGCAAAAGTTCTCAGCATTGTGTGAGTAACTTTCCACCATGCACAGAATGTTTGCACCATGCACTTATTGTTGGTCATCACTGATAAAGTTAATGGCGATAACATGGCCAAAGAATACAAAGTGGTGGAATAATCGCAATAATCATAAAGTCATATATGCAGTATGTATAAACAATATTGTGATATATTTATAGTATTGTAGCATTTGATACTTTATAAACATTACTAAAAATATCATGACTTTTATTAGAAAAGTAAAAAATATAATTTTGCAAGTACAAATATTCATCAAAAAGTTTAAAATACAGCATTGCAATAGGAACTTCATTACACCTAGAACTGAAATAAAAAAAAATATACAATTATATTATAAATTATATTTTTGTGTGTTTGTTCCATTTTTATTAATATGCCTACAGACTGTAACTGTAACTCTTCAGATTTTGTGTTATACCATGCCTGATGAAGAGACCTGAGTAGTCTCGAAAGCTTGCTATTATTACCATCTTTTCAGTTAGCCATTAAAAAGTATCAACGACTGAGGACTTCAGTTCTTTTAAACAATTTTTTATCTCTACTGGCTAACACGGTACAAAGATATATATTTTACCTGTACAGACTGTAAAACATTTATATATAACAGATATAATACTGCATATGTTTTGTAGTAAAACAAATGCAAATTCAGTGGAAGCTTGAAGTTCACAATGTATGCTAATTAAAATGATTGTCTGGGACGTTTATATTGATAGCCTATCTTTAGGATAGCTCAACAATGCCTGATCAGTGAAGGTTCAACACCCGGAAAACCCACCATTCACGTGTTCCCGATGCCAGCAGCGGCTGAATGTGTTGAGTTGCAGACCTTTACAGGACAGTTATGTCAATGGAATAGTGGCCAGGACCAGGTACTAGACATCCTCTACCCATTGATTTGACTAGGGAGTGGATGTACAGTATCTGGTCTCAGCTACTATTCTATTGGCAGAGCTGTGCAGCTCAGCAAATTAGCACATCTGGCTTCCAGCTCATCGGCGGGAGTGGTAGTTGCTGCATCCCCAACAATTAGATATCGATGACCTATCCTTAAGGTCCAGTCACACTAAGCAACTTACCAGCGATCCCAACAACAATAGGGATCACTGGTAAGTTGCTAGGAGGTTGCTGGTGAG
The DNA here is from genome assembly GCF_048569485.1 of Anomaloglossus baeobatrachus. Lineage (NCBI taxonomy): Eukaryota > Metazoa > Chordata > Amphibia > Anura > Aromobatidae > Anomaloglossus > Anomaloglossus baeobatrachus. The sequence goes on along the minus strand of NC_134353.1, from coordinate 703,301,511 downwards.
ATGTCACACTGCGACGCTCCAGCGATCCCACCAGCAACCTGACCTGGCAGGGATCGCTGGAGCGTCGCTACACGAGTTGCTGGTGAGCTCACCAGCAACCAGTGACCAGCCCCCAGCGCCGCGTGGAAGATGCTGCGCTTGGTAACTAAGGTAAATATCGGGTAACCAACCCGATATTTACCTTGGTTACCAGCGCACGCAGCTACATGTGCAGGGAGCAGGGAGCAGCGCACACTGAGCGCTGGCTCCCTGCTCTCCTAGTTACAGCACACATCGGGTTGATTACCCGATGTGTGCTGCAGCTACACGTGCACAGAGCAGGGAGCAGCGCACACTGCTTAGCGCTGGCTCCTTGCTCTCCTAGTTACAGCACACATCGGGTTAATTACCCGATGTGTACTGCAGCTACATGTGCACAGAGCAGGGAGCAGCGCACACTGCTTAGCGCTGGCTCCTTGCTCTCCTAGCTACAGCACACATCGGGTTAATTAACCCGATGTGTCCTGCAGCTACATGTGCACAGAGCAGGAGCCGGCACTGACAGTGAGAGCGGCAGAGGTTGGTAACAAAGGTAAATATCGGGTAACCAAGGACAGGGCTTCTTGGTTACCCGATGTTTACTGTGGTTACCAGCCTCCGCAGAAGCCGGCTCCTGCTCACTGCACATTTAGTTGTTGCTGTCACACACAGCGATCTGTGCTTCACAGCGGGACAGCAACAACTAAAATATGGCCCAGGACATTCAGCAACAACCAACGACCTCACAGCAGGTGCCAGGTTGTTGCTGGATGTCACACACAGCAACATCGCTAGCAACATCACAAAAGTTGTTAGTTAACAGCGATGTTGCTAGCGATGTTGCTTAGTGTGACATCCAGCAACAACCTGGCACCTGCTGTGAGGTCGTTGGTTGTTCCTGAATGTCCCGGACAATCTCTTTAAGAGGTAAATAAAAGAAGTCTTCAGAGAGAAATGAATCTCTGAAATTTGAAGCTTCGTTCCTACAGACCACTTAGATGCTCCAACATGGACAAGACCAAAAAACTTTCTAAGGATGTCAGGGACAAGATCATAGATTGCCCAACGCTGGAATGGGCTACAAAACCATAAGTAAGATGCTGGGTGGGAAGGAGACAACTGTTGGTGCAATAGTAAGAAAATGGAAGAAATACAAAATAAGTGTCAATCGACATCAATCTGCGGCACAATGCAAAATCTAACTTCGTGGGTTATCCAGGATCATGAGGAAAGTGAGAGATCAACCTAAAACTACACGGGCGGAACTTGTTAATGATCTCAAGGCAGCTGGGTCCACTGTCACCAAGAAAACCATTGGTAACACATTATGCCATAATGACTTTAAATCCTGCAGTGTCCGTAAAGTCCCACTGCTCGAAAAGGCACATGTGCAGGCCTGTCTGAAGTTAACCAATGAACACCTGGATGATTCTGAGAGTGATTGGGAGAAGGTGCTGTGGTTAGATGAGAGGTAGAAACATAATGTTTTTGATGTGTTTCTCTGCTAAGGGCACAGGACTATTTCACCGCATCAATTGGACAATAGATGGAGCCATGTTCCGTAAAATCCTGAGTGACAACCTCCTTCCCTCCTCCAGGACATTAAAAATGGGTCGTGGCTGGGTCTTAAAACATGACAATGACCCAAAACATACAGCCAAGGCAACAAAGGAGTAGCTCAAAAAGAAGCACATTGAGATCATGGAGTGGCCTAGCCATAGAAAACATATGGAGGGAGCTGAAGCTATGTGTTGCCAAGTGACAGCATTAAAATCTTAATGATTTAGAGATGATCTGCAAAGAGGAGAGGACCAAAATTCCTCCTGACATGTGCGCAAACCTCATCATCAACTACAATAAACATCTGACTGCTATGCTTGCCAACAAGGATTTTGCTACCAAATATTAAAAGTCTTGTTTGCCAGAGGGATCAAACACTTATTTATTTCTGCAAAATTCAAATAAGTTTATATAATTTATACAATGTGAATTTCTGTATTTTCTTTTGGATATTCTATCTCGGACTGTTAAAATTAACCTACCCTGGCTTTAACATCCCGCCTTCCCATAGATGCCCTGGCCGGATTACAGCGTGTCCTAAATGTGGGGTGCCATTTACGAATCTGTGGCATGAGGTGTGGGAGTGCACAGAAGTAACAATATTGTAAGTAATAGTAATATTGGAAGCGAATAAGGGACCAGATTCAAGCATGTTGGGGAACGAAACTTCCACAAACACCACAGGCTCTGCTCTTCCACCAATTACGCCCACCCGAATCTGAATCTCAGAGTATGGTAGACAAAGTAAAGAGTCCTAGAAACATCCACACATTTTTAGTGGTCGTTCTTCAGGCTTTGTTTAGTGAGTGGCTTAAACCAAACACTCCATCAATGGGAGCAATAATATCTCAAATGAAACATCTATTGGGACTGGAACTGATAGAAGCAGAAAGGAGTAAAGAAAAGCCAGCAGGAAAAGTTTTTCCGCTGTGGAAAAAATTCATTGGTTTTCATTATAGTCCTCAGAAAATCCTGAAAATAATTAGCCCTTTCCGCCATACAGAATGGTATTGTCTGGAAGACCTGGGAGGGACGTTGGGGGTTTTGGGACCATCATTAGACACTTAGCATGTACCATATGGAGATGGTAGTCGACACCATAGCAAGAACATAATTGTGGAAGGGTTCACACTCACATTCTTATTCTTTGTTTGTGATACTACCTTTTATTTTTTCTTCCTTTGCAAGGTTTACAGTTGCATTGACAAACAAATCAATCTCGTGTATGCTGATGTTTACTATTTGACCATAGAATTGACTGTTTAATTTTTTTTGTTATGTTTAAAAATTTGAATAAAAAAAAGTTTAAAAAAAAAAAAAAATTAACCTACCCTTAAAATTATAGACTGCTCATGTCTTTGTCAGTGGGCAAACTTACAAAATCAGCAAGGGATCAAATAATTATTTCCGTCACTGTAGAGTGATAGATAGATAAGTAGTAGCTAATAAATAGCTAGTTAGATTTTACAGCTATTAACCAAATAAATAATTAAAAGAAGATAATGTGTGATGATGTGCAAAGAAGATAGATAGAAAGATAGATAAATAGATAGATAGAGTAGATAGATGATAGATTGTACAGCTATTCTGCTAAATAAATTAAATGAAAAAAAAATTATGTGAGGTCCCCCATTTTTGATAACCAGTAAAGGTAAAGCAGGCAGCTGAGAGCTGATATTATCAGGCTTGGAAGGTCGATGGTTATTGTGCCCTTCCCAGCCTAAAAATACCAGCCTGTAGCTGCCCCAGAAGTGGTGAATCACATAAGATTCATCAATTCTGGCACTTTGCATTGGCTTTTCCCGATTGCTTGTCATGGCAACTCCAGACTCTATTCACATAACACAGTTTGGCAGGCAACCTGATGCTTCTGAGTTGCTCAGCCAGAGTTGGAAGTCGACTGTTTTGTGCTCTCTGCTCTTCGGTTTAGCAGGAGTTAATTCCTGCTGGCTGTTGAATGGCTGCTGGGTCACAGGTTGCTGATGTCCTATCACAGCCGCCTCCACCATTTAAAAGATGGTGGAACCTAGCCTCACATGCTGAAGATAGTTCTAGCTCTGCTCCAGCGTTATTGGTCTTTATGTGTGGTGACCCGATAATTGGTGAATGGTTGTATGCTATTTGGTGTGCTTTGGAAATATCCTTGTTGTTTTTTAATTTCCTCACTGTACTTTATTTCTCCCTGAGCACATATTGGCGTTTCCCCTGTGTGTGCTTGCAGTGTGTTTGAGCTTTGGTTTTCCCCTGTCTGTTGGTATCTGTGGGATTCTTTACTCCTGTTCCAGCCCTCCCCAGGGGGTGTTAGACCAGGGCTACTCAGGAGTCAGGGTCACATTATTATCTTAAAGGTATCTGAGGGGTTATTAATTGGGCTGGTATTCTAGACATCCATGGAGGCAAACAATATTTCTTTGCCTTTTGGGATGGCTTCTAGTGAATTTGCAATGGTTAATGAGGTTATTTCTATCAGCTATTATTACTAACCTAACTACTTCTGATCTACATTCCTGTCCTTCCTCCTTTCCATCTGTGTCGTCTTATCGTATGAATCCATGAAGTTATTGATGGATAAATTGTGAACTGGATGTGATGGGGGATTGGTGGGAGTGGTAATGCCACATTTTTTTTCTTGGTTTGAAATGGTTATTTCCATATTTGTTGTTTATATTATTAAGGATATCTATATCATTGCCTAATTATGATACCCATTGTTGTTTGTATGTCTATGGGTGGATTTTAGCAAAAACTAATAAAAGGTATTTTTTAATAAATTCTGGGGTTTATTTGAATAAGTTTAGTTCCCCAAGGACAGCAGAGGAGCCCCCAAGTGTGAACTCCAGTGACCTGATTGCCGAACTGCTGTGCCGCCATGTCCCGCAGTCTGGCAATCCAACAGCGGGTTCACTGGTGGTCATACACTTCTCACACCCTACTGCCTTCAGTGTGTCCCCGGAACTACAGTGATCTTAGCGGTTTCAATCACTGCAGGTTCTGGATGTAGCAGTGGCAGGATCATTATGGGATGTCGTGTAGATTATGTCGGACCTGCGGGGTGTTTTGGGGTCAATAAATTGGTGAAAAAGGGTGTTTTTTATTATTTAAAGTAAATGGATTTTTGTGTGTTTGTGGGTTTTTCTTTTTACTTACAGGGTTGCTAATAGGGGAGATCTCATAGACACCTCACCATTACGAACCCAAGTCTTGATGGCTTGAAGTTATTTTTGACAAATCACAGATGATATCAATGTAGTGTTGAGCGAGTAGTTGACTGTTCATAGTCGTTATGCTGTTATTGAGTACTGTCCACTACTCCCATATTCGTTACGAGTAGCGGGCACAATGTAAGTCAATGGGAATACTCGCTAAGTAGCAAGTAACCCGAAAGCCGTACTTTTTGTGCGAGTGTCAAATAGTACGGCTTTCTGGGTACTCACTACTAGAGTTGAGCGCGGTTCGTGGTTCGAGGTTCTCCAGTTCTAAGCTCGAGTGATTTTTGGGGCTGTTCGAGATCGAACTAGAACTCGAGCTTTTTGCAAAAGCTCGATAGTTCTAGATACGTTCGAGAACGGTTCTAGCAGCAAAAAGCAGGGCTTTTTACAGCTACAGTGTGCAGGAGCCATCGCTGGCAGCCTGCCACAAGCTGGTAACCAAGATAAACATCGGTTATCCAAGCAAAGCGCTTTGGTTAGTAACCCGATGTTTATCTTAGTTACGTGCAGGAAGCCCACACTTCCCCGCTCAGCTCACTCCGCCCCCTCCTGCCCGCGGCATGTACACATACACACACACACACACACACACACACACACACACATGGTCCCGCTCGGCTTACCTGCGGTGATGAAGTCCCGCCATCCCGACCTCAGCGCTGTCACTGTCCTCCATGGCCGCCGCTTGTCACATCACCTCTCGCTTCCGACCCGAGACGTCACAGACCTCTCGCGATACTTGATGTGAAGGCGCCGGTCATTGACCTCAGTGACAGGGGCTGTCAGTGTGCTGGAGATCAGCGCAGGTAATGTACCTCGCTGACAGCAGCACTTGTCATGCCCTGCAGTGACCTGGGCTGACCCATTGATGTTAGCTCAGGTCACTGCATTGCTCTCCCAGTCAATGGGGAACATCCTGCTCTTCATTGACTGGGACAGTGTGGATCGTCATGGCAACCCCTTGGATTACACCAGACCTGGATTTGTTTTTCATTCTAATAAATTGGTTAAAGAGGGAATGTTTTGGGGAGTGTTTTTTCAAATAAAAATGTGGTTGTCGTCTATTTTTTTTTTATTACTGACTGGGTTGGTGATGTCGGGTATCTGATAGACGCCTGACCTCACCAACCCCAGGGCTTGATGCCAGGTGACATTACACATCTGGTATTAACCCCATATATTACCCCGTTTGCCACCGCACCAGGGCGCGGGATGAGCTGGGGCGAAGCACCAGGATTGGCGCATCTAATGGATGCGCCACTTCTGGGGCGGCTGCGGCCTGCTATTTTTAGGCTGGGGAGAGTCCAATAACCATGGACCTCCCTAGTCTGAGAATATCAGGCCCCAGCTGTCTGCTTTACCTTGGCTGGTAATCCAATTTTGGGGGACCCCTACGTGGTTTTTTTTTAATTATTTAATTTAAAATAACAGCGTGGGGTGCCCTCAGTTTTGGATTACCAGCCAAGGTGAGGTTGCCAGCTGTGGTCTGCAGGCTGCAGCCGTCTGCTTTACCCTAGCTGGCTACAAAACTAGGGGTAACCCTACGTCATTTTTTTTTTCATTTTTTTGGCTAAATACAAAGCTAAGCACCCCTTAGTGCCACATGAAAGGCACCAAACTCCACTTTTTCTCCATTTTTTCTCCATTTTTTCTCCACTTTTTCTCCAATTTTTCTCCACTTTTTCTCCACTTTTTCTCCACTTTTTCTCCATTTTTTTCTCCACTTTTTCTCCACTTTTTCTCCACTTTTTCTCCACTTTTTCTCCATTTTTTTCTCCACTTTTTTCTCCACTTTTTTCTCCACTTTTTCTCCACTTTTTTCTCCACTTTTTCTCCACTTTTTCTCCACTTTTTCTCCACTTTTTCTCCGTTCTTTTTCTATGGTCGGTCTACCCATTAGCTCTGCCATGCATACTGTAGCTCTACACCTACTGCACATGTTACTTTATGATTGACATCTCTTTCGTACCAGAGCTGTCTAAGTCTACTCTGACCCCATATTTGTCATTACTATATTGTCCTTGTACTGTATTATGACATTTGTATCATGTGTTTCATTTCTTGCTGTGTTGCAATTTTTTTGCTGCATCCCAATTGTACCTCTACATTGTTCGAGTTTATGTTATTGTTCTCTCACTCTTATGTGATACTGATTATTGTCATTTTTCATGATTACATGCAGATAAGTCCAATCTGACGAAGGCTCAGGCCGAAACGTCATTTGTAACTTGTTTTGGACAAAAACATATATGCTTATGAAAAAAAAATTTTCTTAATACGGACCAAACCAGTCTGGGAGATATAGAGTGCCGAGGTTACTCACTAATTTTATCTATTATTACCTCTGAGCACCTATATACCAGTGAGCAGAGCTTCCTCTACAGTAGTTCTCCTGATTAGGCATGCCCTTACCTCATGAGCAGGGCATTGCAGCTTTGGTAGCAACCATTACGACATGGACTCTGCTGCTGTGGACCCGGGGAGAGTGAGTGCAGATTCATTGCACCCACACTCCTCACATGAAGGGTCCGCACTCCTAGAAAATGGGGGATACGTTCCCTGAGTGTCTCCCCCCCATATTCTAGACGGTCCAGAGTCGTCGTGGGACCCCTTTATTTTTTTTCTTACAATAAATTGGTGAAAGAGGAAATGTTTTGGGGACTGTTTTTTCAAATAAATTTCTTTTGTCGATTTTTTGTTTTTGTTAGTACTGACAGTTTATGATGTTGGGTATCTAATAGATGCCATGACATCACAAACTGCTGGGCTTGATCTCAGGTGACTTTACAGCTAGTATCAACCCGATTTATTACCCCGTTTGCCACTGCACCAGGGCACGGGATGAGCTGGGGTGAAGCGCCAGGATTGGCGCATCTAGTGGATGCGCCACGTCTGGGGTGCCTGCGGCCTGCTATTTTTAGGCTGTGAAGGCCCAATAACTATGGACCTTCCCACCCTGAGAATACCAGACCACAGCTGTCCGCTTTACCTTGGCTGGTGATCCAATTTGGGGGGGACCCTACTTTTATTGTGTAATTATTAATATTTATAAAATAATTATAAAAAAGAGCCTGAGGGGACCTCCACATTGGATCCCCAACCACGGTAAAGCTGCCAGCTGTGGTTTTCAGGCTACAGCCGTCTGCTTTACCCTAGCTGGCTATCAAAAATGGGGGGACCCAACGTCATTTTTTTTTTTAACTATTTTTTAAATAGAAAAAATTAATGGGCTTCCCTGTATTTTGATTGCCAACCAAGGTAACGGCAGGCAGATGGGGGTGGCAACCCATAGCTGTCTGCTTTATCTGCGCTGAGAATCAAAAATACCGCGGAGCGCTACGTCATTTTTTTAAAGATTTATTTTTACAGCACTGTGATGTCCAGCAATCAAAATACAGGGAAGCCCATTTTATTTTTAGTTATTTAAATAAATAATTAAAAAAAATATATATGGGCTCCCGCTGCATTTTTTGTATTGCTAGCTAAGGGTAATCCAAGCAGCTACTGGCTGCTAACCCCCACTGCTTGGTGTTACCTTCACTGGCAATGGAAAATCCAGGTAAGCATTTTTTATTTTTTTTGCCAAAAAACTACAAAAAAAGGACGTGAGCTTCGCCATATTTTTGTATGCTAGCCAGGTATAGCAGGCAGGTGCTGGAAGAGTTGGATACAGCGCCAGAAGATGGCGCTTCTATGAAAATGCCATTTTCTGAGGCGGCTGCAGACTGCAATTCGCAGCAGTGGGGCCCAGAAAGCTCAGGCCAACCTGTGGTGCGGATTCCAATCCCCAGCTGCCTAGTTGTACCTGGCTGGACACAAAAATGGGGCAAAGCCTACGTCATTTGTTTTCTAATTATTTCATGAAATTCATGAAATAATAAAAAAAGGGCTTCCCTTTATTTTTGGTTCCCAGCCGGGTACAAATAGGCAACTGGGGGTTGGGGGCAGCCGTACCTGCCTGCTGTACCTGGCTAGCATACAAAAATATGGCGAAGCCCACATAATTTTTTCAGGGGGCAAAAAACTTCTGCATACAGTCCTGGATGGAGTATGCTGAGCCTTGTAGTTCTGCAGCTGCTGTCTGTCTGTATGGAGAAGAGCAGACAGCAGCTGCAGAACTACAAGGCTCAGCATACTCCATCCAGGACTGTATGCAGAAGTTTTTTGCCCACCAAAAAAATGACGTGGGCTTCGCCATATTTTTGTATGCTAGTCAGGTACAGCTGGCAGCCACGGGCTGCCTCCAACCCCCAGTTGCCTATTTGTACCCGGCTGGGAACCAAAAATATAGGGAAGCCCGTTTTTTTTTAATTATTTCACTTATTTCATGAAATAATTAAAAAACAAATGACGTGGGCTTCGCCCCATTTTTGTGTCCAGCCGGGTACAACTAGGCAGCTGGGGATTGGAATCCGCAGCACAGGTTAGCCCGAGGTTTGTGGGCGCCTCTGCTGCGGATTTCAGTCCGCAGCCGTCCCAGAAAATGGCGCTCTCATAGAAGCGCCATCATCTGGCGCTGTATCCAACTCTTCCAACAGCCCTGGAGCCGGGTGGCTTGTTGGGTAATCATGAGTTAATACTGGCTTTGTTTTACCAGCCAGTATTAAGCCAGAGATTCTTAATGTCAGGCACGTTTGACCCGGCCATTAAGAATCTCCAATAAAGGGTTAAAAAAAAGACACCACACAGAGAAAAAATACTTTAATAGAAATAAATACACAGACACATTAGAGACTCCATCTTTATTACCCCCTGTCAGCCCTCCACGATCCTGCTCTTCTGTCTTCTTTCTTTCTAGTGTAGTAGTAGTGACGATTGTAGTGAGGATGAGATTCACCAGCTCATCACTTGGGGCTGGGGAACCTCATCCTCACTACAATCATCACTACAATCGGGAAGCAGCATGCAGCCTTCACTCCGTGAGTGATCAGTGCTGGCTGCTAGCGGTAACAGCGGTAACGCTGACAGACGTGTTACCATAGCAACGGTGCTCTCGGAGCCGCGGTTAGCGGTGACGTCACCGCTAACTGCGTTGCTATGGCAACGGTGATCTCCGTTAATGACCGGCTGTGTCAGCCGGTCCCTAACGGAACGGGGAGTCGACCGTGTGCTAGAGCATGTCGCCGGTACACGGCGATACACATATGTGCACCGTGTACCGGAGAGATGCACTCGCAGGTCCTACATGACGTGTCATAGTCATGTGACCAGTCTGTAGCCAATGAGATAATAGCCACGTGACTGGTCACATGGCTATTTTGACGTCACGATAGGTCCTGCATCTCTGCTGGCAGTGCAGGTCACCGGGAGGATTCAGCGATCATCGGATGGAATAGCGGCAGGAGACAGAGTGCAGAAGGGATCGCGAGGACCGGTAAGTGTTATGGCAATGTTTATTAACTGTTTGTGTACATTTATAATGCATTTTTATGTGTTTGTGATTGCCTCCTATTATAGCCTATACGTTCGAGTTTGGTTCGTCGAATGTTCGACGAACCGAACTCGAACGGGACCCCCGTTTGGCGAACCGGCCTCGAGCCGAACCGGGACCAGTTCGCTCATCTCTACTCACTACTTAGCGAGTATTTCCCATTGACTTACATTGCTCCCGCTACTCATAATGAATATGCGAGTAGTGGACAATACTCACTAACAGCATAGCGAGTACAAATAGTAAACTACTCGCACAACACTACATCAATGCTATATATTATCCCAATTGTCACCACACAACGTCAATCGGAATGAGCCAGATAAAGTACCACAGCTGGCGCATCTAATGGATGCGCCGATTGTGGGGTGACTGCAGGCTACTATTTTTATGCTGTCCAATAACTATGGGACTTCCCAGCCTAAGAATACCGTTCCCTAGCTGTCTACTTTACCTGTGCTGGTTATTTCAAATAGCTAGAAGACTGCATGTCATTTTTTTTTCACTGCACCTCTCAATCACAGTGATGCCAGTAGCAAAGATGGCTACAGCATTACTATGATTGGTAGGCAATCCCTGCATATTTAGTGGCTGAAAATCAGGCACCAAACATGTAGGGAGGGGATTTGAAACTTACAAGGCTAATACCAAAATACTTGACAAGTAATGAATATCCGATTACCTTAACCCCTTCATGACTGAGGACATAACGATATGTTCTAAATCATGAAGGGGTGATTAGCACCGGATGCTGCGGTTAGCCGGGGGTGATCCCTGAACATGTCTGCTGATTTGTACAGCAGACAGGTGTGCCTCACAGGTGGATCCGCGATCCAACTGCGCCTGTTAATCCCTTAAATTGCGCTGTCAAAATGTGACAGTACAATTTAAATGCCCGCAGAAGGTAACACGCATTTACTCGCCACCACCAGAGGCCCCGTGACATGATCATGGGGAGCCAATGGTTGCTATGGTAGCACAGGATCATGTGATGACTACTGTCGCTATAATAACTCACTTCCTGTTACAGCCAGCAGAGCAGCGCCTGTAACAGAAGACGAGCATTTGTTCTGATATGAGCTGTACAGCTCTGATCAGGAGAAATGAATGAGCGATCAGACTGCTGATCCTTATAGTTCCCTAGAGGGGCTAGTAAAATAAAAAAGTTTAAAAAATTAAAAAATAAAAAAACCTAAAAGTTGAAATCACCCCTCCCATTCGCTCCATTGAAAATTAAAAGGTTAAAAAATAAAAAATAAACAGACATTTAGTATTGCCACATTCAGAAAAGTCTGATCTATCAAAATATAAAATCAATTAACCTGATCGGTAGCGTAGTGGAAAAAAAATTCGAAATGCAAAAATTAAGTTTTTTGTTCAATGCAAACTTTGTACAAAATGTAATAATAGGCGATGAAAATGTAGCATCTACACAAAAATGGGACCATTAAAAATGACAGCTCGATACGCAAAAGATAAGCCATCACTGAGCCCTACATCTCAAAAAATTAGAATGCTATGGGTTGCGGGAAATAGCGCAAACAGTGCCCCACTTTTTTTGGACAAACTTCTGAATTATTTTTAACTCCTTAGATAAAAGTAAACCTATACATGTTTGGTGTCTACGAACTCGTACCGACCTGAGTCATCACACCAACACATCGGTTTTACCATATAGTGAACACAAAACATATCACCATAACAATAATTCAATAGCACTTTTTTTGCAAATTTTCCCCACTTGGATTTTTTTTTTGCCATTTTCCAGTACACTATATGGTAAAAGTTATGGTTTCATTTCAAAATATGACTCGTCCCGCAAAAAAACAAACCCTCATATGGCAAGATTGATGGAAAAATCAAAAGGTTACGGCTCTCGGAAGAAGGGGAGCAAAAAACAAAAATGAAAAACAGAAAATCGCCTGGCGGTTAAGGGGTTAACATTCGTGCGAGTAACAAATAGGGCCGAATATATTCGTTCATTACTATTGAATAATTTTAATACAAAATGAAAGTTCTCAAAGGTCAAAGAAAAAAAACAATGATTTCATAAGGTTCATAGGCACAAAATTTATTTACAATGATAGTGTGATTTACAGCAGTGATAGACGGACCTGACATTCTAGTGAATAGATCTTTAACAAAATCACTCACGATGTGACAGATAAATGGATAGATTTGATGGAATACTGCAGTTTTTTCTTACACAATTTTATGATGATATGCTTTTTTACTTGATTTCAATGGAAAACACTGAGGCTCTGAATCTTTCATGGAAATAAATGAATTTACTTTCTCATGGATGAAAATGTAGAGCTGCTTCATTGAGCAAACAGGTCAGATACATCATTACAAGCTACACACTCTTTACGTTCAATGAAGCGAGGTGTACTTGCCCCAGCATTATCTTACACTGCACAAGCGCTGGCCATTGCTGGAGTTAGCATGTGATAATGTACCTGTTCTACTGACGTTAATCCAGCCTGTAGGGTCACTGGCCAGCCTGACTGCTCTGGACCTCAACTCCATCAATGTCTTTTCATGCACAGTCTTTGCAAAACAATTTTCACAGTTCTTTTTCCTTATAATGGGGCAACTTATTAGAACATTTAAGAACGTCATTAAGAGCCAGATTACCATCCTAAATAACAGGTTGTGGTTGGTTTAGCGGCCTATTTCTTGATTAAAGGTTCCATATAAGACTACAGTCTTGTCCATTTTCTAAAAAGTATAATATATTTTTTTAGCTGACCTTATCTGTAGCTCCATGATGAAGTATTAGATCCACAGGTAGTGAAAAGACAAAAGACTCTGGGTTTAAATCGCATAAGTGTGGCACCCCTGAGGCTTCAGTCGCCACAGAGTATTGCACCCAAATTTTGGTGTAATGCTAAACCCGGATCCTGAGGAAGTCAGTCCCGGTTTCACCAATTACACACTCAAATACACACCAGGTTGCCCCTGTTCCCACTGGGGACTGGGCTAGGGTAGGGTAATAAAGGGGTTGCCTACAGAGTGGCATGTACAGGATGCCCTCACACAGGGGCCACAGTCCCACTAGCTTAAAACCTGGGAGGGGGGAGGAGCAGCCAGCAGGGGGAGTCAGGAGCCAACACAACAGTTAGTGAGTTCTCCAGCAGTAAAGCAACGGATCAGACGTGTTCTCAGGTGCTCCGGTGGGAAGCAGGAGAAGTTCACAAGGTTGTCGTGGGGAGAGGGCATCTGCTCCACTTGGAACTGGCGCCACACAGGGCGGCAGCACCCTAGGGAAGATCATACTTCACGTTGGTATTCCAGAATTAGCCTGGACGAGAAGGTTTCAAGCTTCCCTGGCCACACATCACCCTAAAGCACTGCGCCAGAGAGGATCCAGGGCCTTGCATAACGCCAGACCCCATATCGAAACCACGGCACCTGCATATGGTGACAAGAGTACTACTCGTGAAAACCCGGGTCCCCAAGTAGCTTCAAGCCAGTGGATCTGCTGCACAGGCGCTACAAGGAGGAACCCACCAAACACCATACCGGACTGATCTCTAAAAAAATTCGGGTTTGACGGATCCTATCACGGCAAGTGACTGGTATTACCCGAGTGAGTGGCACAGCACAAAAAGTGAGTAAACAACCTGGAACTGCAGCCATAGACTCTGTCTCTTGATTACCAGCACCACCGCTCGGCGCCTTGGCACCCTCCATTACTACTCCCCTCATCATCCTCCCTGAGGCTCGCTCCACCTGTGGGGAGCGATGCCATCCATAGCTGCCACCACCATCCACCCCGGAGGACAGCGACAGCGGCGGCCGATTCCCTTGCCGCATACCACAGATGGCATCATGACATTCACCTCACTACTACCCCATCATCCCTCCCCAGCCATCTTCTGTACACCTCGGGGCAACGGAGCCAGGCTAGGCCGCCGTGACAACGACAGTCGATGGCCTGGCTACGAGTACTTTAACCTCCTGCCCTGTGGGGCACTACATAAGCACCTAAGTTCCCAAGATCATGTGACACAGATAAAGTCTCGCTTGATCATGGTGACAGCGCTGGGAGAGAATGCGGATAGCTGCCCCAAGAGCATCATGGGAGCAGTTGTGGATGGCAGAACTGCGGTGTATTAATACTACTGTATTACTGTTATGGAGGTGTTGTCAGCAAGAACATGTGAGTCAGATAAAGTCTCACATGATTACACTAGCAAATTTCAGATCTGCTCTATGGACATTTAATTTTGGTCAGAACTGTGAACGTCTATTTTTTCATCCCTATGACGCTGTCTTGTTGTGATCGGACAGTGTCATAGTGGCTTGAAATTACGCGCCTACAAAACTGAAAGAAATAAAACGCCAAGTTGAATAATGAAAATTGAGAAAATTGGTGCCAGTAATTTTGGTGCCCTGTAACTGCACAACAGAGTAGAGAAAAATAAAAGAAAAAAAAGTTTTATCTACATTCCTTCAACTATGTGCAGAAATGTACAATTTATAGGGTCAATAGTTGTGAAAGGTCCTACTTAAAGTAACTGTGATGTCTAGAGTTCGAAAATATGTAACTCATGAACTTTAGGAGATGATTACAGCTTTTGTAATTTTCTTGAGATCTTGCTTTTTGATGATTTTTTTTATCTCAGCTATATTAGGACAAAACTGTAAACCTTAGTTACTGTGCCTAGGGGGGAGCCTGAGGTAGTCTGAGTCACACCCCTTGTATCATTAGTTCAAGCTATTGTCCCTCCCCCTGCCACTCTGCCTTGCTTGATTGGCTGCTGTCTATTAATAGAAGTTTATCGCAGGATGAAATTTACAGTATAGCAATGGCAAAATGATTCTAAAGTACAGCTTACTAAACCACCAGTAATAATGCTGGAGAATATGTTAACATTTTAGAAGCAACAGGTCATATATTATAAATTTCTCTCTATATTTTCAGTCTGATAGCGCCACAAGCTAATGATTTCTGAATCCATGATTGACACCGCTCAGTCTGTATTTTAACACCATAAAACTATTATTTGTACTTTTGGTACGATAGATACATTGCAGGATTTAGTGAACACTTAAACTGTGAACCACTTCATAAAATCCCAGCCATTATAATCTCTCAAAAACCTCAGTAGGCTGAAATTTAAACTATTGCCTGGTCACACTTGACATTTAAATCCAGCAGGCTTTGGTGTAAGGTAATAAATATGTGCCAACTGCTAAGCATCTTATCTTTTTTTTTTTTATTTAACATGGGTTTACAGTAGATCCCTGAAATTTAGAAAAAAAAAATGAAAAATCAACATATTTGTTTTAAAGTCTTGTAAAAGTTTTGCAAATAACTCCTCACAGTCCCACTCGTGAGCTGAGGTGTCATGTCCACGGCGAGCATTGTACACATTACGACTAGAGCAATATGACAACTTATTTACTACACAATTAACCTTTAGTATCCAATTGATGTAGATCATGATTTGTCATTTCATTTCTTAATGTTTGTTCATTGTGTAAAAGAAGAAAGCTAAAATACAAAATAGTAATGCTGAGCATAATAAGCCAAAATATTTCAGATATACCATATATTTCAGATTATAAGACGCACTTTTCCTCCCAAAAATTTGGGTAAATCTATATTTACTACTTTCAAGTTAAAAATTTTATATACACTTCTGTCTTTCTAATGACCCTTGAAACGTAGATCTAGAAATATCTAGATATTTTGGGATCGAATACAATTCTTTGTTATTGCAGTGGTTTATTTTCCCACCTGTTTAATAAGAAAGTAAGTACTGGTGGCCTTAACATCAGAGAGGGATGCTAATACATCTTGCAGAATGAAGATTTTTGTAACAGTTTTATATTTTTACATTTTGTGTAACCAGCGTTAATGTCTATAGCCAGTTATAACAAATTCAGACTTATAAGGCTCAAGGTTGCAGAAAGTTTTTAGTTGTTTGGTTGGTTCTTCACAAAGTCTACTGACACAGGTTATGTTTAGCTCCTGTAGACATATTTCTTTGTTAAGGGCAAGACATTTTTTTTTCGTTGTCCACCAGTTAACCTCCATGTCATTTGTGTAAGAACAAGACAAACATTATTCACACCGGTCTTGTTGATGGGGCATGCTGGAGTCAGACACTTCTGATTCATGAAGAGATTCATGCCTCATCGTGAATCAGCAACGTCTGACAAGTGGCGTGCACCTCAGTATGTTAGGCTAGAATCTAACTCCAGTCAGTGACTGAATATGGATTTCTGGAGTACATTGTGGAGACCGTTGACGCACATGCGAAACACATGTCGGGACCGGGTCCACATGTGAGGCTGACAGACTCCCTTTCTGGGTGCTATACATACCACAGGTAGGTCCTTCAGGTGCCAATTTACCCACCACTGTATGACTTTTTTTTTTTTCTCTGAGATTATTCTGGTGGTGTTACATACTGGTGTACTCAGGCCCTGATTTGGACCTTATCCTGTTGGTTACTGTTTAATGTATGAACATTCCATCACTCCACTAGCCCAGGGGGTATACTATTGATATCTTTTGGTTACTTATATGCCCCCCCCGGGATATAGTAATACTACTTTCTTATCAGTTTTAGTTAAGGGGTAGTCTGTCTCCCTCCCTGGGACCTTTTTCTCTCTCTGTCTCATCTAATTGGATTTTAACTATGTATGTCTAACTACTAACTGTCATCACATGTGATTTTTGATATTTGCACTTTTTGTAATAATAAAACCTGTATACTTTTTCACAACTGTGGTACAGTAGTTTTACTTAAAAAACATGATAAATACCCCTTCTTGTTCACAAGTTTTTGTATGTATTCTATGGGGTCCATGTATATTACAACAAATATGAAGTCCGCTCTACTTGTTCTCTGTTTTCCCACTTCTGTACTGTGCATCGTATACACACAGATTTCCGTGTTTTCCCAGCCCACTGTCCATCCTCTCATCTGTGATTGGTTGTAGGCAGACGTGCCCCCAGGCTGTGACAGTATCTGCTTGCCATGCAGTGATCGCGGCTGTCATTGTCTGCACAGCCAGCGGTCGTGCTCTATGGCTGCTGGCTATCTAGCAGAGCTGAAGCGGCGTGGGACCTTGAGTAGATTATGCCAGAGCTGCAGGGTGTTGGGGGTTAATAAAGAGGTGAAGGAGGGTGTGTGTTTTGTACTTTATTCCAAATAAAGGATTTTTCTCTGTGTCTGTGTTTATTTACATTCATGTACAAGTTAGTATGATGCAGGTATCTCATAGACGCCAGTGCTATCACAGTAACGTAGGGCTTAGTAGCAGCTGTGCACTGCTATTAACCCCTTATTACCCCGATTGGCACCGCTCCAGGCCAATGGGAAGAGCTGGTAAAGCACCGGGATTGTCACATCTAATAGATGCGGCAATACAGGGCGGCTGCGGCCTGAGAATACCATGCCGGGTGATGTCATGTCAGACTTGTACGAGTCTGACAGTGCATCACCGGCACAGCCGCACACACTTCTGAGAGGAGCGTGCATGTGTTTCTAGGTACATGGACGCTCATGCTCAGAGCGTGGCCGGCACAGCCGCACACACTTTCCTGACAGGAGCATGCATGTGTTTCTGTGTACATGCACGCTCATGCTCAGAGAGTGCAAGCTGTGCCGGCTGATGTTATGTCAGACTTGTACGAGTCTGACAGCTTATCACTGGCACAGCCGCACACTTCTGACTGGAACGTGCATGTGTTTCTAGGTACATGCATGCTCATGCTCAGAGATCGCAGGCTCTGTCGGCTGATGTCATGTCAGACTTGTATGAGTCTGACAGCTTATCACCGCCACAGCCGCACACTTCTGACAGGAATGTGCATGTGTTTCTGAAAGACATGCACGTTCACCATACTGACCCGCAGACACTTGCACTGCTTTCCTCGCCCACCGGCCATCCTGCCGCCTGTGATTGGTTGCAGTCAGCTGGCACGCTGACACTCAGGGTGGGGGCGCATCTAGCTGTAATCAATAACACGCGCCAGTGGGCAGGCACAACAATGAATATTGAATTCTCGGCTCTGGAAGGGAAAAGCGTGACCCGGAAGGAGTTTGCTGCCATGACACAGCCTCGGGTGAGTACACCGCGTGCGCTCCTACCCCCCTGTCCCCTCCACAAATGTTTTTAATCTCCGGATTCCGGTCCCTATAGACTTATATGGGCAACAGAATCTGGAGCGGATCCGGATTTTTTGTTCAATCTGGCAGGGATCCGCCGGTTCCGAATTTTAGCGGATTCAATCAGCCCTACTTCTGGCTTTAGATCTCCTACCATTACTTGGCCATGTCTCAGTTTACTTTCTGAATCTATTACGTGCCTTCCTGGAATTCTGACCCCCGGATTGTGACCTGACTTCACCTCTGTGTACTCCCTGAATCCATACGTGTCCTCCTGTTACCAGACCCTGGCTTTCCTGACTACTGTTCTGTTTGTACAACCCGTAAGTAGTGACTGCATTACACATGATCCTCACTGTGCCCATCGGGGGTCACAATCTAAATTACATATCAGTATGACTTTGGAGTGTGGGAGCAAACTGGAGTACCCAGCGGAAACCCACGCAAACAAGGGAGAACATACCAACTCCTTGCAGATGCCACTTTTCCCATTTTCTCTATCTGTGCACTCCTTCATAAAGTTCCAATCGGATAATAAGTAAATCAGAAATCATTTAGATATGATATTTAAAGTGTTACTGTGATTTTAATTTTTATTACATAAGTCAATAGTACTCGTGAAAATAAGAAACTTTGTAATATATCTCATCTTTCAATTTCAAACTTCTCAATTCATTGGTAAAATCTGTTTTCAGTGAATACAATTGTAAAATTACAGAGATAAAATCTTAATAGTAGCAACTGTCATCTATGTAGCGGGGAAGAACTAAAATCAGAACTCTTCCCTCCCATCTGTATAAAATCTTACCAGTAGATACGGCCATCTCCTATCTCCGTAATGTAACAATCTGTCTACACTGAATACAGATTTTACCTGGGAATTGAGAAGTTTGAGAATAAAAGATCAGTCCAGGAGAAGAAAAAAGCAGATTTCTCTATATTACAAAGCTTCATTTTTTCACATATACTATTCATTTAATAAATAAAAATAAAAACAACGATTACACTTCAAGTTATTTTTATCTTTCTCTCTTTCTTCTTAATTGACGTCAGCAGGGAGAAAATGCAGGGCTGCACTAAGGCAAGTGTCCTCTTACTCTAACCTATAATCAAATATATGGAGTTTGTGTGATGCCCTGGGCTAGCCAGGTAGTCACAGATAGCGCCCCGCACAACACCTGTCCCCTAAAGAGGTGTCATCAGCCAACTATTAAACCCTAGTCACCCCTCTCAGGGCTTGATGTTCACACCAAGGGGCGGAGCCAGACAGTTGGCCACGCCCACCGAGGAGTTCAGAGAGCCTGAGACGGGAAAAGTAGTCTGTCTGTTAGTGGAGGTGAAGTAGAGTGGAAGCAGGCCTGTGCCCAGGTCTGCAGCAGTCTTACAGGTGCCAGGGTCGGAACCTGGGCACCATTGGCTAGGAGGCAAGCGGTGGCCTCAGCTTGCAGGAGCCAGGAAGACGGCTCGGTGGAACCGTGGTGGACCGGGACAGGGTAGTGGCCCGCCGGTACTGACCCGGGGAACCGACTCGGAAACTGGAGCACAAAAGGGGGTACTCAGACCCTGAAACGAGGTCCAGAAGCCACTGGACCGAGTTAATTAACTGATTGCAGTCTGGACTATAGGTCCTTTCCCACCTAAAGTCCCGACTGAAGACAACAGCCCAACGAGGGGGATAGAAAGCTACCGTACAGGCAGAGAGATCCCACGCGCGGGCAAAAGGGCTCTCCCGACATCCACAAGCGCAGGCAGTCCACAGATACACAACACGGTGCAGGAAAAAGGCAGAAACCACCAACCGGGTGGGGGACCCAACTCGGCTGGCTGCGGGCACCGACCACCATCAACTTGTTTTACCAGAGACTTGTGTGTGTTACTAATCGTGAGTAAAACAGTGCCCTCCGGCCGCGCACCTCCCTGCACCGCCCAACCAAACAACACCCAATGGGTCCCAGGGCCATCATCCCTGCCCATGGAGGGGTTAACATCTTGCTGCATAAACATCTCCGCCGGGTGCCCCGTAACTGCAGCAGTGGTGTCTACCTTCACGAACTTAAGTCACAAACTTAACCATGGCTCCGGCCGTACACCAACGTCCCCTAAACCACCAGCCCCTTTCAGATCGAAGTGACCACAGGGCCCCCCGGGTCTGGAGACGCTCGAGCCACCTACCAGCGAGCCCGGATCCGAGCGGCTCGGCTGTAGCCAAGCATGGGGCGGTACATTTGCATCTTGTAAGTAAATACAAAACAACAGCATAAATCATAATTTTTATATTTTAGATTAGTAACTTGCATTTAAACATTGTACTGCATATCTAAAGAGTTTTTTTCAGACAATCCATCAAAGGAAAACAATATTTTAGAATGTGTAAACATAGTGAAACAACAATGTACGTTTTACATATTTATTGTTTAAAGCAGATAATGCTTACTAAACGCTTTCATCCTGAGATTTTGGAAAAGATAAATGTATTCCCCATTGCCATTTCTAAGTTACTTACTATAATAGATGTCTTGGCAAAGGCAAAGTAATATGAACTTACAAAAGGTCCTACGTCAGCTGAGAACAGTTCAAAGATCAAAGTTGCGCCTTGCATAGCTTTAAATGGAGTCATGAAACAGTATAGGCCTGGAAAGACTAAAATGTTATTATATTTGGCTCTGTGATACTTATCCACAAATATCTTGTGCGTGCCATTAATTTGTTTTACACATTCTTTCAGTCTATGATATTGCAAAGAATCTGTGTATTTTTTTTCTTGCAGCTTTTCATTTGCAGCCATATGGCATTAAAAGTACAAATGCTGGATCAGGATAGAATCACCCAAATTGTTTCATAATCACTGAACTGAAACTTAACGAGTAGGATCCATTAAAAAGGGAATATAGCCGGCAGAGGCTGGAACTGCCACTTGCTTGAGCGGCTGGGATGAATGAATTCCATTAGCTGCACTTAGAATCATCGCGTATCACTCGACTGCAATACATGGAACTGGTGTTAGGAAGTGCATTTGCCAGCCGAAAACATGGACAATAAAATCTACTCTAAGATAAACACAGGAGGAAGCAACACCCTAAACATGAAAATGGGGGGAAATCGGTTTACTTAACTGGAAAAACAAGACGTATCATGATAACAATGGTTGGCGTTCTTATTCTGCAAAGTTCCTATGTTTTTGTAACTGTAAGTCAAGTCAAGTGCTTAGCCAGCCTGTTCCCTTTTTTTTTTTTTTTTACATGAATATTAGGAAAGTTTAACATTTTATGCAGTAAAATTTTCAAGAACCTATACTTAAAAATTATAAAGACAAGTCTGATGTTTTCAGGATAACTGACTTGGCTAGAGGAAGCTAAAAAAATATTTTAAATGGAGGATTTGTCACAAAGAAGGGAAGATGCTGTGCAATTCAAGTCTGCTTTTGACATCTAGAGATTTTAGGTACATTCTTATATTCAGCACTTGCATGGGTCTGAGCTGCCCATATATGTTCATATATACACACACATACAGTGGCCTGACAAAGTATTTATACCTTGTATACAAACATATAGTGCTTGAAAATTTATTCCTACCCTTTGAACCTTTCCACATTTTTTCACGTTACACCTACAAACTTAAATGTATCTTATTTGAGATTTAGCAGAAGTACCAAGCATTTGTGAAGTGTAAAGGAAATGATACATTTTTTTTAAAATATTTGAAAAATATAGCTCTGAAAATTGTGATGTGCATTTCTATTCAGCTGTCATGAGTGTGCCATACCCTAATGTCACCTGTGGTGGACCTGGGGTCAGGAGATCTCAGCGTTTAATCAATCACAGACCTTCTGTAGAGCTCACTTAACTGTTTATCTTGCATACATACTTTTCCTTCTATGCTGAAGTGGTTAAGGACCCTTTCTCTGTTGGCTGAAAATTCTCTTTGCCCTTTATTTTAAAAGCAGCTTGTTATTATCTCTCCCTTCAACTATATCTACCCACCCCTGGCTTCACTCCATGCCAGATATAGAAATTCTTTTTCTGACCACAGTGGAGGAGCTCATTTCTGTTAAGCAGAGATGTCATTCCTTTAGCAGCAGCACAGCTTCCATATGGAGAAGATCTTGGAGCCCTGTCATACCTGTTCCCTGGACTGAATTGCCTGTGTATTTCCTTGCTCTCCTGCTCCTTGCTCTCCTGCTCCTTTACTCCCTTAGGAGGGGAGAAGAGACATTTAGGTGAGTCATATCCAGTAGCTTAGCTAGGTACCCTAACGCAGACATCTCCACTTTTAGTGTAATCCTGAGGATCAGAAATTAGCCTAGGGACCCCCAGCTTAATGGACTGCAGTCCCTGCTTGATGGACATGGTCCCTGCTGCCTAACCATCACTGGCATGACATCAGCCTCCTGTAGACTGGTATACCTAAATAAAGACCAGGATGACCAATTGCCTTCAGCAATCACCTTATTAGTACATTAAGACCACCCGTGTGTACTTTATTCTCAGTATAACTACTGCTATTCTGTTATGGTCTTGGACATTTTGAGAACATTAGGGATCAAACATCATGATAAAAACCAAGGAAAACACCAGTCAGGTGAGGAATAAACTTGTGTAGAAGAATAAAGCAGGGTTAGGTTATAAAAAATGATCCCAAGCACTGAATATCATAAAATATAAGTAGTATGGCACAACTGCAAACCTACCAAGACATGGCTGTCCACCTAAACCTGGCCATTTTTCTGTTTTGCATCTACATTTTTTCCTCTGCTTTTCCTAAGTGCCATAAAGTTTTTATTTTTGGGGCAGTATAGCTGTATGAGGGCTTGTTTTTTTTTGCAGGACTAGTTGTACTTTTGAATTAAGTAATTTAATTTACCATATAGTGTACAGGAAAATGGGAAAAAAAATCCAAGCGTGGTGAAATTACAAAAAAGTTCTTTTCAACAATTGTTTTATGGAGTATTATTACCATTTTCACTATATGGTAAAACTGACCTGGCAGTATGATTCTCCAGGTCACTACGAGTACATAGATACAAAACATGTATAGTTTTCTCTCAATTTAAATGGTGGAAAAAAATTCATGTTATTAAAAAACAAATTAGCTCTTGGTGCCATATTCCGATAAATATAAGGTTTTTATTTTTTGGGATCCAATGCTAAGTGATGGATTATTTTTTGTACCCTGCACCTTTTTACTGATACCATTTTTGCGTAGATGTGATGTTTTGATCGCCGCTTATTTATTGCATTTTATGGTGATGTTGAAGTGGCAAAAAACCCATAATTCTCTCTTCTGGTACCTTCCCCTCCTCCCTCAAACACTCTATCATTACTCCATTATTAAAAAAAAACTTCTCTTGATTCATCCTGCACAAGCAACTACAGACCAGTTTCCAATCTCCCCTTTATCTCCAAACTCTTGGAGCGCCTGGTCTATTCTCGCCTCACCCGCTATCCTCTCCATTCACTCTCTTCTACATCGTTTACAGTCTGACTTCCGCCCTTTACACTCAACAGAAACTGCCCTCGTCAAAGTGACCAATGACCTATTGACAGCAAAACATAACGGTGACCACTGTCTGCTTATTCTTCTTGACCTCTCTGCCACCTTCGACACTGTTGACCACTATTTCCTTCTCTCTATGCTCCATTCTATTGGCCTAAAGGACACTGTGCTTTCCTGGTTCTCTTCCTATCTTTCTGGCCGCTCCTTCAGTGTATCATTTGCTGGCTCCACATCTTCTCCTCTTCCTCTCACTGTTGGGGTTCCTCAAGGTTCAGTCCTTGGCCCTTTTTTTTCTCCATCTACACTGCCCCAATTGGAATGACCATCAGCAGATTTGGCTTTCAGTACTATCTTTATGCTGATGACACACAATTGTACACCTCATCCCCTGAGCTCACCCCCGCTGTTCTACAGAACACCAGTGACTGCCTGACTGCAGTTTGCAACATCATGTCTGCTCTCTATCTGAAACTTAACCTTTCCAAAACTGAACTTCTTCTTTTCCCTCCGTCTTCCAACCTTCCTAAACCAGACATCTCCCTCTCTGTATGTGGCACAATGATAAGTCCTAGGCAGCAGGCCCGCTGTCTGGGTGTTATACTTGACACTGATTTCTGCTTCACCTCCCACATACAATCTCTTGCCCGCAATCTCTTCACCTCCCACATACAATCGCTTGCACCTCAAGAACATCTCTAGAATCTGCCGCTTTCTCACAATGGAAACGACAAAAACCCTCACCCTGATCGACACCCGTCTTGACTACTGTAATGGTCATGTCACACACAACGACAGCGACGACGACGTCGCTGCTAAGTCACCATTTTCTGTGACGTAGCAGTGACCTTGCTAGCGATGTCACTGTGTGTGACATCCAGCAACGACCTGGCCCCTGCTGTGAGGTCGCCGGTTGTTGGTGAATGTCCTGGACCATTTTTTGGTCGTTGCTCTCCCGCTGTGAAGAACACATCACTGTGTGTGACAGCAAGAGAGCAACGAACTGAATGTGCAGGGAGCAGGGAGTCGGCTTCTGCGGACGCTGGTAACCAAGGTAAATATCGGGTAACCAAGCAAAGGCTTGGTTACCCGATATTTACCTTCGTTACCAGCATCCGCAGCTTCTTGAAGCCAGCTGCCTGCTCCCTGCACACGTAGCCAAGGTACACATTGGCTAACTATAAGCAAAGCGGTTTGCTTATTAACCCGATGTGTACTCTGGCTACGAGTGCAGGGAGCCAGCGCTAAGCGGTGTGCGCTGGTAACCAAGGTAAATATGGGGTAACCAAGTGAAGCACTTTGCTTGGTTACACGATATTTACCTTAGTTACCAAGCGCAGCATCGCTTCCACGCGTCGCTGCTGGCTGGGGGCTGGTCACTGGTGAGATCTGCCTGTTTGACAGCTCATCAGCGACCATGTAACGACACAGCAGTGATCCTGATAAAGTCAGATCGTCGCCGTGATCGCTGCTGCGTCGCTATGTGTGACCTAGGCATAACTCTCTATTAATTGATCTCCCCCTAATTAGACTCTCTCCTCTACAGTCCATCCTTAATGCAGCAGCCAGGATCACCTATTTGGCTAACCGCTACTCGGATGCCTCTGCTCTGTGCCAGTCATTGCACTGGCTGCCCATATATCACAGGATCCAATTCAAACTGCTTGTTCTCACCTACAAAGCTCTCCACAGTGCAGCACTCCTTACATCTCCGCCCTCATCTCTGTCTATCACCCCACCCCACCCTCTACGCTCTGCAAATGACTTTCAACTAACATCCACACTAATTCGAACCTCCCACTCCCAGATCCAAGACTTTTTCCGAGCTGCTCTAATCCTCTGGAACGCTCTACCCCAAGAAGCTAGGAAAAATTACAACTTCCTCAGCTTCAGATGCACCCTAAAAACGCATCTTTTTAGGGCGGCCTATCACACTCCCTAGCCGAACTAAATTCACATAGTCCCTCTACGTCAACCACCATGGCACCCAAATGCATCTCAACGTTCTGACCAACTGGACCAGGCAGCCATTATCTATCCCCCATTTCCTTGAGATGGCTGGATTGTCATTGTAAATAAGCACTTGTACTTTGTCCCCCCCCCATCTCATTGTAGATTGTAAGCTCTCATGAGCAGAGTTGTCTTCTATTCACTCTAATTATTGTATTTTCTATAACTGTTACTTTTTTGTATATGATCCTCCTGAATTGTAAAGCGCTGAAGAATATGTTGGCGCTATAGAAATAAAGGTTATTATTATTTATTATTTATTTTATATTTTGATAGATCAGACATTTCTAAAAGCAGTAATACCAAATATGTGTATTTTTGTTTTGTTTCATTTTCAATGGGGTTTCTGTATTTTTAAAAACTTTTTTTCACTTTTTATTGTTTTTACTAGTCCACTTAGGGGACCTGAAGCTGTGATTATCCAATTTGTACAGAGTAGTGCATCAGCACTGCTCTGTACTGCAGAAATTATGATCTATGAACGCCGACTCGCAGCCGATATTCACCGGAACTTTGTCATGACAGACACAGGGGTCAGTAGCAGACCTATGGTTGTCATAACAACCCATCAGCACCCCGCAATCACCTCACGGAGCCACCAATGGGAACTGAGAATGGGGCTATTCCCACTGGCGCATGGTAAATCCCGTGTAGTTGTCACGCTCCCCGGCGCCGCCTGCCACTCACCGCTCTGGCCCCCTTAGATCCCACCATCTTCCGTCAGCCTATATCCGTCACCGATCCCCGACTCTACCTGGTACATCCGCCTGCATGGCTCACTGGACCCGGACCCCGTCTGCTGTTCCTACCCGGCACCTGAACCCGGTTCCAGCCATCCGTCTTGCCTATGGTGCCTTTGGACTCAGAGACATTCCCTGCAGATGCCTGAAAGACTCGTACCCCTAGTGTTCCGGCTACCATGCATCTAGGCCTTCTGGTGGGGTGATCATACAGTCCCTGTATATGAGTTAGCTCCGGGTTGCCTCACTGGGGGAGTCCGGTGAACGGGCCAGTGAATCCACCACCAAGACGTTACAGTAGTTAAATCCTGTGGTTGTTAGAAGCATATGTCAGCTAATGAGATCAGCCGACATGTGCACGGAAAGATTCTGGCTCAGCATGTGAGCCCGCATCAAAGGCAGGGATACAGTAAGGGGTAAGTAAGGAGTTAATGACACTCCGATCAAACTCTTATTTGAGTTTCATCAGAGTGTCAGTTTATTGTGATCATATTCTTTCATATGAGAGAATCGTAGCACAGGCTAAGAGAAGATGGAGAACAAAATTTCTCTATCTTCTCCATTCTGTGAGATATCATTTGAATGCAGCCCGATGATTTCGACGCACCCAGACACTTGAATGGTGTGCGCCATCCAATTTGTGCTGTCAGTTTCACCTTCCTGCTCTTTTTATCTCAAGCTGAAAAAAAATGCTGGTTGGCACTGCCCTACAGTATAACACAGGTTTGAGTGCTAGCCGATAAAACATGAGATAGCACTTGTCTGAGTTATACGGTGGTTTGAGCAAACTTCTAGTTTTATATTCCACAAATCTGGTCTTTATGGAAAAGTAGCAAGAAGAAAGCCATGGAGTGGATACAGATAGTATTGTGGGCAGGGGGGAACAGACCACGGCAGGGGAGGCCACCCGAGGCGCTCGGATCTGGGATTGTGGCTGTGGGTCGAGTGGCAGCCGGATCCGGGGCTCGTGCAGCAGCCCACCGCCCACAACTGTATAAAGGGGGTTATTTACAGGGGGAGAGTTTGTCAGTGACGCCACCCATGGGTTGCGGTGATTTGTTGGTAACACGGCCGCTGCCTTTGTATGGGACACCCGGGGCTGATGGAGCGGGGCAGCAGGATGGTATTTCCTCCACGGGTAGGGAAGGTGTAGTCCCGGGGCCCAGATGTAGGTGGTTTGCAGTGCTGGGGCACAGTCTGCCGGCTGGACCGGATGATACCGGTGTACTCACAGTTTATAAATAAGTCACACAAAGTCCAAGTAGTAAACCAAGTGCCGGATACTGGTAGCCTCCGGAGGGGTGTGCTTGGGTCCCGCACACCATTAGACAGGACAGGGGCCCTTCCTCCTGCACTTCTGTGCTTTTGTCTTGTGTGTTGACTAGTCCGCATGAAACGGGAAAAGTCCGCTCCCGATGTCTATGCTGTGGGAGCTGTGGCCCGCGAGATCTGACCCTTGGGATTTTTGCAGGCAGTTGCAGACGCCCTATCCATTGCGTTGGGCTTCCATCTCGCTCTGTCTGGGCTTACTGGTGGGACAAGATGTGGAATCTTGTCCCCTGCTGGTTAATCGGTAAGGCGCTTGAAGCTGTCCTCGCCCTGGGGTCCGGGCACCCCGACTGTGCACGGCCTCCGGACCGGATTTCCGCTGTCGGCACTGGCGAGCTACAACCCTGCCCCGGTCCACTTAAGGTCTCCCGCGACCGGATCTTCGTCGCCTGTGGCCCTGCTCTGCCGTCTGCCACCTAGTCAGCTCAGGTAGTTCGGTAGTCCGGGAGCTACAACTCCCAACTACCACTTCACTCCTGTCACTTCCTCTGTCCACTACACACTGACGTGTTCCCTCCCCTGACACCTCAGAACCCCTAGGTGGGCGTCATCCTCTTCCTGGCCCCGCCCACTGGTGTGTCCCTATTGTCCTGGGGGGGTGACTAGGCTTTTGTGGCTGGTGTATGTACCTGTGTGTGGGGTTGTGTTGGAAGGCAAGGAGGAGAGAGTCCTGCATCTGGAGGATGGATGCAGTCTCCTGTGACAACCTGATTTTTTCAGGGCGTCACAATAGCATTTGGAAGAAGATGATCCGGTCAGATGAGAACAAAGTAGAACTTTTGGGGTTAATTGCAAAATGCTGTGAGGCAAAAAATTAACATTGCACATCACCCTAAAAAACCTTCCCCTCCATCAAATATACTGGTGCAATATGCTGCGAGGATGCTTTTTTTACTGCAGGAATGCTTTTGCTTTTACCCTGGGAACTAGCTTCAGTATTAGAACCAAGGAGGAGTTACTCTGTGATGTCACTAAAAATTTAACTGGCTAAGAATACTTTTTAAAGGCACAATGCATACAGCATATCACAAAATTGAGTACACTGGCTTTTCTTTTGCCAGCAATCCAGAGAACAGGGCTCTGGAACGGCAAGAACAAGGTTCTGCTGATGAGTACATATTCAGCCTTAAATCCATTCAATGTCTACAGGACTGCTGATTAAAGTGTTTGGCCTTCTTTTGCAATCCCGTGAACTATAAATGGAGTGTATGTGCACATACGTGTTCTTGGGATCAATGAGAATCTATCCCAGAGCCAACAGAAAGTTATTGATAGGGGGTAATTTGATATTTGCAAATAAGCCTTGGAGAATGAAGGATTTCCCATGTTTCATAAAAAAAATAGGTTATTTTGTACGTTCACTTACATCTAATAAAAATGAAAGGCCTATAGAAATATTAGAACTCAAGGGTTTCTGATACCACCACTGGAGGACACAGACAGACAATGGCCCCTGTGCAAGAACAATATATGGGCCCTTTTCAGCCCAAGAGCTCATCAAAATGCACAATTCTACCTGCTTTTGAAGTGGATGTGTCCCCATTACCTCTTGGGCCCCTGTGCGGCCGCACAGGTTGCACCAATGAGATGTCCACTCCTGTGTGCCACATCATGACAGATTCACCAGTATATTGGTAGCATTATATGATTTCCTTTTTAAACTTTATGTTAAGTATCAAATATTTGATATACAGGTCTTAACAGTAGTTCCATATAAAAAGTTTTTATTTGGTTTCCATAAGTAGGAGAACATGTCTAGTTCTAAAATTAATTCCACAACTGTCCACAGGTTGTGTGTGGTATAGCAGCTCAGGCCCCTTCACTTTCATTGAGATAGAGGTGAAATACTAAACACATTCCATGGACAGGTATGGCACAGTTTCTGGATGATAGCAGCCACGTTTTACTAATACAAGACAAAATGGATGGGAAATATGAAAATTGAAATCCCATGAGAAAACCTTTTGCCACAAGTTGCGTATTGTCTGCATTCTCATTTTATCTTGACTAAATTTGAGATATATATTGTGTGCAGAATTTTCAATACACTTAGGACATAAGATCAATCTAAACCTTCTCTTAAGGTTTCACATTGTCAAGTGAAAACAGCTTTCAGACAGTATTAGTGACTATTCTACTCGCAGCCTTATTATGGAAATATTCAAGATAAATGACCCAGTCTGTATTGTGGCACTAGACCACAAATGCAATGCAGTTGTACATTAATACAGCGTATACCTACTGGCTCCATACTACTTTGAAATATAATTTTTCAATGGTGATCACCTGTCAATGCATAGTGTACTTAGAGGCATTATCTCTTGTACTAAGTAAAGCATGTCTTGCCTTACTGGTCAAGCTTTATTCTAATATTAAGCTTTTAGAATCCAAGGATCACATCTAGCTCTATACATGTCACATTGCAGTGTAATACAGTGTTTTACGTTGGATCATATTTTTATAATCAGAAAGTGATGATAGTACTTTTCTTTTTACTGCAGATGAAATAAGTATTGAATACGTCACCAATTTTCTGAGTAAATATATTTCTAAAGGTGCTATTAACAAAAATTTTTCATCCCATCAATCCACATAAGCAAGCAAATCAAACTATAACTGTCCATAAATTTAGTGATGTGTAATAATGAGAAATGACATAAGGAAAAAGTATTGCACTCACTAATTGAAAGTTATTTAAAACTTTGTACAAAAGCCTTTGTTGGTGTTCGCAGCTTCAAGATGGCTCCTGTACGGAGAAACTAGTCACATGTATTATTCAGGTGTATGGCCGGCACTAGTGTGGGGCAAGCTGGGCAGCTGCTCCAGGGCAATCGGGATGAGCCAGGTAAGCACCAGGACTGGTGCATCTAATGGATGTGCCAATCCTGGGGCGGCCTCAGCTGCTATTTTTAGGCTGGGGAGGACCCAATAACCATGGGCCTCCCCAGCCTGACAATGCCAGCCCCCAGCTGTCTACTTTATCTTGGCTGGGCATCAAAATGGGGGGGATCGCATGCCTGTTTTAAAAATTGTTTAAATAATTTTTAAAACGCCATGCGGGGTCTCTCATATTTTGATACACATCCAAGATAATGCACTCAGCTGGGGGCTGCAGCCTCCAGTTGTCTGCTTTATCTGCACTGGCTATGAAAATACGGGGGACCCCATTATTTATTTATTTTTACACTCCCCTTCCTGACCCAGAAAGCTAGTGTGAGGGCAACCAATGACAGATGCCACTACGCAGACAGTCTGACTGCAACCAATCACAGAAGCTGTCAGAGAGGGTGGGTGAGGTAGCAGTGAATATGCATGATGTTTAATGAGCGTACATGGAAGCAGTGTGACAGCTATACAGAGATTCGGTAAGTATAATTGCCCTGCTTTAATTCCAATTTTGCTTCCTTTTATAGCCCCCTAGCCCTAACTAACACCATTTTACAACACTCAAGTTCGGGTCCCTATAGACTTGAATGAATTTACCATGAATTTACCACAAGCATAAAGTACAATGTATCACACAAAAAAAGCACAGAATCCCTAGGATATCTGGAAGCATTTTAAAGATATTACCACATAAAGTGACACATCAGAACTGAAAAATGAGGCTTGCCACTTAGTTTTACAGGGCCTGTCAATCTCACCAGGTATGCCATCCATCCCTACAAAATGAGTTATGCAAGAGTGGTGTAATACAGATAAAAATTCTATTTGCGATCCCATCATGAAACCTCCCAGCATAAGGTGCATAAATGTTTTTTTGTTTGTTGCAAATCATGCATTTAAACTTTTTGTTTTATGTTGCTTTTTTTGTTGTTTTAATACAGGGGATATGGAATATATTTTAAAAATCAACATATAGATGAGAACAGACTTTACAAATATGCAGGCTTTACAAATGATACAAAAATTACAAAGGCAATATCTCCAAATGCTTCCCCATATGTTCCAAAAACAAATCCAAAACTAAAATTCAGTACTGCATATAGTCTCATCCAAATATTCTCTAGTAGCTATTTAGTTTGTACCATGCTGAGGAAGCCAACTCTATCCCCAAATGTAAAAATCCTCTCTACGTAGGCAAATTGAGATTTTCTGGAATTTTTTCTTTCTATATTTTAGTCATCATTGTAAAGTTTACAGGAATTCAGGTGCCTCCTGCTATATAAATATTCTATATATTTGTATAGGATGCATTGCATCATTAATGGTTGGGTGTTTATTTCATGGTAAGTCAATTGGAAAAGCAGTAGGAATAAAGAGTAGAGAGCACCATGTCCTGGGTGAGATGACTCATGCTGCACTACATACATATCCTGTTTGTATTTCACTAACTGTGAACGAGTAGGATGATTTTCGAGCCCTGTTATATGTCCTCACAGGGAGATATATTAATACCTGTCACTCAGAAACCTGTTCAACTGAGGAACACATTTTAAAATCATAAATCCTCAATGTTTGAAAGTACTCTCATCTTCTGTGCCAGCCACCCCATCCCCCATGAGTGATCATCAAAGGTTTAATTCTCAAAGCAAAAGGACATACAGTACTTTGTCCTTTTCATATTTCCCTGATAGTGAATGCCTATTTGTCCATTCCAATGAAGTTACAGAGATTTTTTACGTCCAAAACTCCAGCTTGGGTTTCAGGATTAGGTGAAACTAGAGTGCTTTAAACCTCTTTAGAGGTTTGGGATTAGGTCCTGAGATCAGGACTAATACAGTCCTTCTGTGCAAAGTTAAATTAAACAGCAAGAATATTTGCTACACATTGACTCACAGGTGCTTGGCAGCATACCAGAACATAGGAGAGAATTTCTGGGTGAATTGGTATTACAAATCTGTAGAAATTTGAGCATTAGCTAAGTAATGTAGTATCCATTGCACCCACAAGTTTGTTCTAATGGACTTTTCAATGGTTTTATACATGCTTACAACTTTATGTTTATTTCTTCCAAACTAGGAAGGTGAAAAACTTTACCACTAAGGGTAACCATAGCCTGTAGACTGAGCCGTCATGGGCAAGGTCCTCTCCCATCTTGTCCTAGTCTGTGCCTTGTATTGTTCATGATCATTGTACTTGTTTTCATTATTTATACCACTTTTCCCATGTAAATCTATAATAATAAATAATAATAACATACCATCGGAACATTTCGACAGTGCAAGGTTTGATGATGGTGCTTTTTGCATTTATACATTTCTTTAGCCATGCTCGCTATCTATGTTGTTTCATGGACATTTTTGGAGTTGGTATCTTCTATTTCTAATATGTAATAGGACATATTGACATCATAGAGCAATTGCAATCTTTTGTTAGACTATATACTATAATGTTCAATCTTCTATAATGTTCTATATACTACTTAACCTAAACTGTCAGGTTTATCAGAATGGGTACAAAGGAAAAGTGTAAGAGTCACCCAATACATCAGCTAAGTTTTGAATGAATTTCATGCTTATACATTTTTTTAATATTCATCATCTGATCCTCATTAATTGCATATTCATAGATTGAATTTTCTCAGAATAATGGTGCAATGCTAAGAATATATGGACAAAAAAATCATATTTCTTTTAGTCTCCAGACAAAATTATATTGGCCCCCTAGCTTCTGCTGGATGGTATGTATATTTGTACCTGCAGGTATATACCGTACCTTCTTAATAACTAAGAATAAAGGCTCTTTGGAATTAGGTATATGTAATCGTTTTGTTTCTTGGATGCTTTTCGAAGCATAGGTGACTAGTCTTAAGGCCGCCTTACACGATGCAATATCGTTACCGATATCGCAAGCATGCGTACCTGCCCCCATCGGTTGTGCAACACGGGCAAATCACTGCCCGTGGCGCACAACATCGCTCAGAGCCGTCACACTACTTACCTGCCTAGCGACGTCGCTGTGACCGGCAAACCGCCTCCTTTCTAAGGGAGATGTGCGTTCAGCGTCACAGCTACGTCACTTAGCGGGCGCCCAATAGAAGCGGAGGGGCGGAGATGAGCGGGACGTTACATCCCGCCCACCTTCTTCGTTCCTCATTGCCGGTGGCCGCAGGTAAGGTGAGGTTCCTCGTTCCTGCGGTGGCACACATAGCGATGTATGCTGCCGCAGGAATGACGAACAACATCGTACATGCAGAAGCAACGATAATTGGGAATAGGGGAGCATGTTACCGATTAGCGATTTTGCACATTTTTGCGACGATGCAAAATTGCTCATAGGTGTCACACGCAACGACATCGCTAAAGCGGCCGGATGTGCGTCACAAATTCTGTGACCCCCAACGAGATTGCTTGAGCGATGTCGTAGCGTGTAAAGCAGCCTTTAGCCCCGAATTTACGTAGTTTACCCTTTGATAAACCACAACTAGACGGGGATCTAAAACATGGATGTACTGCAAATCTGTTTATTATACCTTTTTTCTGTTTGCATTCCACTTCTAGTTTTGGGTTACAAACACTGATGTAAAATACTGACCATAATACTGCCATGGGAAAGTCCTTATCTTCAGTTTGGAAATAATATGTGAGAAGAATAAAAGACACACATAAAATGCTCATTTTATGAATTACAGCTTGACACAAAGCAAGATGTAATTACATGTAATTTAGGGTACAAGATATCACAGCCAGTGTTATCATATGCCAGCCAAGGTCACAACTGCCTCCTAATGAAAAGAAAAGCACAAGGATCTGGAGGAGAATGGCTTCTTGTTCACACTTGGCTGCTCAGCCTTCTGATATGAGCAAGACAAAACACAAGTCCATAATTCAACTCTGCAAAATATATGAAAGAAATGCTTTGATGAAAAAAACGTTTGCCGGACATTTTGATTTTTCAGGAAGGTAAACATTATTGCGCTGATTAAATGAAGAGAAGTAACATGGCTGCTGACAATAACACATAACATAAAACCAGTCTGAGCGGACAGGACAATGCCTGATATTTATTCAGCTTTGGAGAGAGGCCTCTCCTTTATTTACCAAGCATCAAGCTGTAGGGTTTCAAAGCATTATACCTCATTGGTGTATATATCACATACACTGGAGATCAAAATTAGAGAACAATGTACGATCACTTGCTTTTTTCCGAAATAACGTAATCTACATTGATCAACATTTGAAGGTTTTTTTTAGCAAGGGGTACACCATGCCACTAGAACAGTGTTTTACAAAAGATCCAAAGTTTAATCAACATAAAACCTTTATTTCATCCAAAACGTGATGATCATAATTCGAGAACAACAGTGACTGTAGCACAAAGAAAGATTATAACTAGGAATGATCGAATATCAAAATATTCGTCTTCGCGAATATCCGAAGAATAGGTCGCCGTTATGCAAAGATTCGATGCGCAATGTAAGTCTATGGGAAGCCCGAATAATTGTTATTCAGGTTTCCCATAGACTTACATTGCGCATCGAATATTCGCGAATAGTCGAATAGCAGCGACCTATTCGGCAAATATTTGCGAAGGCGAATATTTGTGGTATTCGATCATCCCTAATTATAACTAAATTTTCTGAAGGTAACAACAGTCACCAATCAGTAGGAAGTGTACAGGCCTTTGCTTTGAATGAATTCAGCACTTCTGCGGCCACAGGACATCACTAGTGTTACAAATCAGCACTGCCGATGCCGCAAGCAGCCTGCTGTGGTTTCTGTTCCGCCCAGGCACCGGCCTCCATTTCCGGCTGTGCTTCGGGTTGTCCAGCTGACTGCTCGGTGCTCCACGTTTAAGTGTGGAGAAGTGGCTAGTGCACATGCTCAGGTACTTGGCTCTCTGTCTGAGGCTAAAGGGTGCTTCACACACTGCGACATCGCTAGTGATCGCACCCACCCACGTCGCTGTTTCGTCATGGGGGTGATTGCTGCCGTAGTGAACAATATCGCTATGGCAGTGTCACACGCACATACCTGCTTAGCAACGTCGCTGGAGACACCGAACAATCTCTCCTTTAAGGGGGCGGTTCGTTCGGAGTCACAGCGGCGTCACTAAGCGGCCGCCCAATAGCAGAGGAGGGGCGGAGATGAGAGGCCAGAACATGCCGGCCACCTCCTTCCTTCCTCATTGCCGGTGGACGCAGGTAAGGAGATGTTCGTTGTTCCTGCGGTGTCACACATAGCGATGTAAAATATAAAATGTAAGGAAAAACGGGTTTTATGCCACGCTAAAAACCACAGATGCTGGTATATTGAAATTTCTATTTTTATTTCACAGTTCTACGCGTTTCAAAGACATACCCGTCTCCTTCTTCAGGAATAAAGAAATCATACTGACACAGCAGGACTGGTTCTATATAAAAGGTGTCCATATTGCCACCTTTACCACCATGACCTCATCAACCCATATGGTTTAGAGTGATGACTCATAGCCACGTCGCAATACGCACATAGCGATGTGTGATGTCGCAGGAACGACGAACAACCAGCGGCATCACCACCATTATGAAAAGGAGCGACGTGTCAACGATCAACGATTTCTGACGTTTTTGCGATGGTTGATTGTCGCTCCTTTTAGTCACCCACAACGATATCGCTAACAGCGCCGGATGTGCGTCATGAACACCGTGACCCCGACGATATATCGTTAGCGATATCGTTGTGTGTAAAGTACCCTTAAGTCCAGTGATTTGCCTACTGAGCATGTTCAGCCTGATAGTCTCATTTCTGAGGCTAAGGGGTACTTTGCACACTACGACATCGCAGCTGTGATGTCGGTGGGGTCAAATTGAAAGTGACGCACATCCGGCGTCGCTGTCGATATCGGAGTGTATAAATCGTTTTTGATACGATTAACGAGCGCAAAAGCGCCGAAATCGTATCATCGGTGTAGCGTCGGTCATTTCCATAATTACGGAAGGACCGATGTTACAATGTTGTTCCTTGTTCCTGCGGCAGCACACATCGCTGTGTGTGTAGCCGCAGGAGCGAGGAACATCTCCTACCTGCGTCCTGCGGCTATGCGGAAGGAAGGAGGTGGGCGGGATGTTTACGTCCCGCTCATCTCCGCTTCTATTGGCCACCTGCCGTGTGACGTCGCTGTGACGCAGCACGACCCGCCCCCTTAGGAAGGAGGCGGGTCGCCGGCTAGAGCGACGTTGCAGGGCAGGTAAGTCCATGTGAAGCTGCTGTAGCGATAATGTTCGCTATGGCAGCTATCACAAGAGATCGCAGCTGCGATGGGGGCAGGGACTATCGTGCTCAGCATCGCAAGAATCGGCTTGCGATGTCATAGTGTGCAAAGTACCCCTAAGTCCTCAGTTCAGGCTACTGAGCATGCTCGCACACTTTGTTTTCTGTTGGAGACTAAGGGGGGCTTTACACGTTGCGACATCACTACCGATATATTGTCGGGGTCACGTCGTTAGTGACGCACATCTGGCACCGGTAGCAACATCGCAACGTGTAAATCCTAGGTGCGACGATGAACGAGCACAGAAGCGTACAATATCGCTGATCTGTGTAACGTCGTTCATTTCCATAATGTCGGTTCGACCGCAGGTACGATGTTGTTTGTCGTTCCTGTAGCTCCACACATCGCTGTGTGTAAACCCGCAGAAGTGACAAACATCTTCTTACCTGCGTCTCTACGGCAATGCGGAAGGGAGAAGGTGGGCGGGATGTTATGTCTCGCTCATCTCCGCCCCTCTGCTTCTATTGGCTGGCCGATTATTGACGTCACGGTGACGTTCCTGTGACGCTGAACGCACCTCCGCCTTGAAGGAGGGATTATTCGGCAGTCACAGCGACGTCGCCGAGCAGGTATGTGCGTGTGAAGCTGCTGTAGCGATAATGTTTGCTACGGCAGCAATCACCACATATCGCATGTGCAACGGGGGCGGGTGCTATCGCGCTGGACATCACTAGCAATTGCTAGCGATTTCGCAACGTGTAAAGTCCGCCTAAGTCCGGTTTGAGCGCTACTGAACATGCTCATGATGTGGCAGGACGTGATAGGCTGATGGACGTCAGCTGTCCTGTTGATGCGAGTGCTACTGGGCATGTCCGTGATGTGGCAGGATCCAATAGGCTGATTGATGTCAGATGTCCTGCTGATGTGGCAATGC
Organism: Anomaloglossus baeobatrachus; assembly: GCF_048569485.1. Lineage (NCBI taxonomy): Eukaryota > Metazoa > Chordata > Amphibia > Anura > Aromobatidae > Anomaloglossus > Anomaloglossus baeobatrachus. The sequence continues at coordinate 703,263,520 of NC_134353.1, read as the reverse complement.
CTGATTGGCTCGAGAACGCTCGCCCCTAAGACCTTGCAGCCCAAGATTGGTCCTCAGACGATGACTGGTGAGTTTGGGGAGTGGCTTAGGTTTTATAAGCCGACCTCCGGTGCACATGGGTGCGCAGTCTTCAGCCATTGTTGCTCTATGGTTCTGTGGGCCTCTGGTGAACCATAGCCAGATGTCTGTTCCTATGTCACTAGAGCTGTTATTAAAAACAGTAGTGATCCCACACGCTAGTGGTGATTGCTTAGAAAGGCAAGCTTTAGGCATTGTGGCCTCGCTATGTCTGGCGTGTGGGTCCAGGAGTAAGCTGTCGTTACCATGTTTGCATGCCAGAAAGGCTGATGCAGTGCCTGGGTTAGGGCAAGGTTATGCAGTTTGCAGCGGCAGTGCCGTTTGTCTGCCGTGGTACTATTGGCAGTGCGGCTAGAGCACTGTCAGTCTATCCTCTTCCATACGATGTATGTGGTATATTGACCTCTGTGAGGTTACAAGGGTTTCTGTTATTACCTGGATTGCCACTGCTCTGTCTTTCTGCAGCTAAGGTAGTACCGGCGGCCTGTGCACTCCTGTGAGTCTAACAGGTGTGTATGTCTTCCTCCCAGTAAAGTCTGAGCACAAGCTAGGGAGTCAGTTATTATTTATCTTACCTCTGTGAAGTTAACAGTGGTAATTAGTTGCACTCCGGGTACTGTGTGACTTGTAACACAGACTTGGTTGCATTTCCAATTGTGTCTGCTGTTGGGTTTTCCATCTAGCCCACGGGCTATCAGCTGCAGTTTACATCTCTGCATGGTGGACCCCGACTGTCGATTGGTATATGCTACCATCTCTATTCCAATCCGTCAGCCACTGAATAACAACTAGTCTCTCACACTGCTCTGGTGTGATTTTGGTCCACTCTTCTTTTTTCTTCCACAGTTCTTTGACTGTTGTGGGTTTCTTGGCCATAACTTTGTCAACAAGGATTTTCCAGAGATTATTTTTGGGTTTAGATCAGGACTCAGGGCTGGCCATTTCATTATTTCAATTTTTTTTCTCTTTCAAGGAACTACTTTCCCCATTTTGCTGTGTGACAGGGGGCATTGTCCTGCATGAAAAATGCTGGCTGATAGAGTGATGAACACAAGTAAGGAACCACGTGTTGTTGAAGAAGGTTCTGATATACTCTTGCATTCACTCTGCCATGTAGCTGTATGAGAGGTCCAACTCCTGCTGCAGAAAACATTCCCCAAACCATGACACTTCCTCCTCCACCTTTCACTGACTTCTTAACATCTTAACAGAGAATAGTAGAGATAGGTGATAATGCCGCGCCACAGATCACTCCTGGAACAGTAAGATTAACGTATCTTTATTGGCATAGGTCTACGCGTTTCAGGAGCACCGCTCCCTTCCTCAGGACCGTGAAGAACCAAGAGACATCAAATCTAAAATGGTGTCCACTGACATACATTAAATAATCCTATTGACGTCATAAGGACCATCCCTCATCAAAAAAAACGAGCGGGAAGAACACGTTGCATCAAAGAACATGACATCATCTAAACATATGTATATATATATATATATATATATATATATACATATATACATATGTTTAGATGATGTCATGTTCTTTGATGCAACGTGTTCTTCCCGCTCGTTTTTTTTGATGAGGGATGGTCCTTATGACGTCAATAGGATTATTTAATGTATGTCAGTGGACACCATTTTAGATTTGATGTCTCTTGGTTCTTCACGGTCCTGAGGAAGGGAGCGGTGCTCCTGAAACGCGTAGACCTATGCCAATAAAGATACGTTAATCTTACTGTTCCAGGAGTGATCTGTGGCGCGGCATTATCACCTATCTCTACTATTCTCTGTTGTCTGCCGTCGGGTGGCTGCTGCCTGGATCGATTATTTATATGCTGTTGAAGGGGTTGTGACTTGCACAACTCCATCTGGTGAGTGTTCACTCCCCCCCCTCACCCCATTGTATTGGGGTAATAGCCTATTTGCGCTTCTTTTTCCACAGCTCTACACTGCTTCTTAACATCTTAACACATTTTGGGTTCAGTTTTTCCCCAGTTTGTCACCGAATATAATGGTTCCCACCAGACCCAAATAAATTAAACTTGCTTTCATCACTAAAATGAACTGTGCACCACTTCACATCAAAGGTAAGTCTAGCCTTTTGATTCTTTCTGCTAATGAGAGGTTTGGTCACTGCAGAGTGGACTTTCAGTCCAAATTCTCTTAAACATCGTGACACTGTATTATGAGACAGATGCTGGACTGGAGAGCAATTCCAGCTGCAGTGTTGAAATGATTACCCATGTGGATTCTCAGCAGTAGCAGTATCTTTTCCTCTCTTGCATTTGTCTTTTGAGGGTGACCAGCCTTCTTGGGGGACTTAAAAGAGTTTGTGATGTTGTAAAGATACAATATTCTCAAAATCACAGACTTGGAACGACCAACTTCTCTTGCTATGTCACCTCTTTCGCCTTCATCTGGACAACCTGCTGCTGGAGGGTTTCAGACAGTATGGAACAGCACACCGTTTTTACAAAGTCGGTGCAAACTGGAAAGTTAGGTTGCCAGTTAAATAGGGTTTGTCAGATAATTAAGGGAATTAACCAATAACTTGCAGGTATCTGAAAGTGTTCTCTAATTTTGATCAGTGTTCTTTTACATTTATCTCATTTAAATTTTTATGTGCTTTAGAAAAAATTAAAGTTATGAAATAAGCTTAAAATACTGATTGTTTACTCATGTTAGGATATAATCACATAGGACTACACAATGACCTCAACATTTAGGAAATTGTATGTTGTTCTCTAATTTTTATCTCCAGTGGATATAGGAAATTCTTTGTGTTTTTTTATTTTTTTAAAGTTCTGAAATATCCTCACGGCCTTGACTATACGTCATGAAGTGTTGGCACCCTTGAAATCATCCCATAAAATGAAATATTTCTTCCAGAAAATGATTGCAAATACACATGTTTTGTTATACATGTTTATTTCCTTTGTGTGTATTGGAACAACACAAAAAACTTGATGAAGAAAAGGCAAATTGGACATAATTTCACACAAAACTCCAAAAATAGGCAGGACATAATTGTTGGCAACTTTCCAAAATTGTGGGTAAACAACTTTGCTTCAGGCATGTGATGTTCATGTAAACTTACCAGTGGCGCCCACCTGCTGAATGAAGCGGATTTCTGTTCCATGATGACAACTATACTCGGGTGATAATCTTACACGAAGGACTGGTTATACACTGTACTTCTTAATTCAAAGTCTGTCTCCCGGGGCTGCTTGTGGTCCACGGGCTCCCTTTGGCTTCCCCTCTGTAGATGGTGTTTCCCCTCTCTCCCTCTACTCCTTTTTTTTTCCCCTTTCCCTCATTCTCTCCTTTATAACTCTATATTTGTTGGGATGCGGGGAGAACGTATTGTGGGAGATGTGGGGGGGGGGATGGAGGTGCGGTTTTATGAACAGCAAAGGGGGAAATTTGTTATGGTTACATTACATTGCTGAATACAGGTTTGTCCCCCGGGACTCTCTTTGGTCCACGGGCTTCATTGACTGTTCTCCCTCGCTCCCCCCTCTCCCTTCCTCGCCCTCTACTTTCCTTCTTCATTGCTATGTTTTCTTCTTTTCTCCTTTCTCTCTTTCTCCTCGCACTCCGTAGAATATTCATCCGGACATTGTTGGGGGGGGGGGGTGAGATGTGCTGTGGGGGGAAGAGACGGCGCCACAACACTTTATGCAAAAAGTAGCTTCATGTAAAGTATTGAAAGGAGCTTGCCATGGACTAAAAGAGTCCTTTGAGTTGCACACATTCCCCAAAGGGTAGTAGTGGGGGTTTTGGACAGTAGTTTTTCTTTTGGTCTGGACTCCTAGTGGAGAGGAGTATTTTTGACAGACCCTACTGTTGACTTGTTAGTGGTCATGATTATTAGGCTGTTTTTTCGCCTTAATGTTTTTGAAGATGTTTTTTCTTTTGGACTTTATGGGAAACTGGAAATGTATGATGTTGCCGATGTTGTGGTGCTTTACGGGATTTTACCCTCTACGGTCCTGCAGGTGGGAGATCATAAGTGTATGATGTCATTGGGGGAGTGTTGGAGGAGCAAAATGTTATTATTTGTCTGGTATGGCAGGGAAGGTTAATATCTTAACGTGGAATGTCTGTGGTTTGGGGGATCCCATAAAAAGGGAGGCTGTTATGGATTTCGTCAGGGATCATTTTCCTGCAATAGTCTGTCTACAGGAAACTCACTTAGACGAAGAAAAAATAACATACCTGAATAGATCATGGATTAGTTATAGTTATCATTCTACTTTTTCATCCTATTCCAGGGGGGTCAGCCTATTGGTGCATAGAGCCATACCGTTTGAGCCCATTGCATCCAAGGTAGACAGGGAGGGGAGGGTTCTGTGGGTTCGGTGTAAAATTCTGAACAAAGAGTTATTGCTCATAGGGGTATACATCCCTCCACCTTATAACAATGGGGTCATTAAGATGGTGGCGGAGGCTATGCAGGAGAATTCGGGTGTACAGGTGCTATGCATGGGGGATTTTAACAATACTATTCACCCATATTGGGATAAATTTAACAATGACCCTTCCCTGGCGACATCACCTATCTCCAGCTTTGGCGAGACCTTAAAAGATTTGGCACTGACGGATGTGTGGAGGGTGGGACACCCGGGCATTCGCCAATTCTCCTGCTATTCTAAGTCACATAAATCCCTATCCAGAATAGATATGACACTGGGGTCCTCGGGAGTGTTGCCACTAGTGGAGTCGGTATCTTACCTTCCAAGAGGCATATCGGATCATTCGCCCATGGTGACTTGCCTCCGGCTTGTTTCTGATCCTGATAAGACTCTGTTTACCTGGTCTCTAAACCCTTTTTGGCTGCAAATTATTCAGACTGACCCTATTGTTATCACTTTAAACCATTATTTTAAAGAAAATGTACAGGAAGATATTTCTCAAAATGTTATATGGGATGCCATGAAGGCCTGTTTGAGAGGGGCATTAATACAGGGGATTAGCAGATGTAAGACTCGGTCACGCCAGTTTGGGATATTTCTCCGGGACAGGGTTCAGTCTACAGAAAGCCAGTATATAGAGTCGGCAACCACTCAGAATATGCTGGAGTGGAATGAGGCCCAGAAGTCATATGATCTTCACCTCAGGGAAAAGGCCAAAAATAGGCGGATGTTCTCGCAGCACAAATTTTTTGAAGAGGGGGAAAAGGCAGGACATTTATTGGCTGTGATAGCTAGGGCACAGCAGGGAAATTCCTTTGTGGGGGCGATAAGGGACTCCACGGGGACTGTGGTTAATGAATCAGAGAAGATTTTGCGGGTTTTTGCTGACTTTTACCAGCAATTATATACTTCTAGGTTAAGTTTTAATGAGGAACAGATTGACTCATATCTGGAGGACATACCTCTTCCTAGGCTAACTGAGTCGAATCGGGACTACCTTAATGGCCCACTGCAATTGGAGGAACTGCAGCTGGCGGTGACTTCCATGTCTAATGGAAAGTCCCCGGGATCGGATGGTCTTCCCATAGAATATACAAAAAATTTGGAGACATCCTATTACCGCAGCTCCTGGAAACGTTCCAAGGAGCGGTCAAAACGGGCCGCCTTCCTCCATCAATGCAGGAGGCAATTGTGGTAGTCATACTTAAACCAGGTAAGCACCCTTACTTCCTGATTCATATAGACCAATATGTCTCCTTACCACTGATATTAAAATCATACCCAAGGTATTGGCATCTAGATTGAATAAGGTGATTTCCTCTCTGATTCATTCTGACCGGTCTGGCTTTATGCCCTCTAGATCTACAGCGGTTAACATTAGGCGCCTTCACCTCAACCTACAACTCCCAGTAGATAACCCGGGGGACAGAGTAATCTGCTCCCTGGACGCTGCTAAAGCATTCGACTCCATTGAATGGAACTTCTTGTGGGCAATCCCCCGTAAGTTTGGGTTAGGGGAGGATTTTATCTCCTGGGTGACACTATTATATGGCAGGCCCACTGCTAGAATCCGTGTTAATGGTAGGCTCACCTCAGCATTTAATCTGACCAGGGGCACTCGCCAGGGGTGCCCTCTCTCACCCCTCCTGTTTGCAATGGCTATAGAGCCCATGGCCGAGATCCTGCGCAGACACCCGAATATAACGGGCTTTAGAAGAGGGGACTGAGAGGAAAAAGTGGCTCTATATGCGGATGATACTCTTCTATTTTTGTCAGACGCATCGGTCTGATTACCAATGGCCATGGAGGTGATTCAGAGGTTTGGGACTTACTCTGGGTTAACTATTAATTGGGGGAAGTCTGTATTACTCCCTGTGGATAACTTGGCTGATACCCCTAGATATACTCCTTCAGGACTGCAGATCTCCTCGCAGTTTAAATACTTGGGAATTAATATTACCGCCAGAGTGAATGATTACACTACACTTAATTTGTCCCCAATCCTTAAAAAATTTAAGGATAAAATTGACATATGGACCCGACTACCTCTGTCGGTGGTGGGACGGGCGAACGTGGTGAAAATGATATGGATGCCTCAGCTGTTGTACATCCTACATAATTCTCTACAATGGATACCCCAGAGATATTTCTATAAAGTTAACTCACTCTTCAGGGAATTGATTTGGAGGAGGCGTAGTCCAAGAATTAAATTAGAAACGCTACAGAGGAACAAATGCGATGGAGGACTCTCAGTGCTAAATCCATGGGCATACTTTGCAGCCACCCAGATTCAACACATCCGAGGGTAGGAGGACCCGGGGGGGAGGGGGGTGTGGGCTCGCAAAGACTGTTATTGCAGCAATATTTCAAGTCACTTAGTCTATACGAGGTCCTAGAGGCAGGTAAATTTAATACATCATCGGAATCTATGCCTACCCTTCTGCTGATACATAAGCTGTGGATAAAAATTAAAGATATACAGGACATTAAGGGGCCGACGCAGTTTACCTCCATCTGGGACACTTTGTTGCTTCCCAATCTAAATAAGCTAGAGGGGTTTGGGGGTTGGAGGTGGAGAGGGCTGGTCCGACTCACACAGCTAATGGATGGAGACAATTTTAAAGAGTTCTCTACGTTACAATCAGAGTTTGGGTTTTTGAATAGCGAATTCTATAAATACATTTTACAATTAAGACATGCATATCATGCTGAGGCTGGTATAGTCGGCCACACAATTCAATGTAATAGAATAATACAGAGAATTGCTTTTTTCAGGAGGCTCATCAGGCTTGATATCAGTATTGTACGACGAAGTACTGGACAGGTTATTAATACATCATTTACCAAATTCTAAGCAGAGATGGGAGCAGGAGATAGGGCCTATTGAGGACAATCAGTGGGCACCCGCCCTGTCCCTGGGGGAAGCCTACAGATAGACTCAATGAATCACATACAAGTGAGACAATCGTACTCCAACATTTTTATTTGACATAGGTGCCAGACCGGATCCCACCTGTCCATGATGTGGGGTGGACTCAGCGTCCATGCTCCACATGCTGTGGTCCTGCCCTAGTTTGGAGGCGTTTTGGAGGGGTGTGACCTCAATTGTTAACAGAGTGTATATCACCGATCTCAGCCTTACCCCCTTGGTGTGTATCCTGGGATATATCGAAGACTTGAAATTGGAAGAAGAGGGTAAAGTGGCGGCTGCCCATATGCTATATATGGCAAGAAAATTAATAGCACAATATTGGATTACGGATCAAGTCCCCACCATATCAGAGTTTGTTAACAAGGTCAATTGGATAGTAAATTTGGAGAAAGGAATATATTTAAAAAGAAATTGCATGGCCAAATTTGAAAAGATCTGGGCCCCGTGGATAGACGACTCTGGTCTGGCATCTAGGGATCTATTTAGATTTCGACTGGGCTTGTTTTAAACTATGGTATAAATAGCTGAAAGGCAGTACGACTGTGGGAACAGTAACCTCCTACCATGAACTCGTTCCCTGTTTGTGTCTGGCTATAAGGTATACATGATGGTCACTGAGATAAGAACATAGATGTTCCAGATCCTCTAATACTCCATAGGTCAAGGGATTTTCTGTGGAGAGCTACGGCATCTATATATCACATGTGGGGAATGGTCAAATATATGTTTATTGCTTCTTGGTTTCTCATGTGGGGGGGAGGGAGGGATGGGACTGTAGGGGTTATGTTGACCCTGAATTGTATGTTTTATGTAATGCACAAAATCTTTAATAAAAACATTTTGGTTTAAAAAAAAAACAACTTACCAGTGGCAAGTAAAAGGTGTGGACAATATTAAAATCACGCATGATACCAGATAAAAATGGGAAAAGTTGACTCAATCTTTGCATTGTATGTCTGTGTGTCCCACACTAAGCATGGGGAACAGAAAGAGGACAATAGATTTGTCTGAAAATTTGAGAACCAAAATTGTTGAAAAATATCAGCATTCTCAAAGCTAAAAGTCCATCTCCAGAGATCCTGATGTTCCTTTGTCCATGGTGCTCAACATAATCAAGAAGTTTACAATCCATGGCTCTCTAGCTATTCTCCCTGGATGTGGACGGCAGTGAAACATTGATGAAAGGTTCCAACGCAGGATAGTCCAGATGGTGGATAGGCAGCTGCAATCCAATTCCAAAGAAATTCAAGCAGTTCTGCAGGTTCAGGGTGCATCTGTGTCAGAGTGAACTGAAATGAAACACTATGGCAGGAGACCCATAAGGACCCCACTGACGAGACATAAAAAAGCTAGACTGCAGTTTGCCAAAATGTACAAAAGTAAGCTAAAATCCATCTGACAAAGCTTCTTGTGGACAGGTGAGACCAAGATAGAGCTTCTTGGTAAAGCACATCATTCTACTTTGTACCAAAAACAGAATGAGGTTTTACAAAGAAAAGAATAGAGTCCCTTCAATCAAATATGATGAGAGTTCAAAGATGTTTTGGTCTTGTTTTGCTGCCTGTGGCACTAGGTGGCTTGACTGTCTGCAAGGGATCATAAAATCTAAAAATTATCAAAGGATTTTGTTTCGCAATGTAGTGCCCAGTGCCAGAAAGCTGTGTTTGCATTCTAGGACAATGACCCCAAACATTCTTCAAAAGGCCCCCAGAAATAGATGGAAACAAAAAGCTAGAGCGTTCTGAAGTGGCAGCAATGAGTCTGGATATAAATCCCATTGAATCCCTGTGGAGAGATCTTAAAATTGATGTTGGGAAAAGTCGCCTTAAAATTTGAGAGACCTGGAGCATTTTGTAGGAGAAGAGTGGTCCAAAATTCCAATTGAAAGATGTAAGAAGCTTATTGAAGGTTATAGGAAGTGATTGATTGCAGTTATTTATTCCAAACAGTGTACAGCTAATATTAAGTTGATGGTGCCAACAATTTTCTCTTGCCCATTTTTTGGGTTTTGTGTGAAATTATGTCCAGTTTGCCTTTTCTTTCTGTTTTTTTGTGTTGTTCCAATACACAAAAAGGAAATAAACGTGTATAACAAAATATGTGTAATTACAATAACTTTCTTGGAGAAATAATTCATTTTCTGGAACAATATGAAGAGTGCCAACACTTTCGGCCATAACTGTATTAGCACATTTTGGGTTTTTTTTTTTACAAATGTGGGTTGTCGAAATGTATACAATACATAGCAATACAATACAACCAATGAGAGACACAATAAGACCATTGCCCAATACCACTGAATTTCATACTGCGCTCTCCTAACCAGCGCTTTTTTTGTAAAAAAATACTTGCCGATACGCATCTCTGAGGCGAGGAGTTGGGGGAGGGTGTGCTGTCAGGTGCCGGCGGATGAGATTGAGGAGCGGGGGGGTTAATCTGTCAGCTGGCGGCCGAGATTGAGGAGCGGGGAGGGGGTGCTGTCTTGCTGTCGGTAGATCCTGTGCATGGTTTACCTGTTGAGGCACTGGGCAGCGGAAAATAGCAGTCCCCATACAGCTCCGCCCCCCGGCCGCATTGCCGCCCCCATTAATATAGTGCCGCCTGAGCAAACTGCTCAACTTGTCCAATGGACAGTGCGGCCCTGTTTCTCATTATTTCAGTTTTGTACTCTGTATGCTAATTTCAATCAAAAACTATGTAATTCGGATTTAAAAAAAATAATAAAAAATGACTAATACTGTATAATCGTTTTTTTTTCACTTGCAAAATATGGTTTTCGACTTACCTAGGCTGTATTCTATAAGAAACACCAAATTTTCATCAGCCACAACGTCTCGAGTTCGTTCTTTACTGTTTCTGGCAATGGCTGATCGCCGACCTCGAAGATTCCAAGAGTCAACGTACTTTGTTGGATCAAACAGCTTCAAAGGTGGCCCAACTAGCCTGACAACCAGACGACCAGGCGACAGCAGCTTTACGTCATCAGGATCATTAATACTAGCTGATGCAGGTTTAATAGTTGAAGAACTTGTGGCCATGTTCTGCTCTATCATCTGATTTGTTTCTATCTGCACGTCTGTTCGGGGTCTTTTGCGTGCCGGAGCCGCACTGACTGAGAAATAGTGCGTTATTTTATCCATCTAAGGCAAGTTTGATGAAACAAAACTCAATGAACCCTGCTCCCTCCATTTTCCATCCCCCTGTTCCCTCCATCCTCCATCCCCCTGGTCCCTCCATCCTCCATCTCCCTGCTCCTTCCATCCTCCATCCCCCTGATCCCTCCATCCTCCATTCCCCTTGTCTCTCAATTCTCCATACCCCTGATCTCACTCTATCCCCCCTGCATCCTTCTTCCCCCTGCACAGCCTGCCGCCCTCTGCACCCCTCTCTCACATAGCCTGCACTCCATGGCTCCGCCCACCCGAGTCACATGTACGTGACATCAGGGCCGGCTCCAGGTTTTTGTGGGCCCTGGGCGGAAGAGTCCCAGTGAGCCCCATCCACACGCAGACACACACATATACGTACATGTACATATTTAAAGACAAACTCACAAAAATACAAATAAACAGAGAAATCTATACACTCATATACACTGACATACATAGATACACATCATACATGCATACAGACACACACAGCTTTTCTGGATACATATAAACATACACACACAGCTATGCTGCATACAGACAGACCGACACACACCTCTGCTGCATACATACATAGACACACACAGCTCTGCTGCATACATACAGACACACACAGCTCTGCTGCATACATACAGATACACCCAGCTCTGCTGCATGCACACAGACACACACAGCTCTGCTGCATGCATACACACACAGCTCTGCTACATGCATACATACAGACACACAGCTCTGCTACATGCATACAGACACACACAGCTCTGCTACATGCATACAGACACACACAGCTCTGCTGCATGCATACATACACACAAAGCTCTGCTACATGCATACATACAGACACACTGCTCTGCTGCATGCATGCATACATATACACACAGCTCTGCTACATGCATACATACAGACACATACAGCTCTGCTGCATGCATACATACAGACACGCACAGTGGAGCTGCATGCATACATACATACATACACACACTACCCTGCTGCATACATACAGACAGACATAGCTCTGCTGCATACATACATACAGACATAGCTCTGCTGCATACATACATACAGACACACAATGCTCAGTTGCATACATACAGACACACACAACTCTGCTACATACATACAGACACACACAACTCTGCTACATACATACAGACACACACAACTCTGCTGCATACATACAGACACAGCTCTGCTGCATACATACATACACACACTGCTCTGCTGCATACATAAAGACAGACACACACACATAGCTCTGCTGCATACATACAGACACACATAGCTCTGCTGCATACATACAGACACACACTGCTCTGCTGCATACATACATACAGACACACACTGCTCTGCTGCATACATACAGACACACATAGCTCTTCTGCATACATACAGGCACACATAACTGCTTCATACATAGACACACGATTAAATTAACAAAGCTCCATAATACCTTTATAGTCATAACTGCGGTCAGAGTGCCACCATTGGGTCACACGCCGCAAGCACAAATTCCATATAAACATGCAAAAAAAGGAGGAGAGGGAATTAATTGTGCAGAATATTTTATTTACAAGAGAGGGGGAACAAAGGGGGTTCAGGTGAGAATACATAAAACATTATGTGATTAAAAACATACAAAAATGGGAGCTGGGTGTGGGCATATAAAATGCATGATTCGCAAGGCTATGCTGATAAAAGATGGATAAATATCAAAAAAGTACTATGAAAACTGCAGGCAACATACTAATTAAAGTGACAGTGCACATCCAAAGTATTTCAATTAGGAAATAAACAGTAAAATGCCTGCATGTAAGACAATGATCTCTAAAGTGTTAAATGCATAAATAGCCTAAGATACAGGGCATAATAGCCACCATTCAAATATGAATACCCACCGATAATTTGATATTTGAATGGTGGCTATTATGCCCTGTATCTTAGGCTATTTATGCATTTAACACTTTAGAGATCATTGTCTTACATGCAGGCATTTGTGCACTGTCACTTTAATTAGTATCTTGCCTGCAGTTTTCATAGTACTTTTTTGATATTTATCCATCTTTTATCAGCATAGCCTTGCGAATCATGCATTTTATATGCCCACACCCAGCTCCCATTTTTGTATGCTTTTAATCACATAATGTTTTATGTATTCTCACCTGAACCCCCTTTGTTCCCCCTCTCTTGAAAATAAAATATTCTGCACAATTAATTCCCTCTCCTCCTTTTTTTGCATGTTTATATGGAATTTGTGCTTGCGGCGTGTGACCCAATGGTGGCACTCTGACCGCAGTTATGACTATAAAGGTATTATGGAGCTTTGTTAATTTAATCGTGTGTCTATGTATGAAGCAGTTATGTGTGCCTGTATGTATGCAGAAGAGCTATGTGTGCCTGTATGTATGCAGCAGAGCAGTGTGTGTCTGTATGTATGTATGCAGCAGAGCAGTGTGTGTCTGTATGTATGCAGCAGAGCTATGTGTGTCTGTATGTATGCAGCAGAGCTATGTGTGTCTGTCTTTATGTATGCAGCAGAGCAGTGTGTGTATGTATGTATGCAGCAGAGCTGTGTCTGTATGTATGCAGCAGAGTTGTGTGTGTCTGTATGAAGCAGAGTTGTGTGTGTCTGTATGTATGTAGCAGAGTTGTGTGTGTCTGTATGTATGTAGCAGAGTTGTGTGTGTGTCTGTATGTATGCAACTGAGCATTGTGTGTCTGTATGTATGTATGCAGCAGAGCTATGTCTGTATGTATGTATGCAGCAGAGCTATGTCTGTCTGTATGTATGCAGCAGGGTAGTGTGTGTATGTATGTATGCATGCAGCTCCACTGTGCGTGTCTGTATGTATGCATGCAGCAGAGCTGTATGTGTCTGTATGTATGCATGTAGCAGAGCTGTGTGTATCTGTATGCATGCATGCAGCAGAGCAGTGTGTCTGTATGTATGCATGTAGCAGAGCTTTGTGTGTATGTATGCATGCAGCAGAGCTGTGTGTGTCTGTATGCATGTAGCAGAGCTGTGTGAGTCTGTATGCATGTAGCAGAGCTGTGTGTCTGTATGTATGCATGTAGCAGAGCTGTGTGTGTATGCATGCAGCAGAGCTGTGTGTGTCTGTGTGCATGCAGCAGAGCTGGGTATATCTGTATGTATGCAGCAGAGCTGTGTGTGTCTGTATGTATGCAGCAAAGCTGTGTGTGTCTATGTATGTATGCAGCAGAGCTGTGTGTCGGTCTGTCTGTATGCAGCATAGCTGTGTGTGTATGTTTATATGTATCCAGAAAAGCTGTGTGTGTCTGTATGCATGTATGATGTGTATCTATGTATGTCAGTGTATATGAGTGTATAGATTTCTCTGTTTATTTGTATTTTTGTGAGTTTGTCTTTAAATATGCATACAGACACACATAACTCTGCTGCATACATACAGACAGACACGCATAACTCTGCTGCATGCATACATACAGACACACATAACTCTGTTGCATACGTACATACATACAGACAGACACACATAACTCTGCTGCATACATACATACAGAGAGACACACACACACAACTCTGCTGCATACATACATACAGACATACATAACTCTGCTGCATGCATACATACATACATACAACTCTGCTGCATACATACATACAGACACACAACTCTCCTGCATACATACATACAGACAGACACACAACTCTGCTGCATACATACATACAGACAGACACACATAACTCTGCTGCATACATACATGCAGACAGACACACATAACTCTGCTGCATAAATACAGACAGACACGTGGCTCTGGGAGGCTCACACACGCTGCTCTGGGGGACCCACACGCATGGCTCTGGGGGGCCCACACAAACGGCTCTGGGGGGCCCAAACACACAGCTCCAGGGGCCAGCGCATACGGCACCGGGGGGGGCGGGAAGGGCATATATCTTGGGGGGAGAAGCCCATACAGCTCACTGGGGCCCATAAATTGGGGGGCGGGGAGGGCACATACCGCTCAAGTCACGATGGAGAGGGGGCCCACACAGCGCCGGACAGAAGCGCTGTGCTAGGGGTCGCTGGCTGGCACTGTGCCTCCTTCATCTGTGAGACTGAGCAGGACGCCGCACGGTAGCTCTGCCCACAGTTTAAGTTCAAACCAGGAGGTCTGTGCTCCTTAAAGGGATGGCGACGCAGATTCTTGCCGAGGACTGCGGTTCCCGAAACTCGGCCCGGGGGCAGCAGAACTGAAGGCGAGTGGGCCCTCGCTAAGAGGCAGTAGAACTGACGAGGCCGAGTGGACCCCCCAGCTCTCCAGGACCCAGGCATTTGCCCGGGTGTGCCGGTTGCTGACGCCGGCCCTGTGTGACATCATCGCAGGTCCTGCAGCTCCAGTAGCTGCTTTGCTTGTGCCTCCGTTCCACACATGGCTAATTTGTATAGTTTACAAATTAGCCATATGGACAGAGCCAGAGGTGCTGGCCCTCAGCAGTGTTCAGATTTTCCGGTACGCCGTACCGGCACGTACCGCCGCAAAAAGAGCACTGCTCCTAACCAATCCGCCTACAAATCTAAGTACATTTTGACATGAATCTCCTTAAGCCCTTCATGACTTTGGATATACTTTTCTGTCCCAAGAAACATTTTTCCCTACACATCTCAGCTGATCTGATCAGCATACATGTGCAGCTAACAGTGAGATCAACCTGCACCTGTTAACTAGATAAATCTCGCTGTAAATCTCTCATAGCGGGACATAACGTGCTCTGAAGTGAGTGCACCGCGGTTATGCGCACTACAATACTTTGATCTTCCCTGCTCAGGGCAGGGCTGCTCAATGCCCGCCTGTGTGCATGACGTAGGAAGCAACATGCACCCAGGGTTCAGAAGAAGAAGGACAAAGATGGCTGAAAGAGGAGGTGCCGCAGCCGGAGAACGGAGACACCTATCTGACCCATCTGCACCGCAGGTAGGTATTATAAAGTCATTTTTACGTTCTATACAGTGACCTGGGCTATTATATACAGCATGTTAGAATGCTGTATATAAGAGCCCAGTTGTGGTGGCCGCAGCTTATAGTCACCAAATCTGGTGACAGGTTCCATTTAAAGGAAGTCAGCATTGAGGTTGATTCAAACATCTTGGAGAACTAACCATAGACCTTCTATAGATTTAGACTTGTGCAAATTCTTTTGTCACTTCATGTAATTCTAGACAGGCTCAATGATGTTGAGATCAGAGCTCTGTAGTGGCCATGTCATAACTTTTTAGATTCCTAGTTTTGTTTTTTTGCTGAAGACTATGCTGTATGTTTGGGGTTGTTGTCCTGCTGAAGAATAAATTTGGAATCAATCAAACCTATGTTATTGTATGATGGATATGTATCTGCCGGTATTTTTCAGCATTAAGGACACCATTAATTTCCTGAAAAGTAGTTCCAAACAGGCAAGGATTCTCCACCATGTTTAACTGTTGCCTGCAGACACATTGCACCACTCTTCAGCCATTCAGTAAACAAACTGCATTATGTTACAGCCAAATATTTCACATTTTGACATTTTTCTGTAGTCTAGTTCTTGTTTTCGTGCATAGTTGAGTCGCTTTGACTTGTTTACATGTCAAAGGTAAGGCCTTCTGCCCACAATTCTTCCATCTGGGTGCCACTGCTTGCCGCAAGTTCTAAGATGATGGCACTGCTGGACATCTTTTGATTTCAAAGTAAACATGACATTCATCTGCTGCACTAAGTTTGCTAGGCCAAGCACTGCACATACACTCCACAACACTGCCGATCTTGAAACCTCAGTGTGTTGTAAAATCTTTGCCAGAGCTTTGGTGATGCAGTATACCTTGTGTCTTGTTACTCTGCTCACTCATGGTTTATGGCCTGGGATAGGAGACAGTCTTCCACAAGCTTATCTTTGTAGCAGAATTTGACTGTTTTTATACTCAGTTTTAAGCCTCCCACACAGGTGTGTATAATTGTGTTTCAACATATTTATGAAAACTATAATCATTATTACCGGTTTACTCATACCATTGCCTACAATATTATAAAATTTCTAAGGTTGTGCAGGTGTGCCTAGAAAAATGTAAGCTGTTTTAAAGGTAAAGGGTGGTCACACCAAATACTGATTTGATTTAGATTTTTCTTCTAATTGTTACCCTTTGCATATTGGTCATTGATCAAAATAAACAGTTTAATACTTCAAGGTTTCTTACTTTTTTCCACACGTGCTTAAAACATTTGCACAGTATCTTGTCATCAGTGTTCCTCTATTGGGTGCTTACTGTACCCTAGAGATGGCCTCAGCCAGGTGATTTTCATTGCCTCCCCTGGTCCTGTATACTTTCCTATGGATCCTGGGGGCATCTTAATGCTGCTCTCCATTAATCAAAGTTGATTTTTAAATTTGATAACCAATCATAGACGCCGGCATGCTGCCAGTCTAACTGCAATCAATCACAGATGGCTGTCACAGGGGTTTGGTCAGGGGAAGCAGTTAATATGCATGAGAGCTAATGTGCGGACTCGGAACTAGTGTGACAGTTGCGCAGGAGACTCGCTAAGTGTAATTTTTCTGAATTGTAGCCCCTTAGCCCTTACTAACACCATTTTACAGCACACATGTTTGGGTCCCCATAAAGTTATAGGAGGTTTGGCATCCAGGCTCATGTTCTGGTTCAAGTCCGATCCCGAACCAGACTTTTTTTTTTTTTTTTTTTTAAGTCCGGCGGGACCTGCTGTAACTCAAACATCTGTGGGTTTGCCCATCTCTATACATGACTAAAAAGAGCCCTGATAGGATCTGGCAGGGAGGTGAACAACTTACTTCTGTATAGAAACCAATGGACTGGAAACAGCTGACTAGGATGTTAGGAGTTAACCCATTTCCTGGAATGTAACTACAGCATACTTGCCAGACTCTGATAGCTGAACATCATGGAAACGAGCTGTACACTACATAAGATAAAAGATCTCATATCAGATGAATTACAATAAATAGAAAAAAACAAGCCAAATGAAAGCTTGCTTATTTTAATGCTAACTGCAATGCTATAAAATGTGGATACCATTTAAAAAACTTTGCAAATACTCCAGATAAAAAATATCCTACTTTTTCATACAGCAGATATTCAGCCCAATATATGTCCATGGTTACAGACTACAAACAGCCTTGGTAGTCTGATCCTGCTTTTATACCCCTTCCTTCTTAATAACATAGAACTGGAATAATGACAGCAGGATAAGTTAGTACAGAGTTTGTATGTATGTTTGTAGTAATATAGTCACAAAGATCTGTATAGGAACTGTAGACACAAAATGGTAAGATTTGCTAAATCAAAATATCTTAATTGTTATTTTTTTGTGCATTGAAGCAATACAAAAAAGTAATGCAAAGCTAGCCATACGCATAAAGGGGGCTTTACACGCTACGACATCGCTAATGCAAACTCGTTGGGGTCACGGAATTGGTGACGCACATCCGGCCGCATTAGCGATGCCGTTGCGTGTGACACCGATGAGCGATTTTGCATCGTTACAAAAACGTGCAAAATCGCTCATTGGTGACATGGGGGGCCATTGTCAAAAATCGTTACTGCAGCAGTATAGAGGTTGTTCCTCGTTCCTGCGGCAGCACACATCGCTACGTGTGACACCGCAGGAACGAGGAAGCTCTCCTTACCTGCCTCCCAGCCGCTATGCAGAGGGAAGGAGGTGGGCGGGATGTTACGTCCCGCTCAGCTCCGCCCCTCCGCTGATATTGGGCAGCCGCTCAGTGACGTCGCTGTGACACCGCACGGACCGCCCCCTTAGAAAGGAGGCGGTTCGCCGGTCACAGCGACGTCGCCGGGCAGGTAAGTACGTGTGACGGGTCTGGGCGATGTTGTGCGGCACGGGCAGCGATTTGCCCGTGTCGCGCAACAGATGGGGCGGGTACCCACACTAGCGATATCGGGACCGATATCGCAGTGTGTAAAGCCCGCTTAAGAAAGGTACTGAACCTGCTCCTATGGATGGGATCCATCCACTCTCCCCTAACGGCAGGTGTCAGGGTAAAGAGTGATAGGACCAACAGGTGTAACAATATGACTGCTGATTAATAAACGTTTACTGATTGGCGGTCATTTAAATGCGTATTTATACAGGGAGACCAGAGTAAAGGATGCACTCTGAGCCTTTTGTAATAGATCGTTTAGTGTGTATAGGCTGTCATAGTTCTTGGCAGTGCAAGTCCTGTTTACGCAGGAAGATACAACGCCAAGAATTATGGTTGTTTTGCTGCAAAAAAGATTATTTTACCCAATGAACGGCCACCTTGGTATAAATGTTACAATGTCTTAAAGAATTCAGAGTTGTTTTATGTTTCTGCCCCTTATCACAATCCCGTTATTTCTTTACATTGCTTTTCAGTCTCTCTGATGTGATAATTCCCTGTAAACTACAATAGCTCCTGCTGTGGCCAATTTTCAATCATTGGGTATGTAATTTTATTGTATTCACAGCATGGTCAATGAAAAGACCTTGAATAAACAATACTATACCACGCAACTATATTTTTTTAAAGAAAGTTAATGTCATAAAATATAGACCAGAGAACTGCACAATAGATATATATCCATTGTTGGAGCCATCAAAAAAGTGTAGACATTGGTGTCAGCTGAGGATTTGTGGGCAGCTTATTGTGACATGTGAACACAATGTAACTGGATGCTTCTGCAGTTTTCTTTGTGTCTGTTGTAATAAAGATTATTTTGTAGCCTAATTAAAGAAAAAATGTTCAGTAGCCACAATTTATAGTGGCTGGGGTGAGACAAGCTCATAAAATGATATAATAAAATGCATAGGTTGAAGTTTCCTGGCAGCCAATTGTACCCAAATAAAAATTGTCACACACTCATTTCACAGCTGGAGTCTAAGCCGCCTGTGCTCATGTTATACCAGTAGTTCCAGAAGTGTTATATAAGTAATTGCAAATATGAAGTCATCAAGCTCCTTACATAAAGAGCGACAGCCAAATATGTCACCTTATATAAATTACATGGTCCCAAGGTTATTACAGTATTGAGAGATGACAGGTAAATGCAAAAATCAATGGCTTTTTTTTCTCTCTACTGCTCATAGCCAGTAGCTTTATTTATTCTTCATGCTGCCTTAGGCAATGAGATTTATTTTTCCCCTATTTGTTGGCTTTCACTTTTCTCAGCATAATGTTTTTCATTGACTTACTTTCATAATTCAATGGAAATCACAATTTAAGGTTTGCTCACACTGGCTTATAAAAAAAATCGTTCCCTTCTCATGCAGAAAAGAGGGACGAGTGAAATCCGTTTGGTATTGCATATATCATGCAAATGTGGGATTTTTTTCTCGCCATCCATATGAAATGCGTTTTTTTTTCTCAACAGCTATTATTCTATAATCTTTGACAGGACCATTAAGCCTATGTTCACACAGGGCTTTTTTGGTAACTTTTTTTCCTCACCGAAACCTGATCTTGTGGCAGGAAATCTCCTTTGAGTCATCTGCGTTTTTGGTGCATTTTTTAGTGGTGTTTTTGGTGCGTTTTTTAGTGGGGGTTTTTGGTGCGTTGTGTCTACAAATTGGGTTGTATCAGTGAAAAAACATTGCAAAAACGTTGCAAAGAATTGACATGCTCATTCTTTGAAATCTGCAGCAAAAACGCAGATATTTGACAAAACAGTCAGGAAAGAATCTGCAGGTGTTTGTGTGTGTGTGCATGAGATTTCAGAAATCTCATAGACTTTGCTTGTACTGTAAAAAGCAGCTTTTTATTACCATGAATTTGCATAACACCAAGGCAAATCTGATGCTAAAAAACGCAGCAAAAACTTACCAAAAAGCCCTGTCTGAACATACCCTTACAGTGTCCAAGCTACAGAATGGTAATGTATCCGTAAAAAATGGACAGCATATGGATGGCCCATGTGGCATCACCCATAGACTTGAATAGGTGAGTCTAGTCTAATTCACGTGTCCACTCGTAGGCAGACTACAGCTGAGAAAAACATTGCAGCTCTGCACTAGCTTATTGAATAACATGGGTCTGAGTACAATCTCTTTTTTCCTCGCATTGCACTCATCTGAGTTATACGCTAGTGTGAGCGTACCCTAATTTAACCTCTTCATCAATGGGCCATTTTCAGTTTTTCATTTTTTCCTCCCCTTCCTCCGAGAGCCATAACTTTTTTTTAAATTTTTCTATAAATATAGTCATATGAGGGCTTATTTTTTTGTGGTGCGAGTTGTATTTTTGATTGAAACCATTAATTTTACCACATAGAGCACCGGAAAACGGGAGAAAAATTCCAAGTGCGGTGAAATTGCAAAAAAAGTGAAATTTCACAATTTGTTTTTTAATTTTGTTATTTACCATGTTCACTATATAACAAAACTGAGCTGGCATTATTATTCCCCAGGTCTTTACGTGTTCGTAGATACCAAACACGTATACATTTACTTTTATCTAAGTTGTGAAAAAAAATTCAGAAGTTTGTAAAAACAGAATAGTGCTTTTGTCGCCATTTTCCAAGACTCATAACATTCTCAGTTTTTGTGATACGAGGTTCAGTGACGGCTTATTTTCTGAACCTTGAGCTGGTATTTTTATTAATACCATTTTTTGGGTAGATGCGATGTATTGGTTGCCTGTTACTGCATATTAATGCAATGTTGCAGCGACCAAAAAAACGTAATTTTGACGTTTGAAATTTTTTTCTTCCTACGTTGTGTACCGATCAAGTTAATTGATTTTTTTTTTATTTTGATAGGTTGACCATTTCTGAACTCGGCAATACCAAATATGTGTATTTTTTAATTTTTTTTTAAATTGTTTTAATTTCAATCGGGCAAAAGGGTGATTTGAACCTTTAGGTTTTTTTATTTTTTCAATTTTTTTAAAAACATTTTTTTTTTTTTTTACTTATTTTTACTATTTCCCCTATAGGACTTTATAACTGTATACTCTGATCAGCAGAAATGCTGTGTTCCTATGAGTGGCAGCGCTTTTTCGTCACTCACAGGGAGTGAGTCATCATAGCATCAGGGGTCATTCTCTGACCCCACACTGTCATGGTAACACATTGACACCCGGTGATTGCATCACGGGGCTGCCGATGGTGACAGAGAACAGTGTGATCCCCAAAATGGTGCTTTAAATCGTGCTGTCAGATTTTGACAGCGCAATCTAAGGGGTTGACAGGCGCAAGTGGATCTCTGATCCACCCAAGCTTGTTAACTGAACATGTCCGCTGATCAGATCAGCAGGCATTTGCATGGATTAGTGCAGCCTCTTCGTCGGAGCCTGTGGTAACTATGGAGACACGACCAATGACGTAATAGTACATGATTGGTCATGAAGGGGTTAAAGGTAATAAAAAAAATTAGCAAAATAATGGCATACACATTACATAGATGGAAACACTCACAACAGACACATATATGCTCAGTTATGCACACTCACTATATTCACTCCTCAACACGTAAAATTGCAACACCAAGAAGGAAAATACATGAAATTTGTAAATCATAGGATCGATAGACATGTTAACAATATTCAAATGATGAAAAAATGGAAGCAAAACATTCAAAATATCTCAATGTATTCAGTAAAGAGCATTACACACTTTGGCTGCGATCAATGAGGTTATTACTAGTGATGAGCGAGTACTAAAAAGCTCGGGTGCTCGAGGCTCGGGCCGAGCATCCCAAGATACTCGTGTACTCGGCCCGAGCACCGAGCCCAATGTTATCCTATGGGAGACCCGAGTATTTTTATGAAATGACCCCTGGCAGCATGTAGAAACCCTAAAAATGTCAAAAAAGTCTCAGAAGAGTGCTCAAATGACATGGCAACAGAATGGGGAAGACCCCTTGAAGCATTTATCACTCAAAAGTCACAGCTGTGAACAATTTTGTCCGCGTATTACGCCATTTTTACGGACTCACCAGAAAACCTTCCAAAATGACACCAAAATGAATTTTCATGGCGGAAATGTTAAGGGCACATGCCCAATAGTGAGATAGAGCTGGTGCATGTTACTTTTTGAGATTAATACATGAAAGATTTTACGTAAAACATTGTGTGGCACTCCGATGTCCAAAACGCACGATTTGTGCTTTTTACTAGCGATGTCGGTCATTTTTTTTTTCATTCTATCTCCCGACGGTCGGTCTCGCTCTGTCGGTCTCTCTCTGTCTTGTCTGTCCCCCTCTCACAGTCTGTCGGTCATTCTCCCCCCTCTCTCTTACTTACCGTTCCCCGATCACTGCCGCGGCGCTGCACGGCTGTTCACTAAACTCCGGCGGCTTTTCCTCTTTTGAAAAATCCGGCCGCTCATTAAACAATCTCGTATTCCCTACTTTCCTGCTTTTCGGCGCCTATGATTGGTTGCAGTGAGACACGCCCCCACGCTGAGTGACAGGTGTCTCACTGCACCCAAACACAGCAGCCGGTGTGTGTGTATACTGTGCAGTGAAATAAATAATTAAATAATTAAAAAAACGGCGTGCGGTCCCCCCAATTTTAATACCAGCCAGATAAAGCCATACGGCTGAAGGCTGGTATTCTCAGGATGGGGAGCTCCACGTTATGGGGAGCCCCCCAGCCTAACAATATCAGTCAGCAGCCGCCCAGAATTGCCGCATACATTAGATGCGACAGTTCTGGGACTGTACCCGGCTCTTCCCGATTTGCCCTGGTGCGTTGGCAAATCGGGGTAATAAGGAGTTATTGGCAGCCCATAGCTGCCACTAAATCCTAGATTAATCATGTCAGGCGTCTCCCCGAGATTCCTTCCATGATTAATCTGTAAATTACAGTTAAAAAACACACACACACCCGAAAAATCCTTTATTAGA
This sequence comes from Anomaloglossus baeobatrachus, assembly GCF_048569485.1. Lineage (NCBI taxonomy): Eukaryota > Metazoa > Chordata > Amphibia > Anura > Aromobatidae > Anomaloglossus > Anomaloglossus baeobatrachus. The sequence goes on along the minus strand of NC_134353.1, from coordinate 703,240,079 downwards.
AATAAAAAACACTAACAAAGTCCCTCATCACCAATTTATTAACCCCGACAAACCCTCCATGTCCGGCGTAATCCAAGGACCTCCAGCGTCGCGTCCAGCTGTGCTGCATGAAGGTGACAGGAGCTGCAGAATACACCGCCGCTCCGGTCAGCTTCACACAGCAACTGAGGTGAGTATAGCGATCAGCTGAGCTGTCACTGAGGTTACCTGGATGCAGCGGTGGCCGCGGGTAACCTCAGTGACAGCTCAGCTGATCGCGCTACTCACCGCCGCTCCGGTCAGCTCCATGCAGCAACTGAGGTGAGTATAGCGATCAGCTGCTGTCACTGAGGTTACCCGCGGCCACCGCTGGATCCAGCGGTGGCCGTGAGTTACCTGACTGACAGCAGCTGATCGCGCTACTCACCTCAGTTGCTGTGTGAAGCTGACAGAAGCGGCGGTGTATTCTGCAGCTCCTGTCACCTGAATGTAGCAGAGCTGGACGCGACGCTGGAGGACTGTGGATTACGCCGGACATGGAGGGTTTGTCGGGGTTAATAAATTGGTGATGAGGGACTTTGTTATTTTTATTTCTAATAAAGGATTTTTTCAGGTGTGTGTGTTTTTTAACTGTAATTTACAGATTAATCATGGAAGGTTTCTCGGGGAGACGCCTGACATGATTAATCTAGGATTTAGTGGCAGCTATGGGCTGCCATTAACTCCTTATTACCCCGATTTGCCAACGCACTAGGGTAAATCGAGAAGAGCCGGGTAGAGTCCGAGAACTGTCGCATCTAATGTATGCGGCAATTCTGGGCGGCTGCTGCTGACTGATATTGTTAGGCTGGGGGCTCCCCATAACGTGGAGCTCCCCATCCTGAGAATACCAGCCTTCAGCCGTATGGCTTTATCTGGCTGGTATTAAAATAGGGGGGGACCGCACGCCGTTTTTTTTAATTATTTATTTATTTATTTTACTGCACAGTACAGACACGCCCACCGGCTGCTGTGATTGGGTGCAGTGAGACACCTGTCACTCAGCGTGGGGGCGTGTCTCACTGCAACCAATCATAGGCGCCTGTGGGCGTGGAAAGCAGGGAATATGAGATGGCTGTGTACAGAGCACAGCGCGCCCGCCGGTATAAAGGCTCTGTCACGCTGTGCAGGCCGGCCAATCACTGCAATTCCACAACTAACAGGGCTGTGGCATTGCAGTGGTCTGCCAGCCAATCCCTGCATGAGGGCTGGCTCTCAAAAGAGCGCCAACATGCAGGGATGAAGACCACGAGTACAGCACGAGTATCGCGAGATTACTCGGTCCCCGCCGAGTAGCCCGAGTACAGTGATACTCGTGCGAGTACCGAGTAGTAACAAGCATACTCGCTCATCACTAGTTATTACGATGTCCGCACATTGCTTTATACCTGCTTTTTTGCTGCTTTTTCAACTGCAGCGTTTAATGCCAAAATGGATGTGTTCTGCTTTTCAAGCATAGTCTATGGGAATTTGGGTTTCTTGTCCGCACTATGCTGTTCAAAATGCTGCCTTTTTGTGGCAGAAATTTGGGCAAAAACTGCTTTTCAAAGAAGCAACATGTCAATAGTTTTTGCCATTTGCGTTTTGCACTGCAAAGCTGAGTTTTTGCCCAAATTTCTGCCACAAAAAGGCAGCATTTTGAACAGCATAGTGCGAACAAGAAACCCAAATTCCCATAGACTATGCTTGAAAAGCAGAACACATCCATTTTGGCATTAAACGCTGCAGTTGAAAAAGCAGCAAAAAAGCAGGTAAAAAGCAAAGTGCGGACATAGCCTAATGGTTCACAGTCTAGGCCTAAATCCTATTGAGAATCTGTGGCAAAACCTGAAAATTGCTGTTTACAAATGCCTCCATCAAATCTTACTGAGCTAGCGCTGTTTTGCAAAAAAAGAAATGGGCCAAATTTCAACCTCTAAACACGCAAAGCTAGTAGAGACATAACCCAAAAGACTTGCAGTAGTAACTGTAGAGAAAGGTGGCTGAATACAAATGCATGTCACAATTATCAGATTTAAATCTCTAAAATATTTAGAAAACCATGCATCATTCCTTTACACTTGCTGCTTTGTATTGGTATATACACTGTAACATAAAATCCTTGCTCAAAAAAATAAAATGAACACTCAAATAACACATCCTAGATCTGAATGAATGAAATATTCTCATTGAATACTTTATTCTGTACAAAGTTGAATGTGCTGACAACAAACTCACACAAAAATCATCAATGGAAATCAAATGTTTTAAACAATGGAGGCCTGGATTTGAAGCCACACAAAATGAAAGTGGAAACAAATCAAAATGAAAATCAAAACAAGACAAAACAAAACAAAATTAAAGTGGAAAAAAAGTCAAAATGAGGCTCAGTATTGTGTGTGGCCTCCACGTGCCTGTTGACTTCCCTACAAGACCTGGGCCTGTTCCTGATGAGGTTGCGGATGGTCTCCTGAGGGATCTCCTCCCAGACCTGGACTTAACCATCTGCCAACTCCTAAAAAGTCTGTGGTGAATGGAGCGAGACATGATGTCACAGATGTGCTCAATAGAATTCAGGGTTGGGGAACGGGCGGGCCAGTCCATAGCTTCAATGCCTTCATCTTGCAGGAACTGCTGACACACTACAGCCACATGAGCCACATGCCAACCGCACCAGCATATGGTCTCACAAGGGGTCTGAGGATCTCATCTCAGTACCTAATGGCAGTCAGGCTACCTCTGGCGAGCCCATGGAGGGCTGTGCAACCCTCCAAAGAAATGCCACCCCACACCATTACTGATCCACTGCCAAACTGGTCTTGCTGAAGGTATGTTGCAGGCAGCAGATCACTCTCCATGGCATCTCCAGACTCTGTCATGTCAGATGTGCTCAGTGTGAACCTGCTTTCATCTGTGAAGAGCACAGGGCACCAGTGGCGAATTTACCAATCCTGGTGTTCTGTGGCAAATGCCAAGCGTCCTGCACAGTGTAGGGCAGTGAGCACAACTTCCATCTATGGACGTCGGGCCCTCATGCCATACTCATGGAGTTGGTTTCTAACTGTTTGTGCAGACACATGCACATTTCTGGCCTGCTGCAGATCATTTTGCAGGGCTCTGGCAGTGCTTCTCCTGTTCCTCCTTGCAAAGGCGGAGGTAGCGGTCCTGCTGCTGGGTTGTTGCCCTCCTATGGCCCACTCCACGTCTCCTGGTGTACTAGCCTGTCTCCTGGTAGCACCTCCATCCTAGGACACTACGCTGACAGACACCGCAAACCTTCTTGCCACAGCTTGCATTGATGTGCCATCCTGGATGAGCTGCACTACCTGTGCCACTAGTGTGGGTTCTAGAGTACGTCTCATGCTACCACGAGTGTAAGAGCACAACCAACATTCAAAAGTGACTAAAACATCAGACAGAAAGCATTGGTACTGAGACGTGGTCTGTGGTCCCCACCTGCAGAAACACTCCTTTATTGAGTGTGTCTTGATAATTGCCAATAATTTCCATTTGATGTCTATTCTATCTACACAACAGCATGTTAAATTGATTGACAATCAGTGTTGCTGCCTAAGTGGATAGTTTGATTTCACAGATGTTTGATTAACTTGGAGTTATATTCGGTTGGTTAAGTGTTCTCTTTAATTTTTTGAGCAGTATGTATACAGTACAGACCAAAAGTTTGGACTCACCTCATCATCTCTAGAACAACTATTAAGAGGAGACTTTTTGCAGCAGGCCTTCATGGTAAAATAGCTGCTAGGAAACCCCTGCTAAGGACAGGCAACAAGCAGAGGAGACTTGTTTGGGCTAAAGAACACAAGGAATGGACATTAGACCAGTGGAAGTCTGTGCTTTGTTCTGATGAGTCCAAATTTGAGATCTTTGGATCCAACCACCGTGTCTTTGTAGAAAAGGTGAACGGATGGACTCTACATGCCTGGTTCCCACCGTGAAGCAAGGAGGAGGAGGTGTGACGGTGTGGGAGTGCTTTGCTGGTTACACTGTTGGGAATTTATTCAAATTGAAGGCATACTAAACCAGCATGACTACCACAGCATCTTGCAGCGGCATGCTATTCCCTCCGGTTTGCGTTTAGTTGGACCATCATTTATTTTTCAACAGGACAATGACCCCCAAACACACCTCCAGGCTGTGTAACGGCTATTTGACTAAGAAGGAGAGTGATGGGATGCTACGCCAGATGACCTGGCCTCCACAGTCACCAGACCTGAACCCAATCGAGATGGTTTGGGGTGAGCTGGACCACAGAGTGAAGGCAAAAGGGCCAACAAGTGCTAAGCATCTCTGGGAACTCCTTCAAGACTGTTGGAAAACCATTTCCGGTGACTACCTCTTGAAGCTTATCAAGAGAATGCCAAGAGTGTGCAAAGCAGTAATCAAAGCAAAAGGTGGCTACTTTGAAGAACCTAGACTATAAGACATATTTTCAGTTTTTTCACACTTTAAGTATTTCATTCCACATGTTTTCATTCAAAGTTTTGATGTCTTCAATGTGAATCTACAATTTTTAGAGTCATGAAAATAAAGAAAACTCTTTGAATGAGAAGGTGTGTCAAAAACTTTGGGTCTGTACTGTATGTATATATATATATATATATATATATATATATATATATATACATAGAATAAATGTAGTTATGTTTAACTTAGTGGATTTATAAAATAAATTCTCCACAGATTCTTGGGTTCTGGCAGTGTTTGATAGATTTAGATTATGGATATACAGTTGTGCTCAAAGGTTTACATGCCTCGGCAGTTTGTTTGTTTTTTTGCTTTCTTGGCCTTTTTTCAGAGAATATGAATTATAACACAAAAACTTTTTTTCCACTCATGGTTAGTGGTTGGGTGAAGCCATTTAATGTCAAACTACTGTATTTTGTCTTTTTAAATCATAATGACAACGAAAAACATCCAAATGACCCTGATCAAAAGTTCAGATATCCTGGTGATTTTGGCCTGATAACAGGCATAGAAATTGATACAAATGGGTTTGAATGGCTAATAAAAGTAAAATCCTCAACTGTGACCTGTTTGCTTGTAATCAGTGTGTGTGCATAAAAGTTGAGTCAGTTTCTGGGATCCAGCCACTGATGTTTCTGGATTGTGAGTCATGGGGAATGCAAAAGAATTGTCAATGGATCTATGGGAAAATATAGTTGAACTGTATAAAACAGGAAAGGGATACCAAAAGATATATAAGGAATTGATAATGCCAGTCAGCCGTGTTCAAACTATGATTAGCACATGGGCTCTGTAAAATCCAAACCATGATTAGGTAGCCCAACAAAAATTTCGGCATCAACTCCCAGCAAAATTGTTCAGTAGGCAGAAAAAAACCCCATCAGCTGACATACAGGACTCAATGAAAACTAGCGGTGTGGCTGTTTCAAGATGCACAATAAGTTGGCACTTGAAAAATGGGCTGCATGGTCGAGTTGCCAGAAGAAAGCCATTACTGCGCAAATGCAACAAAGTATCTCGCCTACAATATGCCAAACAGCACAGAGACAAGCCTCCAAACTTCTGGAACAAGGTAATTGGAGTGATGAGACCAAAATTGAACTTTTTGGCCACAAGCATAAATTTTACATTTGGAGAGGTGTCAACAAGGCTTATGATGAAAGGAACACCATTCCTACTGTAAAGCATGGAGGTGGATCGGTGATGATGTGGGGATGTGTCAGCTACAAAGGCACAGGAAACGGTCAAAGTTGAAGGAAAAATGAATGCAGCATGTTATCAGCAAATACTAGAGGCAAATTTGCACTCATCAGCCCGGAAGCTGCACATGGGACATACTTGGATGTTCCAACATGACAATGATTCAAAACACAAGAACAAGTCGACCTGTCATTGGCTACAGCAGAACAAAGTGAAATTTCTGGATTGGCCATCAGTCTCTTGACCTCAATGTCATTGAGCCACTCTGGGGAGAACTCATAGTGTAGTTCATGCAAGAAAGCCCAGGAATTTACAGGAACTGGAGGCTTTTTGCCAAGAAGAATGGGCAGCTTTATCATCTGATAAAATAAAGAGCCTCATCCACAACTACCACAAAAGACTTCAAACTGTCACTGATGTTAGAGGGGGCAATACACGGTATTAAGAACTTGGGTATTTGAACTTTTAATCAGGGTCATTTCGATATTTTTGGTTGTCATTATGATTTAAAAAGAGAAAACACAGTAGTTTGACAATAAATGGCTTCACCCAACCATGAACCATGAGTAGCAAAAAAGTAATTCATATTCTCGGAAAAAAAGCCAAGAAAGCAAAAAATCTACTGGGGTGTGTAAACTTTTGAGCACAACTGTATATCTGCTCTTTCTAGTCCTAGTCTGGTCCAGCACAAAACAATCAAGTGTGGTCAGAACTGTGCAAAAAAATCCCATTTGCTTCTATGATATTTAGTTAATTTCTAAAGAACTTCATAATTAATTTATGCAGTCAGATCATCTCTAATATAAATAGATCATATATGATTTTGACAGGTGATTGAAATGATAAGTGCAATCCATAATGTTCTGTGATTTTATCTGCTGCTGTATTAAGACCAAGCCTATTGGACAAGGTGTTAAGGATTTCCACGAATTCTCTGTGTAAGCTGTAAATTATCTACTTTGGCAAGGTTAATCATATGTAACAATTAAAATCTTCCTCTTGGGCTTATAACTTATGACTGTGTGCCAAAAATCTGATATAGACAGTCACTAGCTTCTGAAATACACGCATTATGGCAAGATGTTCAGTTTAGAATAATACATCATAATTTGGCAGGAGCTTCCACAGCTATTCAGATATTATCAGTCTTATACCTGCACAATAATTTATTATAGAATATTCATTTTAATTAGGAGTTTAGAGATTCTGCCCACACCCTAGTGGGCAAGATTGGAAAAATAGGTCATAGGTGGAGACAGACATGTTGCTTCCAAGTTTAAGACATATGCATACATTATATGATTTCCTAGTATAGGTGTTATTACACAATTTTTTAACTAAAAAATGTTGCGATACAACAGATATTGAAGAAACATGGGACTTCTGCCCACCATCATATCACAGAACTGTGTAAGCTTTGAGGTGAGAGTTTTGTGGGACTGTATGTCTGTGACTACATATGGTGTTATTTTTTGACAGTATACCATACATATTAATCACACAGAAAAAAATAGTAACAATGTCCAGCAGAGACCATATAAAAGAGCATTAGATTACATTAGGTGTAATTAAAGTTGTCCAGTATTATAATGGATTTTTTTTTCTTCTTTTTAAGAAATCTTGCTAGTATGTGCCTCTCAAAACATCTATTATCTTATTTTAGCTATAATACCTTTTATTATGCTCTAGCACAGGGGCCTCAAACTCAGAGGGCTATATGGGCCGCATTTAGAAAAAATAATAATTTAAGGGGCCGCATTCTTTGCAGGGCCAAGTGACGTTTTTATTGGTACCATTTATTTCTCTTTACAACTTTGAATCACTGTTTGAACAGATTTTGCTAGTTTATTATAACAAACATGCACTTTTTTGTTTATATATAAAAAAATCATTTTTAATGGTGAAAAAATATGCTTTATTTTTAAATATTTTTTTTTACATTTTGTCCCCTTCTTGTAAGTAATATTACAATTAGCACCATGTAGTAATTTTGGCCAACATCTTGTAATTTTTTGATCCTGGTCCTCATCTTTTAGTAATATACCCCGTCCTGTTCCCCTTCTTGTAGAAAAGTCCCCCATTATGTAGTAATGTGCCCATCCTGTAGTAATGTGCCCCATCCTGATCTCCATCCTGTAGTCAAGTGCCCCATCCTGTTGTAAAGTGTCCATCCTTGTCCCCTGTAGTAATGTGCCCATCCTAGTTTCCTTATAGTAATGTGCCCATCCTGGTCCCCTGGTAGTAATGTGCCCCTCTTGGTGCCCTGGTAGTAATGTGCCCATCATGGTCTAATTGTAGTAATATGCCCCACCCTTGTCCCCATCCTGTAGTAATGAATGTGCCCTTCATTGTCGCTTTTTACAAATGTGCCTACGCTGGTGTTCTTCTTGTATTAATGTCCCCTTTCCTGGTCCTCTTTGTGTAGCAATGCCCTGTAGTAGTCTCGCCTATAGTGCCATTTTTCACACACACACACACACACACACACACACACTCACACACACACAAACACCTACACCACCTCTGGGGTATACAGCACTGGAGTGGCAAACATACAGCTCTAGGGGATATAAAGCACTGGGGTGGGGGAGATACAGCTCTGGGATATACAGCACCGGGGTTGGGGGGGACAGACAGTTCTGGGTGGGTATACAGGCAGCGCTAGGATTGGGGGGACACACAGTTCTGGGGGGGTGAGCAGGCAGCGCTGGGGTTGGGGGGGACAGACAGTTCTGGGGGGTACACGGGCAGAACTGGGGTTGGGGGACAGACAGTTCTGGAGTATACAGGCAGTGCTGGGGTTGGGGGAACAGACAGTTCTGGAGGGTATACAGGCAGCACTGGGGTTGGTGGGACAGACTGTTCTGGGGGGTACACAGTCAGCACTGGGGTTGGTGGGACAGACAGTTCTGGGGCATATACAAGCAGCGCTGGGGTTTGAGGGGGACAGACACTTCTGGGGAGTATACAGGCAGCACTGGGGTTGGTGAGACAGACAGTTCTGGGGGGTACACAGGCAGAACTGGGGTTGGTGAGACAGACAGTTCTGGGGGGTACACAGGCAGAACTGGGGTTGGTGGGACAGACAGTTCTGAGGGGTATACAGGTAGTACTGGGGTTTGGGTAGACAGACAGTCCTGGGGTGGAGGTATGTAGGTGGCACTGGGGTTGGGTGGGACAGACAGTTCTGGGAGGAGGTATACAGGCAGCTCTGCGGTTGGGGGGACAGACAGTTCTGGGGGGTATATAGGCAACACTGGGGTATACAGGCAGCACTTGGGTTGGTTGAGACAGACAGTTCTGAGGGGTATAAAGGCAGCACTGGGGTTGGGGGGACAGACAGTTCTGGGGGTATACAGGCAGCACTGCAGTTGTGGGGACCTGCTACATCACAGGGTATGTGCGCAAGCTGAGTTCTTAATTTGACAAAAAAAACTGCACCCTCTGGCAAACTTCGACAACTGTAAACACTGCGTTTGACAAAAAAAAACGGTGAAAACGCATGCGCATGTGCATTTTTTTAAAAGGGAAAATAAAATATGATAGGATAATTGACCGATAACTAGATAGAAAAAATAGATACAAAGAATAGATAGATAGAAAGAACATTTAGAATAGAAAATAAAAAAGAATAGGTAGAATAGATAGAAAGAAATAACAGAATAGCTTGATACAGGGATAGCTAGCTTGGAAAGCTGTTTTTTTAATTTTTTGGGGGTAAAAAAATGACGTGGGGTCCCCCCATTTTTCATATCCAGCACAGGAACAGCAGCAACTGCGGGCTGCAACTCTCAGCTGTCTGCAACCCTCAGCTGTCTGCAACCCTCAGCTGTCTGCCATACCTTGGCTGGTTATGAAAAATAGAGGGGATCCACACTTTTTTTTCTTTTCTTTTTTTTTTCTTTTAAAAAAATGATATGGTGTTCCCCCCATTTTTCTAAAACCAGCCAAGGTGCAGCAGACAACTGCGGGCTAATATTGTTAGGGTGGGAAGGCACATCATTATTTGGCCCTTTCCAGGCTAACAATAGCAGCCCACAGCCGCTCCAGAAGTGGCAGCCATAAGATGCCCTGGTGCGGTGGCAGTCGGGGTAATAAGGAGCAGCCACTAAGTCCAAGATTAGTGATTGCAGTTGTCTATGAGACCCTGCCCCTATCACTAATCTGTAAGTGAAAGTAAATAAACACATACACCCCCAAAATCCTTTGTTTGGAATAAAATACAAAAAACACCCTCTTTCACCACTTTATTAACCCCTAAACACCCCTGCAGGTCCGAAGTAATCTACACGAGGTCACATGGTGATTCAGCTCTGCTACATCCCTGTCCTGTCACAGCGAGCACCATAGAGTATGACTGCCCACTGACAGCAGACAGAGCCACGCAATGAGAATGAACTCAGGTGAACCTCTGATGTTAGTGCCATGACACAGGCAGTAGTGCCCGCAGCTGTAATGTCAGATGTTCACCTGAGTTCATTGTGATTGTGCGGCTCTGTTTCTGTGTGCTGTCATGAACTCGGGGGAACCTCTGATGTCAGTGCCATGACACAGGCAGTAGCGCGGGGCCCGTAGTTGGGATGTCAGAGGTTCATCCGAGTTCATTCTCATCATGCGGCTCTGTCTCTGTGTCGCAGCCAGACTTGCGGCCACAGGTGAAGGACTCCAGCTGTGACCAGAATCACCTGAGTGACAGCACCGCTATCGCGTGGCTCACTTCAGTCACTCGGGTGATTTGCTGTCACAGGTGGAGGACTCCAGCTGTGACAGCAGCTAACCTGAGTGATGTCACCACTGATAATGCGACTCACTTCAGTTGCTGCATGGAGCTCACTGCGGGCAGTCTTGTTCTATGGCGCTTGCAGTGAGTGTCAGATGTGCTGGAAGCATCGTGGGACCTCATGTGGATTACGTCGGACCTGGAGGGGTGTTTCGGAGGTTAATAAAGTAGTGAAAGAGGGTGGCTTATTTGTCTTTTATTGCAAATAAAGGGTTTTTCGGTGTTCGTGTTTATTTACTATCACTTACATATTAGTGATGAGGGGGTGTCTCATAGATGCCTGCCATGGCTAATCTAGGACTTAGTGTCAGCTATGGGTTGCCATTAGCTCCTTATTACTCCGATTTCCACCGTACCAGGGCAATCGGGATGAGCCGGGTAAAGTCCCGGGACTGTCGCATCTAATGGATGTGGCAATTCCGGGTGGCTGCTGGCTGATATTTTTAGGCTGGAGGGCTCCTAATTATGTGGGTCTCCCCAGCCTGAGATTACAAGCCTCCAGCTGGAAGGCTTTATCTTGGCTGGGTTGGCGTTTTTTTTTTAATTATTGATTTAACTGTATGATATAAACTCGCCCACCGGCATCTATGATTGGTTGCAGTCAGACTGCTGTCACTCAGCGTGGGGGCGCATCTGACCGCAACCAATCATTAGCGCCGGTGAGCGGGGGAAGCAGTGAAATTAAATGAGCCTAATGAGCAGCCAGCATTTTCAGAAGCAGGACAGGCCACGGGAGCTTAATTAATACATATAAATATACACAATTTTTAATCCCCCCAATTCTAGCCCTCATTCACCAGTTTGTTTGTTTTTTAGAAAAAAAACTACCTTACAAGTGACCTAGCAGCTATGAACTGTGATAAACTGGCTGACTCTCGCAGAGCGCTGCGTGAAACTCGGCAGTGATTGCTGTTACAGTCTATAGGGCTTTGTTCTCTGAACGAGGCTTCATACACAGGGCGACTGAATCAGGGAACTACATTGGAGCTGCGTGGGAGTTCTTTTGGGGAAAAATTGGTGAACGAAAGACTGTGTTTTGTCTTTATTTCTTTAATTCTCTCATTTTATGTCTTTCAGGTTTGCTTTTGTGGACTACATCACATGCGTTGCACTATGTCGGATCTTTATGGCTTTTAAAAAATATAAATTGGTGAACAAGGGTTGGAGGTTTTTTTGTGATTTCTTCTCTGTACACTTACCAGGTAAGAAATGGGGGTTTCTGATGGACACCTATCCCTGGGCTTGATGCCAGCTGACAATAACCCGAAAAGTATTACCTAGATTGCCACCGCACCAGGGCAAGAGCAATGCGGTGTAGTGTTAAGTAAAGCGCCAGAATTGGCACATCAGATGGATACGCCATTTCTGCGGCAGTTGTGGGCTGCTATTTTTAGGCTGAGAAGGGCCCAATAACCATGGGCCTTCCAACCCTGGTAATAGCAGCCCTCAGCTGTCTGCTTTACCTTGGCTAGTTATAAAACTTGAGGGGGGGACACATTTTTTTAAAATTTAAATAAATAATTATTAAAAACAGTGTGGGGTCCCCTCTACTTTTGGTAACTAGCCAAGGTTAAGCTGGCAGAGGAAAGCTTCAGCCCCAGCTGTCTGCATTACCTTCTCTGGATACCAAAAATAGACAGGAGCCCACGTCATTTTTTTTTCATTTAATTATATATTTTGCTAAATAGCTGTACAAGCTACCGGTATGTATCTATTATCTATCTATATCCAGCTATCTTTACACATCTTTAAAACTTAAAAAAAATAATTTCAGTGTCACGCGTTTTTTTTCTGGTTGTCACATGGATGTCACATGAATGACACACATGTCTACACAGATGTCACATGTAGACACAGGCATCCTACAGATGACCGACGAATGTCACACGGATAACATATGGATATCACACAGATGACACACATACACATGGATGACACAATGATTACACATACATACACACGAATGATGCACACGTCATATGGATGACAACAGGATTGCACATGGATGACACACACGTACACACGGATATCACATGGATAGCACACATATTTTACATGGATGTCATACAGATAGCACATGGATGACACACAAGTACACACCAAGGACACAGGCAAGGACAAAACAGACCATGCAATGCATGCATTTTTTCAACGGACATTTGAAGGTGCCTTATTTTTAAACAGTGCAAGCACCAACTTCTGATGAGGAGAGTGAGATCACATCAGTGTCTCAGCTCTGCTACATCTGAGCATCACAGCTCTGCTGCATCTGTCTCACCTCTGCTACATGTGTCTCTGTGCTGCTAAATCTGACTGTCTCACTTAGATATAGCAGAGCGGAGGTGATATGTAGCAGAGCTGGGATGCTTATATGTAGTAGAGCTGATTTGCTCTGATGTATCAGACCTGAGATGCTCAGATGTAGCAGAGCTGAGATGCTCAGATGTAGCGGGGAGAGAGAGAGAAGTCCTCAGAGTTCTTCAGCTCAGAAAGAGTCCAGCTCACAGAGGAGTACCTGTGCACCCAGCCATGGAATATCCGTGCACGCGTCAGTGCAGCATGTAGGTAAGAAGTGAGACACTTAGATGTAGCAGAGCTGAGATGCTCAGATGTAGCAGAAAGATAAGCTCTTTTGAATCTGTATTCCCCTGCTGAGAGTGCAGGGGCTCCTCTGCCAGTCAGACTCTTTTTGAAAGTCTATTCAGTGCACGCTCCAGTCAGTGGCTGCATGAGGTAGTAACGTAATGTCAACTTTCAGAGCCCAGGAGTAGACGTGACACCACTGGATATCAGCAGCCGTGGCAGCTAGGGGGTCGCATGATCAGCAGTGAGCGAGCAGAGATAGTGCTACAGTGTGCCAAAATTGGAAAACTAAGGAATTTGAAAAGAAACTTGATTTATTGATGCAAATTGATGTGCAAAAGATAGACAGTAGTGGACAACCTCTTTAATGAACATTGTTTTTATAAGGCGTGAGTTCTGTTGGTCAGAAAGTAAAGGCAACGCCATCTATGAGCTGACATACACTGTGTGCAGAATTATTAGGCAAGTTAAATTTTAGAGGATTTTTTTTATTATTGATCAACAACTATGTTCTCAATCAACCCAAAAGACTCATAAATATCAAGGCTTAATATTTTTGGAAGTTGGAGTGTTTTTTTTTTTTTTAGATTTGGCCATCTTAGGAGTATATCTGTTTGTGCCCTGTGCGCACTAGAAAATTGAATTTTCTTAAGAAAATTCCGCAGGCTCTGAAAGATTTCCGCACCCGCGGAAAAAAACGCAAAAAAAAGCACCGAAATCCGCATGCATTTTTTCCGCAGGTTGGTACATGTGTTTTAATGCAATCAATGCAATAAAGCACATTGAGAAAAAAAAAAAGGTCCTTTCCTTCTGATATAGAGATAGAGGGCTAGATTGATAGATAGATAGATAGAGGGATAGATAGAAGGATAGATAGACGGATAGATAGATGGATAGATAGATGGATAGATAAATAAATAGATAGATAATGGATAGCTAGATAGAAAGATGGATAGAAAGATGGATAGATGAATGGATAGATGAATAGATAGATTGATAGATAGAGGGATAGATAGAAGGATGGATAGAAGGATAGTCAATAGATAGAGGACAGATCAATCAATAGATAGAGTCCCTGTGAGGACACACTGCAGTTCTCGCGAGCGGTAATGTGTTCACATTACCGACCGTGAGAAATTACCTGCAGTTACCCCTGCATCCTCGTTACGACGCTGCATTGAATATTGTGTCAGACGCGGCTGCAGCAGTCTGCAAGCGTTGTGGGACCTGTGTGGATTACGCCGGAGCTGTGTGTTGGGGGGGTAATAAAGTGGTGAAAGAGGGGTCTTTTTTCTGTTTTATTTAAAATAAAGGATTTTTCGTGGTTGTGTTTATTCACTCTACTTACAGGTTAATCATGTAAGCTGTCTCATAGTCGCTGCCATGATTAAGCTAGGACTTAGTGGCAGTGATGCACTGCCATTAACTCGTTATTACCTTGATTGTCACCGCATCAATCTGGAAGAGTCGGGGACCCTCCGGGACTGTCGCATAATGGATGCGACAGTACCGGGACAGCTGTGGGCTGATATTCTTGGCTGTGGGAGGGAGGGGGGGGATAACCATGGCCCTCGCCCTCCCCAGCCTGAGAATACCGGGCCACCGCTGTGTGTTTACCTCGACTGGACGGTAAAAATACGGCAGAGCCCACCTTTTTTTTTTTGTTTTTTTTTATTTATAATATGTACGTTTGATTTCTATGTGTATTCTATATGTCTGTGTGTGAGTGTGATCTGTGTGTGTTTACGCTCTGCTCAGCTTCCTCTTCCTGTCAAAATGACATCACTTCCCTGTAAAATGCAGGGCAGTGATGAACATTATGTCCCGAAAAACGCGAAATACCGCAGGGAATAACGCAGAAAAACGCAATGAAACGCAAATGCATGTCAGAAATGTTTATTTCTAAATTTTGCGCAGTTACAGTCATATGAAAAAGTTTGGGCACCCCTATTAATGTTAACCTTTTTTCTTTATAACAATTTGGTTTTTTGCAACAGCTATTTCAGTTTCATATATCTAATAACTGATGGACTGAGTAATATTTCTGGATTGAAATGAGGTTTTACTAACTGGTTGAGGTTGTACTAACAGAAAATGTGCAATCCGCATTTAAACAAAATTTGACCAGTGCAAAAGTATGGGCACCTCAACATAAAAGTGACATTAATATTTTGTAGATCCTCCTTTTGCAAAAATAACAGCCTCTAGTCGCTTCCTGTAGCTTTAAATGAGTTCCTGGATCCTGGATGAAGGTATATTTGACCATTCCTGTTTACAAAACAATTCCAGTTCAGTTAAGTTTGATGGTCGCCGAGCATGGACAGCATGCTTCAAATCATCCCACAGATGTTCAATGATATTCAGGTCTGGGGACTGGGATGGCTATTCCAGAATATTGTAATTATTCCTCTGCATGAATGCCTGAGTAGATTTGGAGCGGTGTTTTGGATCATTGTCTTGCTGAAATATCCATACCCTGCGTAACTTCAACTTTGTCACTGATTCTTGCACATTATTGTCAAGAATCTGCTGATACTGAGTTGAATCCATGCGACCCTCAACTTTAACAAGATTCCCGGTGCCGGCATTGGCCACAAAGCCCCAAAGCATGATGGAACCTCCACCAAATTTTACTGTGGGTAGAAAGTGCTTTTCTTGGAATGCCGTGTTTTTTTTTGCCTCCATGCATAATGCCTTTTTGTATGACCAAACAACTCAATCTTTGTTTCATCAGTCCACAGGACCTTCTTCCAAAATGAAACTTGCTTGTCCAAATGTGCTTTTGCATACCTCAGGCGACTCTGTTTGTGGGGTGCTTGCAGAAACGGCTTCTTTTGCATCACTCTCCCATACAGCTTCTCCTTGTGCAATGAACACTGTGTTGTTGACCAATGCACATTAACACCATCTGCAGCAAGATGATGCTGCAGGTCTTTGGAGATGCTCTGTGCATTGTCCTTGATTGTTCTCACCATTCTTCTTCTCTGCCTTTCTGATATTTTTCTTGGCCTGCCACTTCTTGGCTTAACAAGAACTGTACCTGTGTTCTTACATTTCCTTACTATGTTCCTCACAGTGGAAACTGACAGTTTAAATCTCTGAGACAACTTTTTGTATCCTTCCCCTGAACAACTATGTTGAATAATCTTTGTTTTCAGATCATTTGAGAGTTGTTTTGAGGAGCCCATGATGCCACTCTTCATAGGAGATTCAAATAGGAGAACACCTTGCAAGTGGCCACCTTAAATACCTTTTCTCATGATTGGATACACCTGCCTATGAAGTTCAAAGCTCAATGAGGTTACAAAACCAATTTAGTGCTTTAGTAAGTCAGTAAAAAGTAGTTAGGAGTGTTTAAATCAAGAAATTGATAAGGGTGGCCATATTTTTGCATCGGTCACATTTTGTTTAAATGCGGATTGCACATTTTCTGTTAGTACAATAAACCTCATTTCAATTCAGAAATATTACTCAGTCCATCAGTTACTAGATATATGAAACAAAAATAGCTGTTGCAAAAACCCAAAATGTTATAAAGAAAAAAGGTTAAGATTAATAGGGGTGCCCAAACGTTTTCATATGACTGTAACTGCACAAAATTTAGAAATAAACATTCCTGACATGCAAGAACAAAACCCCCAAAAATTAGTGACCAATATAGCTACCTTTCTTTCTGATGACACTCAACAGCCTACCATCCATAGATCCTGTCAGTTGCTTTATCTGTTTACGATCAACATTGCGTGCAGCATCCACCACAGCCTACCAGATACTGTTTTGAGAGATGTACTGTTTTCCCTCCCTGTACATCTTACATTTTATGAGGGACCACAGGTTCTCTATGGGGTTCAGATCAGGTGAACAAGGCGGCCATGTCATTATTTTTTCATCTTTTAGACCTTTACTAGCCAGCCACGCATGGAGTAGTTGGATACATGTGATGGAGCATTGTCCTGCATGAAAATCATGTTTTTCTTGAATGATACCGACTTCTTTCTGTACCACTGCTTGAAGAAGTTGTCTTCCAGAAACTGGCAGCAGGTCTGGGAGTTGAGCTTCACTCCATCCTCAACCCGAAAAGGTCCCACAAGTTCATCTTTGATGATACCAGCCCATACCAGTACCCCACCTCCACCTTGCTGGCGTCTGAGTCGGAGTGGAGCTCTCTGCCCTTTACTGATCCAGCCTCTGGCCCATCCATCTGGCCCATCAAGAGTCACTCTCATTTCATCAGTCCTTGAAACCTTTGAATAATCAGTCTTAAGATATTTCTTGGCCCAGTGTTGACGTTTTATCTTATGTATCTTGTTCAAAGGTGGTCGTTTTCAGCCTTCCTTACCATGGCCATGTCCCTGAGTATGTGTGCTTTTTGATACTCCAGTAATGTTGCAACTCTGAAATATGGCCAAACTGGTGGCAAATGGCATATTGGCAGCTTCAAACTTGATTTTCCTCAATTCATGGGCAGTTATTTTGCGCCTTTTTTGCCCAACACGCTTCTTGCGACCCTGTTGGCTATTTTCCATGAAACACTTGATTGTTCGGTGATCACGCTTCAAAAGTTTGGCAATTTCAAAACTGTTGCATCCCTCTGCAAGAGAACTCCCAATTTTGGACTTTTCAGAGATCGTCAAATCTCTCTTCTGGCCCATTTTGCCAAAAGAAAGGAAGTTGCCTAATAATTAAGCACACCTTATATAGGGTGTTGATGTCATTACACCACACCCCTCCTCATTACAGAGATGCACATCGCCTGATTTACTTAATTGGTAGTTGGCTCTTAAGCCTATACAGCTTGGAGTAGGACAACATGTATAAAAATGATCATGTTATCAAAATACTCATTTGCCTAATAATTCTGCACACAGTGTAGAGTTCAGCTACAATATAAGCCAGCTTTATGGTATTCATTGTAAATTTGCCACAATGGCTAATCTTGTCCACAATTATGAATGGGTCCTGAATGACCTTAAAGAACAAAAAGCTGCAAAGTTTTTATGCAAATATTACTTGTGCCTTAGCACCTTTTTTTCGCTGCTGTCTCTTGCATTGCAGGAACAGGGGATGTGAGATACCTGCAGTCTATTAAGTTAAAAAAGTTGTCCACTATTTAAACATAGATGGCTTATCATTAGGATAGGTCATCAATGTCTGATCAGTTGGGGTCTGACACCGTGTACCCCCGACAATCAATTCTTCTAGGTGCATGTCGTGGCAGCAGGTGGCTGGAAATGCTCAGTTACGGAGCTGTTCTATCTTCTGATAGTGGCCGTGGCCGGGTACTGCACATCCGCCTCCTATTGATTTGAATAAATACAAATCTGGGGATTTGGAATGTCAGTGAATCAAGGAAAATTTCTGGCATAGTGCATTGTCCTGTTGAAAGTGTTTTCATGCCATAGAATAAACAGCTGCCATGAAGGGATGAACTTGTTCTGCCAATATGCTTACAGTAGGTAACCCTTACTGTCCAAACATTCATTCACAGGTATTAGAGCACCCAGGATGTGCCAAAAAAACATTCCACACACAAATTAGCTGCATTTACACTGAAATATAATTGTGAATGAGTGTTCTTAAGAACACTCATTTCACGATAATCATTCAGTGTAAAAAGACTGACACTCACCAGATGGACGAGGAAAACACTTGAATAGTGCAAAAGATCATCGTTCTGCACATCTATTAAAGATCACTTAGTGTCCATTATTTACTTTGGTCTATCTGTGTAGCTAGGCTATTAAATGACTTACGATCGGTAAAGATTTACCAATGACTGGGATGCTGGGGCTACTTTGACATTAACTATATTAGAGTATCAGGATGGATTTCAGTGAGCTCTGTAGAAAGACCCAATCTTTTCACAATATTTGTAACGATACATTGCATTTCTAGGGGCTGGATTTTCTACACCTGTGGCAACTGAACAGAATGAAAAACTTAATTTTATTGCTTTAGAGGTTTGCCCATATACCTTTGACCATGTTGTTCACTGCTAAAAAAAAATTAAGGAAACACATTGGATCTCAATGAACAAAAGATTTATGTTTTTATTGATACACATTGTGTAATTTATTGAGAACATAATGACATATCAACTATCAATGAAAACTAAAATAATAAACCATTTGAGGACTGCATTCCAGGTCAACCCAAAAATCAAAATTAAAATCACAAATGGATACAATGTGCTCTGATTTCATCATGGCAACTTGTGATATGACACAGAGTGTGTATGGCCTCTGTGCTGCCAGTCAAGAATAAAAAGGACAGCGTAATCATCTATGGCTACCACCTGCAAAATTATTCCTTTTTGGGTGCCAGGGTGTTGGGTGTTTAGTCTGCAAAATATGTACTGTATAAACTGATCATTCTAGTGTTAAAACAAAGTAATTATAGAGAATTAGGCCGGAGTCTAAATAGTTTATAGCATCCGATGTGAGAGAATCGGATGCGATATCCTAATGACAATTGACAATCTCCACTGCGAGAGTCATTTACTGTCCTTCGATTATCTCGCACGCAAGAATCAGATCACAGGTGCAGAGAAGATAGAGAGATTAATCTCCATTGTCTGTGTCTGCATATATATGTTTATTTTTAGCAATTAAAAAAATACAATTAACCAAGTGAATGAATAAAAGATAAACTTAAATTAAATAACTGGTGTGACCACCCTTTGCCTTCAAAACTAATTAAGTTCTGCTGGGTCCCACTACTAGTGCTGCCTGGAAGATAACTCCACCTCCAGTGCTTATTTTAAATAAAAGGGGCGCTACCAGTGTGATGTGTAATGGCTAGAGCTGATCGAACGGCCAATAATCCGGGGCCAGCGGATCACTGACAGATTTAAAAAAGAATCCAATCCGCTCCGGAATCCAGTGCCCATATAAGTCAATGGGGACCGGAATCCGGAGGGTAAAAACGTTTGTGGAGGGACTAGGGGGCTAGGAGCGGGCGCGGCATACTCACCGAGGCGCTGTCATGGCGGCACACTCCTTCTGGGTCACGCTGTTACCTTCCGGAGCCGACAATTCAATATTCATGGTTTTCCCCGCCCACCGGCGCATGTTGGTTGCAGCTAGACACGCCCCCACCCTGAGTGGCAGCGTGGCAGCTAACTGCAACCAATCACAGGCGCCAGGACGGCCGGTGGGCAGGGAAAGCAGTGCACTGTCGGTCAGTTCACAGTGGTAAACACAGTTATAGCGCGCGGCTGCAGCCCCACCCATCGCGCTGTATCTGTGCTGTGTATACAGTGTCCAGAGTCACACGTGCGGGGCTTTGCCGGGTGCTGCCATTGCAGACTCGCGTGAGCCCCTCACATGTGTGATTCCGGTAAAAGTAAAACAGAAAAAAAAAACAAAAAACAAAACCCGACGTGCGGTCCCCCCTATTTTCATCCCCAGTCAAGATAACGCCGGCTGGGGGCTGGTATATCCTCAGCCCGCAGCCGTCCGGTAGTGCCGCATCTATTAGATGTGACCATACCGGTGTGCGCTACTGGCTCTTCCCGGTGGCGTGATGTGGTGCCATCGGGGTAATAGCAGGGGTTAGCAGCGGCGCACGGCTGCTGCTAAACCCTAGGTTTGTGATGACACAGGCGTCTATCAGATACCTGCATCACACAAACCTGTAAGTGAAAGTAAATAAACAAGACACAGAGAAAAATCGTTTATTTGGAATAAAATACAAACATCCCCTGCTTCACCTCTTTATTAACCCGAAACAAACCCTGCAGCTCCCACGTAATCCACAGGACGTCCCACGCCGCTTCAGCTCTGCTACATCTGAATATCACAGACAGCGGCATGACCGACCACTCTCTGTGAGCTCCAGAGAATGAATGAGCTGTGCATTGAGCGGTGACGTCACTCAGGTCATTTGCGGTCACAGCTGGAGATTCCCACGGTCCTTCATCTGTGATCGCAGGTAACCGGACCTCAGGTGGAGGTCACTGAGTTCACAGACCTGTATCTCCTAGCAGAAAAAGCGCAGTTTTATTGGCTAAGAGATGCAGATTTTGTGCTGAAATTTTTATACTATGTTCCTGCATCCAATCTACACCTCCTGGCAAAAAAACGCGGTATTTTGACACAATTTTTATGCCGCGGTTTTTGCCACGGTTATTTTTCTGCGATTTTTGCCACGGTTTCTTGCCAGGAGGTGCACATTTGGTGCTGAAATCGTCTGCACCAGCTTTCAGCACCAAATTTCCAGCTATGGCAGAATTTTTGGGGGCCAAGGGATGCAAATTTGATGCTGTGATTTTTACACCATATATAGGGCTGGCATAATCTCAGCCTTCTGCTGTCTGAACATGAGCGTGCATGTACCTAGAAACACATGCACGCTCCTGTCAGAAGTGTGCAGCTGCGTCGGTGATGCGCTGTCAGACTCGTGCAGGTCTGACATCACCCGACACAGCCTGCTGCTGTCTGAACATGAGCGTGCATGTACCTAGAAACACATGCATGCTCCTGTCAGAAGTTTGCATCTGTTCTGCGATGTCAGACTCGCGGGAGTTCCTCACAAGTGTGACTGCGGCGTACAAAAAAAACGCTTGCTTAATTTTTTTTAAATAAATAATAAAAATAATGACATGCGGTCCCCCCTAATCTTCATCTTCAGCCAAGATAACGCCGGCTGGGGGCTGGTATATCCTCAGCTCGCAGCTGCCTGGACTTGCCGCATCTATTAGATGTGACCATACCGGTGTGCGCTACTGCCTCTTCCCGGAGGCGTGATGTGGTGCCAGTCGGGGTAATAGCAGGGGTTAGCAGCAGCGCACGGCTGCTGCTAAACCCTAGGTTTGTGATGACACAGGCGTCTATAAGATACCTGCATCACACAAACCTGTAAGTGACAGACACACAGAAAAATCCTTTATTTGAAATAAAGTACAAACATCCCCTGCTTCACCTCTTTATTAACCCCAAACAAACCCTGCTGCTCCGATGTAATCCACAGGAGAAGTCCTGCGGCGACACATCCGGCTCTGCTACATCTCAGAGCGAGCAGCTATAGAGCACGGCTGCCCGCTCTGAGTGCAGCCCATTACTGAGCCGCGATAAGTGATGACCGCGGCAGAGACTGTCACAGGCTGGGGGGCGCGTCAGCCTGCAACCAATCACAGCTGAGAGGACGGCCGGTGGGCGGGGAAAACACGGTGATGTGTGATTGCGTGCATAGCACAGGAAGTGAAAGCGCGACCCGGAAGCAGTGTGCCGTCATGACACCAAGTCTCGGTAAGTACGAAACGCTCTTTATTGTTTTTTTTCATTTTTATTATTAATTGCAGATTCCGGATTGTGCACCCGGATTCCCGGGTCCGGAGATAGCGCTGAAACCGCGCGGATCCGGACATTTACAGTCCGGGTCCGCTCAACACTAGTAATGGCCGCTCTCTGCTCTCACTGCAGAGCTTTGTGTCACTATAACTGACGCTTCAGCAGGTTCCTCTCAGCTTCAGCCTCGATCTCTCAGACAGACAGTGTTGCACATTGTAGCAATGAAGCAGTGTTATGAAAGCTGCAAAAACTGTGTTTGAAAGACGACAAGTTTCATTTCTGCTGTTCTGTGTCAGTTACTTGTGTTACTGGCAACGTACATTTTATTTAAAATAAGCAGACAGCATCCGCCCCATAGCCTGGAACAGTTCATTTATATAAAGTGATAAAAGATGATATTTCTATAACAAGACATTTGATATGAGATATACAGGTATGAATTGTTTCAGCATTCTATGACCTATATGCCTATATTAACAGTTTAAAAAGGTCAAACTGGTGACACCTTTCCTTTAATAATATATAAGAAAAAATATTTGTCCACATTAATAACATAATATGGCATACTGTATACCATTTTTTATTGACATACATATATATTATATTTTTGTTAATTCATTACCGTGATGTTTAAATATACTGTAGGTGTTGTGTCAATATACATAAAATGTATTAAATACTAGCAACAACCAGTCATCCTCCATTTTATTTCACGTCAATACAAAATTAGAATGGGGAATAAACTAGAAACGTAGAAAATAAACCAAATATATTCCTAATAAAAAAAATGTCGAATTGTCCAAAATTTGAGGTCCAGAACGCATCAGGCGGGGCCCAAGGCTCAGCGTATCCATTTTATTGTTGGACTTTAATGGATTAGTAAAGGAATAATTTTTATGAAGAACGGATGGATGCTGGATCTATTAATCTAATTCTCAGTTTAAGTTTAAGGGTTTAAGCGTGCTGACATTATTCTTCTATCCTAGGTCAGTAATGGCGAACCTTTCTCAGGCCGCGTGCCCAAACCCAATTTTTTTTCCAAAGTGCCAACCAATCCTATTATGTAAATAATTGATTTTAACCTTCCATTTGCAGTCTTCTCTTCTCTTCAGCAGGGGGCATCAAGCTCACGTGTGCTTACCACACATTGAAGCTGAGCCCCTCCACTGCCCTTTCCAGACACAGCAGTTGGATTGATCTTTCTGGAAAAAATTACAGCATATTAGACAGACAGAGATACAGTTAGGTCCAGAAATATTTGGACAGTGACAATTTTCGCGAGTTGGGCTCTGCATGCCACCACATTGGATTTGAAATGAAACCTCTACAACAGAATTCAAGTAAACCAATAGAAAAATACAGCCACTACACAAATAATAATAATAAGGTATAGTTTTTATTAATGAATAAAATGTATAAAAGTGCAAAATAGCACAAGACAGCACGACAGAGGACAAGGACACAATCACAAACTGCTCCGCAATAATATAGGGTGAGAACCAAATTAATATAGATATGTGCCAAGTGGCTAATAATCACTATGCATAACACTGGATTCACAAATTGATGGAATACATTAGAAAAATATATAATAAGTATAAATATATCAAAAAGTGTATTGAAAAATATATATAACACAATAAAGTGCAAATATAGTGCAAAATATGTAATATGCACTAAGTGGAGTATATAATTAAGTGAATCCAAGTGGAATTCCTATCTGTTGTTTGCACCAGTGCTAGACAAAAGAGGAGGTTCATCACTCATCCATATGAGGCAGAGAATATAGGACCGAACAAATCGGTAATTAGAGCCAAATGGCAAAAAGGATCATCAGGAGTCGTTACCTGCGGTCATGTCCTGCTGCCGTGCCGACGCCAAACCAACACGTGTTTCGGCACGCGGCCTTCGTCAGGGAGGTGTGGTTTCGGACGGCAGGAGGAGAGCCCATATATATTAGCATCCACCAATAAGGGTTAGTTTGTGGGACATAATTATCGGGCGCAAGTAAACAGGTAACGTCCGCAGCGCGCCGTCATGAAGGACGTCACCCAGGGGCAGAGCCGATGACGCGAGCGGCCGAGGACCACGTGGAAAACCACATGGTCCCGGGCGATCACATGACCGGGTCCGAGCACGGGAATGTAGACGCCCCCACGATGACGCACGCCGGACAGGCCAGTACATGCGCACATCCCAGTGGGAATTCATACAATAAGAAAGAGAACATACGTTTATAAATAATTTTAAGAAGTGAAGCATAATAGAGTATGAATGTGTAAAAAACCTGAATGAAAGTGTCAAAAAAAGTGAACTAAAGAAAAAATGAGTGCAATGAATATGTGTATATAACATGTGTATAAACACATGAAATAGTGCAATTAAATATTACTGTGAGTATATGTGAGACAAGTGCATTAACAATTAGTACACGATTAAATATACATTAAAATAAGAATTAAAAACGAATGTGAATAGAAATTTTTTTATAAATTTTTTATATATGTCCCTTTATTTTCTTCATTCTTCCCATTTTTGTTTCATCCACAGGGGTATGTCACATCAGATGGATGGGGCAAAAAATCGTCAATATCAGATAGATAAGCCGTCAGAGGTAATACTAGAAAATATATAATAAATTAGATTAATATACCATATAGACAAAAAGACACCACCAAAAGTAAAATACATATAAACATTGTGGGTAGTATAAAATTAGATAAAAATTATTTTAGAGAAGATAAAAATACCAATACACAGAATGGACAGCCCGTAAAATATATACTATCATCACCAGCATTTTAGGGATTAAGGAAGGGGGCAAAGCTCAAAATATCATTCAGCCCTTTGGGATGAACGGTATCCAAGGTCCAGATCCATTTACATTCTTGTTGGGCCAGTCTCCGCATAACATTCCCACCCCGGCTCCCAGAGATGATGTGATCAATACCAATTACCCTTAATAAGGAAGCATCACAATTGTGATGCTCCTTGAAATGTCTAGGTATTGATTTTAATGCATTCAGATCGGTCTCGGTTTGTGCTAGTCTAATGTCCCGAACATGTTACAGACTGACATTCATCGTAAAGCAACATCAGTTAATTCTCTACTCCACGCCAAGTCATCTCATCCGTCCCAAATGTTTAATGGCATACCTGTGGGACAGTTTCTCCGTGTTAAAAGAGTGTGTTCTACAGAAGATGATTTTGAACATCAAGCTTCGGATTTGAGACGAAGATTTCAAAACCGTGGATACAGTAATAGATCAATCAACATGGCCTATGCAAGGGCAAAAAATTCTAAAAGACATGATCTTCTCTACACACCTCGGAAATATACAGAGACAGATCAGGTGAGATTCATTACCAGGTATCATTCACACTGGTTCACGATGAAAAAATGTCTTGAAAAATTCTGGCCAATCCTCTTGATGGATCCAATCATAAAAAATTATGTCAAACCATATCCTAGCATTACTGCAAGACGTGGCCGGAATTTAGGTGACCATTTGGTATCCAGTCACTATCAACCAGCTCAAAAAAACTTCTTTCCCAACATCTCTCCTCCGAAATGGGAATGTAAGCCATGTGGTAAATGTGTAGCATGCCCGAATGTGGACACGGCAACTGAGTTTTTTAATTCCACAGGCAATAAAAAATATATGATCACACATAGTATTACCTGCTCAACAAAAGCAGTTACATACTATGCGACATGTCCATGCCCATTGATTTACGTAGGTCTGACTAGTCGGGAAATGAAGGTCCGTATCCGTGAACATGTTCGGGACATTAGACTAGCACAAACCGAGACCGATCTGAATGCATTAAAATCAATACCTAGACATTTCAAGGAGCATCACAATTGTGATGCTTCCTTATTAAGGGTAATTGGTATTGATCACATCATCTCTGGGAGCCGGGGTGGGAATGTTATGCGGAGACTGGCCCAACAAGAATGTAAATGGATCTGGACCTTGGATACCGTTCATCCCAAAGGGCTGAATGATATTTTGAGCTTTGCCCCCTTCCTTAATCCCTAAAATGCTGGTGATGATAGTATATATTTTACGGGCTGTCCATTCTGTGTATTGGTATTTTTATCTTCTCTAAAATAATTTTTATCTAATTTTATACTAGCCACAATGTTTATATGTATTTTACTTTTGGTGGTGTCTTTTTGTCTATATGGTATATTAATCTAATTTATTATATATTTTCTAGTATTACCTCTGACGGCTTATCTATCTGATATTGACGATTTTTTGCCCCATCCATCTGATGTGACATACCCCTGTGGATGAAACAAAAATGGGAAGAATGAAGAAAATAAAGGGACATATATCAAAAATTTATAAAAAAATTTCTATTCACATTCGTTTTTAATTCTTATTTTAATTTATATTTAATCATGTACTAATTGTTAATGCACTTGTCTCACATATATACTCACAGTAATATTTAATTGCACTATTTCATGTGTTTATACACATGTTATATACACATATTCATTGCACTCATTTTTTCTTTAGTTCACTTTTTTTGACACTTTCATTCAGGTTTTTTACACATTCATACTCTATTATGCTTCACTTCTTAAAATTATTTATAAACGTATGTTCTCTTTCTTATTGTATGAATTCCCACTGGGATGTGCGCATGTACTGGCCTGTCCGGCGTGCGCCATCGTGGGGGCGTCTACATTCCCGTGCTCGGACCCAGTCATGTGATCGCCCGGGACCATGTGGTTTTCCACGTGGTCCTCGGCCGCTCGCGTCATCGGCTCTGCCCCCGGGTGACGTCCTTCATGACGGCGCGCTGCGGACGTGACCTGTTTACTTGCGCCCGATAATTATGTCCCACAAACTAACCCTTATTGGTGGATGCTAATATATATGGGCTCTCCTCCTGCCGTCCGACACCACACCTCCCTGACGAAGGCCACGTGCCGAAACACGTGTTGGTTTGGCGTCGGCACGGCAGCAGGACATGACCGCAGGTAACGACTCCTGATGATCCTTTTTGCCATTTGGCTCTAATTACCGATTTGTTCGGTCCTATATTCTCTGCCTCATATGGATGAGTGATGAACCTCCTCTTTTGTCTAGCACTGGTGCAAACAACAGATAGGAATTCCACTTGGATTCACTTAATTATATACTCCACTTAGTGCATATTACATATTTTGCACTATATTTGCACTTTATTGTGTTATATATATTTTTCAATACACTTTTTGATATATTTATACTTATTATATATTTTTCTAATGTATTCCATCAATTTGTGAATCCAGTGTTATGCATAGTGATTATTAGCCACTTGGCACATATCTATATTAATTTGGTTCTCACCCTATATTATTGCGGAGCAGTTTGTGATTGTGTCCTTGTCCTCTGTCGTGCTGTCTTGTGCTATTTTGCACTTTTATACATTTTATTCATTAATAAAAACTATACCTTATTATTATTATTTGTGTAGTGGCTGTATTTTTCTATTGGTTTACATGGTTTTGGCTACAGCCTATCCATTTATTATATTCAGGGTTGGTGGTGCATTGTCACTACCAGACATTGTGTTTTCCCTGTTATGTGACATACCTTTGGTAATTAACAGAATTCAAGTGCAGATTGTAACGTTTAATTTGAAGGTTTGAACAAAAATATCTGATAGAAATTATAGGAATTGTACACATTTCTTTACAAACACTCCACATTTTAGGAGGTCAAAAGTAATTGGACAAATAAACCAAACCCAAACAAAATATTTTTATTTTCAATATTTTGTTGCGAATCCTTTGGAGGCAATCACTGCCTTAAGTCTGGAACCCATGGACATCACCAAACGCTGGGTTTCCTCCTTCTTAATACTTTGCCAGGCCTTTACAGCCGCAGCCTTCAGGTCTTGCTTGTTTGTGGGTCTTTCCGTCTTAAGTCTGGATTTGAGCAAGTGAAATGCATGCTCAATTGGCTTAAGATCTGGTGATTGACTTGGCCATTGCAGAATGTTCCACTTTTTTGCACTCATGAACTCCTGGGTAGATTTGGCTGTATGCCTGGGGTCATTGTCCATCTGTACTATGAAGCGCCGTCCGATCAACTTTGCGGCATTTGGCTGAATCTGGGCTGAAAGTATATCCCGGTACACTTCAGAATTCATCCGTCTACTCTTGTCTGCTGTTATGTCATCAATAAACACAAGTGACCCAGTGCCATTGAAAGCCATGCATGCCCATGCCATCACGTTGCCTCCACCATGTTTTACAGAGGATGTGGTGTGCCTTGGATCATGTGCCGTTCCCTTTCTTCTCCAAACTTTTTTCTTCCCATCATTCTGGTACAGGTTGATCTTGGTCTCATCTGTCCATAGAATACTTTTCCAGAACTGAGCTGGCTTCATGAGGTGTTTTTCAGCAAATTTAACTCTGGCCTGTCTATTTTTGGAATTAATGAATGGCTTGCATCTAGATGTGAACCCTTTGTATTTACTTTCATGGAGTCTTCTCTTTACTGTTGACTTAGAGACAGATACACCTACTTCACTGAGAGTGTTCTGGACTTCAGTTGATGTTGTGAACGGGTTCTTCTTCACCAAAGAAAGTATGCGGCGATCATCCACTACTGTTGTCATCCGTGGACGCCCAGGCCTTTTTGAGTTCCCAAGCTCACCAGTCAATTCCTTTTTTCTCAGAATGTACCCGACTGTTGATTTTGCTACTCCAAGCATGCTATCTCGCTGATGGATTTTTTCTTTTTTTTCAGCCTCAGGATGTTCTGCTTCACCTCAATTGAGAGTTC
Organism: Anomaloglossus baeobatrachus; assembly: GCF_048569485.1. Lineage (NCBI taxonomy): Eukaryota > Metazoa > Chordata > Amphibia > Anura > Aromobatidae > Anomaloglossus > Anomaloglossus baeobatrachus. The sequence goes on along the minus strand of NC_134353.1, from coordinate 703,210,947 downwards.
CTTAGACCGCATGTTGTCTGGTCACAGCAACAGCTTCCAAATGCAAAACCACACACCTGTAATCAACCCCAGACCTTTTAATTACTTCATTGATTACAGGTTAACGAGGGAGACGCCTTCAGAGTTAATTGCAGCCCTTAGAGTCCCTTGTCCAATTACTTTTGGTCCCTCGAAAAAGAGGAGGCTATGCATTACAGAGCTATGATTCCTAAACCCTTTCTCCGATTTGGATGTGAAAACTCTCATATTGCAGCTGGGAGTGTGCACTTTCAGCCCATATTATATATATAATTGTATTTCTGAACATGTTTTTGTAAACAGCTAAAATAACAAAACTTGTGTCACTGTCCAAATATTTCTGGACCTAACTGTATTAGCATGAAATTCAATCAGATTTCACCCTATAATCCACATCTACATTTCAAAAGTCTTTACAAAGATGTACGAGTTGCTACCCTCCCCCTTCATTGTGTAGTTATGTCCCCCATCTTGATATGTATTTCCTAGGTTCTCGTATATTTATCGCCATCATGACCCCTTCCTGGTAAATGTACCCCATCCCGGCATATTCCCCATCCTGGTAAATGTTTCTCATCCTGGTAAATCTTCCCCCATCCCGGCATGTATCCCATCCTGGTAAATGTACCCCATCCTGGTGTCAGGTTTCCAGGTTTTCCAGTTCTCTTTTGAATGAGCTTGCCCTCAGTTAACATGGAGTTTAAGGTTCTGTTGCCCTACTTCCTGTCCAGCTGCTTAAAAGGCCGCCTCTCAGCCCAGTCCAGTGCCTGAGTATACTGCTTGCTGTGTGCTCCTGCTTTGCTGCTGCTAATCCTGATTGCTTTTGAATCCTCCTAAAGACTACCGACCGACCGCCTCTGGACCTTACCCGGTTTCTCAAGCTGTGCCCGGATTCCGTCTGCCATCTTCGGTCAGCACTCTGCCTGGTTCTCTCTGGTTCGTAACCACTCTGGACAATCATCCCGTACGGACACTCCTGGACTTTTACCGCTTGCCCCTTGTGTCCCGGCTGCTGCGCATTTAGGCCTTCCGGGGTGATTGCCGGACAGTCCCTGTATAGGGGTTCGCTCTGGTGGTCTCCCTGGGGGAGTCCGGTGCGTGGTCCCGGGAATTCCCTCCGCTCCGTTTCGGTAAGGTATTTTGTGTATTTGTACTGCTGTGTCTGTTCCGTTGTTATCTACCGTGGTTACAGATTATAAAACATCTTGTATCAAAAACTCGTCTCTGCTGATCATTGCCCTACGCTATCGAAATCCTCAGAACATATAATAAGTATTACATTATACTCAGGCCATAAGAGGATTTCGCTGGGGCAATGACTGAGACACGAGGAGTAGATCAGCTCTTTTCTATGATTAACTCCTTGCAGCAGGAGATGGAGGTGGTGCAGACTAAACTTAGAGATGTGGAGGCACAGCTGGGTCATGATCACCAGGTACTGGGTCCGGCTATACAGGATTTGCAAGTCAGAGTGGAGGCTCAGGAAGCCGTCCCCACTACGTCCGTATCAGCTGCCGGTATGCCTAGGTTACCCCCATTCCGTTTCAATGGTGACCGTAGTCAGTTTCGTGGATTTGTGAACCAATGTATACTGTTTTTTTGATGTACATGCTGATTATTACCGTTCTGACCGGTCCAAAGTGTTATGTATAATTATGTTATTAACCTCACGAGCACTGGCTTGGGCTAATCCTATGATAGAGAACCGGGACATCCGTTTAAATCACCTAGATGATTTTCTGACCGCAATGGCGCAGATGTTTGATGATCCGAATCGCCGTGCTACCGCTGAATCGGCTCTCCTTTCCTTACGTCAGGGAAAGCGTTCTGTCGTTGAATACGCCACTGAATTTAAGAGGTTAGTGGTAGACACCGACTGGGGAAACAATGCATTATTGTCTGTTTTCAGAAAGGGGTTGTCCGGTACCATCAAGGACGAATTAGCTCGTTCCGAATCTCCAGGGGATTTTGACCTGTTTCTCCAGCATTGTGTGCGTATTGATACCCGCTTGACGGAACGTAGACAGGAAAAATGGGCAGCTGTAAACCGTGTAAACAACTTTACATTTCCTTCCAGAGAACCCGCTCTCAGGACGCCACGGGAGGCCGAGGACGTTCCTATGCAAGTGGACTCTCTGCAAAAGCGAGAGACCAATGAACGTCGCGAACACCGGCTCCGTGAGCGTTTGTGTTTCTATTGCGGTCAATCGGACCATTTCTTGATCGACTGCCCGAAACGTCCGAATCGCCCAAATAAGGTATTGGCAGCCATGGCAGAGTGTGACAACACGGACGCAGAGTCCGATATCTCTGAGGCAAGTGGACACTTGGATGCGGTATTTCCCTTGACTGTAATGTCAACCTCACCGAAGGACTCAGAAGGGAAATATACCCATTGCTCACTCCCCATTCAGATCCGTTGGGAGGGACAACTAATTCCTACCTCTGCAATGATAGACTCTGGGGCAGGGGGAAATTTCATGGACACTTCTTTTGCCAGGAAACACGGTATCCGGACTCAGCAAAGATCCTCACCGGTTACCATGGAGACGGTAGACGGATCTCCGTTAATCTCTGGACCAGTCGATCGGGAAACCGTACCGCTAGAATGCGTCATGAAGCCAGGTCAGCAGGAGACCCTTGTTTTCATGCTAATTTCTTCTCCTCATTTTCCGATTATTCTAGGTATTCCGTGGCTACGGTCTACAAATCCGGTCATCGATTGGGAAACTAAGGAAATATCCTTCCCACCGCAGAATATTCCGACCATTAGTCCAACTGTTCCGGTTCCAGTACCACCAAATACGGAGAGCACTGTACAGGTACCTGTTTTACCCCCGGTTTACCGTGACTTCGCTGATATATGCGACAAAAGAAAAGCCGACCGACTTCCCCCGCATAGACCGTATGATTGCCCCATAGACTTACTCCCAGGGGCGGAGATTCCGTTTGGTCATGTCTACCCGTTGGCGGCACCTGAGCTAGGAGCGCTAAAAGAGTACATTGATGAAAGCCTAGCCAAGGGATTTATTCGTCCGTCTACCTCACCCGCAGGGGCACCCATCTTTTTCGTGAAAAAGAAGGAGGGGACTCTGAGACCCTGTGTTGACTACCGGGAACTGAATAAAATAACCATCCGGAACCGGTATCCGTTACCGTTGATTCCTGAGCTATTGGAGAGGGTCCAACAGGCAAAAATATTCACCAAATTGGACCTCCGTGGGGCATATAATCTGCTTCGTATACGTCCCGGAGACGAGTGGAAGACCGCGTTCCGATGTCGGTACGGACATTTTGAGTACCTAGTGATGCCTTTTGGACTTTGTAACGCTCCCGCGGCATTTCAACATCTAGTTAACGATATTTTTAGGGATATCATGGACCAATTCATGGTGATCTATCTGGACGATATCCTAATCTTTTCTGATTCTCTACAGGAACACCAGGAGCACGTCAAGACCGTACTTACCCGTCTGAGGGAAAACCACCTGTACATTAAGCTGGAGAAATGCGAGTTCCACTGCTCACAAATACAATTCTTAGGTTATGTCATCTCTCCTCAGGGACTAAACATGGAATCTGGCAAGATACAAGCCATTCTGGACTGGCCGGAACCGGGAAACATCAAGGAGGTACAACGCTTTGTCGGTTTTGCCAACTTTTACCGACGCTTTATCCGTAACTTTTCAGAGATTGTCCGTCCCATCACTCTGTTAACCAAGAAAGGACAGAAGTTTGTGTGGTCCGCCCAGGCCCAGGAAGCATTCCATCGTCTCAAGGTATGTTTTACCTCAGCGCCAATATTAGTCCATCCGAATCCCGCACTTCCCTTTATCGTGGAGGTCGACGCTTCCGACTATGCATTAGGGGCCATTCTTTCTCAAAGGACCGGGGACAAGAGTCTCTTGCATCCGTGTGCCTTCTTTTCCCGCCGGTTGTCCCCTGCAGAAAGGAACTACGACATTGCGGACAAGGAATTATTGGCGATTATTTCCGCTTTCAAGGAATGGAGACACCACTTACAGGGAGCCGCACAGCAAGTGATAGTACTCACGGATCACCGTAATCTGGAATTTCTTAAGTCTGCCAGGTGCCTGTCTCCACGGCAAGCCCGTTGGAGCCTATTTCTTAACCAATTCAATTTTATCGTTACATACCGTCCAGGTTCACGTAATGGGAAAGCCGATGCCTTGTCCCGAATCCACGCCGTGGACTCCGTGCCTGGAACCCCGTCTCAGACCGTGTTATCGGATGCCAATTTCGTTGGAGTACTCCAGGACCAGGACTTGTGGAAGGACATCAAGCTGGCCTATGATGGTGACGTATTTCTTGCTGCCCCCCCGAATGATGTAACTCTTGTTCTTCGGAATGGTGTGTGGTTGAGAGAGCGACGCATTTATGTCCCGGAGGCCGTAAGACTTCGGGTTCTCAAGTTGGTCCATGACTCCGTGTTGGCTGGTCATAGGGGGGTACAGAAGACGCAAGAATTTCTGAGCCGTTTTTTCTGGTGGCCTACTTGTTTAAAGGATGTGAAGGACTATGTCAACTCATGTGTGGTTTGTGCCCGGTGCAAGGTCCCTCGTGTGGCTCCTACGGGACTCCTCCAACCGTTACCCGTGCCATCTCGCCCTTGGGGGTCTATCTCAATGGATTTTATTGTGGAGTTGCCAGTCTCATGCGGACACAATACCATTTTAGTGGTGGTAGATCGATTGACTAAAGCTGCTCACTTCATTCCGTGTACCGGTCTTCCCTCAGCCGCAGAGACAGTGGATTTGGTTATCCAGAATGTATTCCGATTGCATGGGGTACCAGACGAGATCATCTCTGACCGGGGCGTGCAGTTCACGTCTAGATTCTGGAAGGGGTTTTGTACGGCACTCCAGATTGATGTCTGTTTGTCTTCTGCATACCATCCTCAGACGAATGGGCAAACCGAACGGACGAATCAAACCCTGGAACAATACCTTCGATGTTATGTCAGCCATCTCCAAGACGATTGGTTGAAGATGCTTCCGTTGGCGGAGTTCTCGTATAACAACACTCAGAGCAGCTCCACTAAGGTAACGCCCTTTTTCGCTAACTTGGGTTACCATCCGACTGTTTTGCCTAGGTCACCGGTTGCGGTTTCGGTGCCAGCGGTGGAGGACAGATTGACAGAGCTACGACAAAATCTGGAGGTTCTGAAGGACACTGTGGCTACGGCCCAGGAGCGTTACAAGAGGTCGGCCGACACTCACCGGAAACCGGCACCCATGTACAAGGTAGGGGACTCTGTATGGTTGTCCACCAAAAACCTGAGATTGGGTGTTCCTTCGCAGAAGCTGGGACAAAAATTCATCGGTCCGTTTAAGATCACCGGGATCGTGAGCCCTGTGGCCTGTCGGCTACGGTTGCCGCACCATCTAAAGGTACACCCGGTCTTTCATGTGTCTCTCCTCAAACCTGTCTCCCCTAATACGTTTCGTGGTCGTGTTGTGCCTCCTCCTCCGCCTGTGATGGTCGACGGCGAGGAGCAGTTCGTGGTTGAGGACATTATTGACTCCCGGCTCCATCGTCGTCGGCTTCAATATCTGGTACGTTGGCAGGGGTACGCCCCCGAGGACGATTCCTGGGAACCGGTGGGTAACATTCGGGCACCCCGGAAGATCGCTCAGTTTCATCGACGGTTCCCGGACAAGCCGGGCCCTGATCCGTCCTGAGGCCGTCTCTGGGGGGGGGGAGTAATGTCAGGTTTCCAGGTTTTCCAGTTCTCTTTTGAATGAGCTTGCCCTCAGTTAACATGGAGTTTAAGGTTCTGTTGCCCTACTTCCTGTCCAGCTGCTTAAAAGGCCGCCTCTCAGCCCAGTCCAGTGCCTGAGTATACTGCTTGCTGTGTGCTCCTGCTTTGCTGCTGCTAATCCTGATTGCTTTTGAATCCTCCTAAAGACTACCGACCGACCGCCTCTGGACCTTACCCGGTTTCTCAAGCTGTGCCCGGATTCCGTCTGCCATCTTCGGTCAGCACTCTGCCTGGTTCTCTCTGGTTCGTAACCACTCTGGACAATCATCCCGTACGGACACTCCTGGACTTTTACCGCTTGCCCCTTGTGTCCCGGCTGCTGCGCATTTAGGCCTTCCGGGGTGATTGCCGGACAGTCCCTGTATAGGGGTTCGCTCTGGTGGTCTCCCTGGGGGAGTCCGGTGCGTGGTCCCGGGAATTCCCTCCGCTCCGTTTCGGTAAGGTATTTTGTGTATTTGTACTGCTGTGTCTGTTCCGTTGTTATCTACCGTGGTTACAGATTATAAAACATCTTGTATCAAAAACTCGTCTCTGCTGATCATTGCCCTACGCTATCGAAATCCTCAGAACATATAATAAGTATTACACCTGGTAAATGTACTCCATGCTGGTAAATGTCATTGATCGTGGTAAATGTACCCCATCCTTGTAAATGTACCTCATTCCTGGTAAATGTCCTCCATCCTGGTAAATGCATCCCATCCTGGTAAATGTACACCATCCTGGTAAATGTACCCCATCCTGGTAAATGTACTCCATTCTGGCATGTTCCTCCGTCCTTGTAAATGTACCCCATCCTGGCATGTTCTCCCATGCTGGAAAATTGTTCTTATCCTGGTAAATGTCCCCCCATCCCAGCATGTATCCCATCCTGGTAAATGTACCCCATGCTGGTAAATGTCATTGATCATGGTAAATGTACCCCATCCTTGTAAATGTACATCATTCCTGATAAATGTCCTCCATTCTGGTAAATGCACCCAATCCTTGTAAATGCATCCCATACTGGTAAATGTACACCACCCTGGCATGTTCCCCCATGCTAGTAAATTGCCCCATCCTGGCATGTTCCCCCATCCTGGCAAATGTACCCCATCCTGGTAAATGTACTCCATTCTAGCATGTTCCCCCATGCTCGCAAATGTACCCCATCCTGGTAAATGTACACCATTCTGGCATGTTCCTCCATCCTTGTAAAAGTACCCAATCCTGGCATGTTCTCCCATGCTGGTAAATGACCCCATCCTTGTAAATGTACCCCATTCTGGCATGTTCCCCCATCCTGGTAGATGTACCCCCATCCTGGTAAATGTCCCCTTTCCTGGTAGATGTACCCCATCCTGGTAAATGTCACTCTTCCTGGCATGTTTCCCTTGTTGGCTCACTCAGGGCTGAGCATCAATCACACCCAAGCACAGCGATGCTCCCTTGAGTGGTGTACACTTGTAACTCACTCGAACTTCGAACCTGAACTTTGCTGTTTTTGGAAGTGGGTTTCTGAACCCGAACCTCAGGTTTGCTCATCTCTATGTGTGAGTGATGACATCAACTTTAACACATCTGCCCCAAATTCACATTCAGGACCTTGTGACCTCAATGAGTCACATGACACCAGGGAGAGAAAACAGCTTATTGGACCCAGTTTGGCCATTTCATTTAGGGGTATACTCACTTTTGTTGCTGTGTGTGTGTGTGTGTGTGTATATATATATATATATATATATATATATATATATATATATATACATATATATATATATATATACATACATATATATATATATACACACACACAGGGGCTGGCTGGCACAATTTAGCCTGGGGTGCAATCACAAAGCAGTGGCCCTCAAGTTGCGGCAGCCCACCATTGGACTGTTCATCTCTGGCTGCTGCTTTAAAGCAGCAGTGGTAACAAGCTTTATAAACAAGCTGGTACACACACACACACACACACACACACACACACACACACACATATATATATATATATATATATATATATATATATATATATATATATATAACAGAACCACGCTTACTGTGTACATAGATACTGCAAAACAGTCAAGATGACTACATACAGTAGATACGGGAACTGAAGCGAGCTTATTGGAGCAGAATCGAGATATGGGAGCAGAACAGAGGTTACTACAGAGATATGGGAGCAGAACCGAGCATACTACCAAAATATGGGAGAAGAACCCAGCTTACTACAGAGATAGGGGAACAGGACCGAGCTTAGTGTACCAATACAGGAACACAATCCTACTTACTCAGTCTTCTAAATAGAAACAGCAACAGAACCAAGCCTCCTACATACATACGGGAACAGAACAAGCTTACTGCATACACATGGTACCAGAACAAAGCTTACTACTTAAATATGGTACCATAACTGAGCATACTATATAGATATGGGAGCAAAACCATGTTTACTACATAGTTACAGTACCATAACCCAGCTAACTACTTGTTGCTTCTCCTATATTTTCAATGTTAAACACGCACAGCAAACTGATGGCACACGGACTGTACACTGATGCCATCCATATGCTGTGTGTATTTTTCACGACCCATAGGCGGGCTTTGCACGCTGCGACATCGGTAACAATGTGTTACCGATGCTGCAGCGATAGTCCCGCCCCCGTCGCACGTGCAATATCTAGTGAAAGCTGCCATAGCGATTATTATCGCTACGGCAGTTTCACACGCACATACCTGCCGTGCGACGTCCCTCTGGCCGGCGACCCGCCTCCTTCCTAAGGGGGCGGGTCGTGCGGCGTCACAGCAACGTCACACGGCAGGCGGCCAATTGAAGTGGAGGGGCGGAGATGAGCAGGATGTAAACATCCCGCCCACCTCCGTCCTTCTCATTGCAGCCGGCGGCAGGTAAGGTGAAGTTACTCGCTCCTGCGGCTTCACACACAGCGATGTGTGCTGCCGCAGGAACGAGGAACAACATCGCACCTGTCGCTGCACCGGCATTATGGAAATGTCGGAGGCTGCAGCGATGATACGATAACGACGCTTTTGCGCTCGTTCATCGTATCAAAAAGGTTTTACACGTTGCGATATCGACTGCGACGCCAGATTTGACCCCATCGACATCGCACGTGCAATGTCGCAACGTGCAAAGCCGCCCATAGACTTCTATTGACCATAGTCATTTGTGCTGCAGGAAAAAAAAACAGACATTGCTATGATGGTGGGCACTCACCCTTAAAGATAAGATATAAATGTTTTACACATACACCAAACACTATAAGGGTATGTGTACACGGTCCAGACATGCTGCGTCCTGGAAGCAGCGTGTCCTCTCCTGTGGGGTCGCAAGTACTCTCCAAAGGGACTGCAGCTGCCTGTGCCCACAGTCAGGGTTCAGGCCGCTGCGGTCATTTTTTCTGTTCTCCCTGCAGAGAACACTCGCATCTCCTCAGCAATAAAGTGACATGCTGCGGCTCGGGGATCCACGCCACAGGTCAGCTTTTGCTGTGGGACGGGCAGTACATGCGCAGTGGGCATGGGATTTTTAGAAATCCATCCACTGTGGTGGTATTGTACAACACAGCGTTTTGGATGCAGCGAAAACACTCTACATCCAAAATACTGTGAACCCTGATCATGTACCCTTACATACACACATCATACACACAAACATAGAACCCCACAAACACGGACATGTAAACATACAGTGCAGACACGTACACCCAGACGGCGTACAGACACGTACACAGATTTAGTCACATTGAACATATACATATTTGAAGACAATCACAAACATATAAACATACACATACATAAATAGACACAATCCTATACACACAGACACACACATACTGGGGGGCTTTTACTTTTGATGATTGAGGACAACACTTCTCTTGCCTCCTGTGTGGTCTACAGACTTGTTTGATGCTTCTCCTCGGTGGGGAGGCAGCGCACGCAGCATGACGCAGGACCAGGATTTTCAGGGCCCCATACTGTCAAAATTTTCAGGCCCCTTGAGACTCCGCCCAGGCTCCATGCCAGCTCCGCCTCCACCACTCAAACCTTCCATAGTACCACCACCATTCTTGGCAAAACCGTCCTCACAAACCAAACATTAACCACTGTTCGGCTTTGGTATACAGCATTTTGACAGCCTGAAAAAAAAACTGCATGCACCATGTTTTTGGGTTATCAAAATGACAAGCCCCAGACAGAATCATCAGCCATATGTATGTATATCTAATATATAAAGCTCAGTGTATGTGTGTGTGTGTGTGTGTATATGTATGTCCGCTAAAGGAATTTGCACCGTCGCATTTACAATCACAAAATTTTGCACAGACACTCCATGTGACTCAGGGAACATCATAGACTATGTTTTGACAGGAAAATTTAACCCCGCACTTTACAGTTACTCTCCAAAAATCCTGCCTTCATTAAACTGAATGGAGGTGGGAGCTACAGGCTATTAATAGCAACTGTCAGTGGTTGCTATAGGAACAAAATAAACTGTTAGTATAAGAAGCTTATGTGTGAGGTAATAAGATGTTGGTGGGGAGACGGATAGAGAGAGACACAGAATATAAATGAATAAAAATAGATACAGGCGCAATATGAGAAGCATCCGTGGATAAATTCTAAATAGGGATAATTAAATTCTGCTCACCTTTTCAGGTTGTGCGCCCCCACACAACCCCAGTGAAAGCGTGACAGTCCGGGGTAATCCTCCGTTCTGATTGCTGTATCCGTGCTTGTTGCATCCAGACTTTAGTATCACTTTAGGCTCCTGAAATCCACCGGCACCTTGGGATTCAAGTTTTCCTTTGCGATCCTCCGTTCTCCAGCTGGATTCTCTAATGGATTGTCAGGTCCTATGCAGCTATTACCGAAATCCCAGGTAGGGAGTAGGCATATAGGAAAGATTTTTTTCGGTCTGGTATAGCGCTTAAGGAACCATTTGCTGTTATTTAAATGTTGTATTTTTATTTTTTATTCTTGAGCTCCTATTAATACTAATAGGAGCTCAACAATAAAAATTAAAAATACAACATTTAAATATCAGCAAATGGTTCCTTAAGCGCTATACTAGACCCAAAAAAAAATCTTTCCTAGAGAGAGACAGAGACACAGACAGACCTGCGAAGGAGACAGACCGGCAAAAGAGACAGACCGGCGAAATAGACAGACCGGCGAAAGAGACAGACCGGCGAAAGAGACAGACCGGCGAAAGGGAAAGAGACAGACGGGGAAAGAGACAGACGGGGAAAGAGACAGACGGGGAAAGAGAGACAGACAGACATATATAGAGACAGACACAGAGATAGAGACAGACACAGAGATGGAGACAGATAGACTGATTCAAATACAGACAGAGACATAGACACAGTCAGACAAAAAAAGACACAGACAGAGAGACAGACAGACAGTGACTCACAGACAGAGACAGGGAGAGAGACAGAGAGACAGTTACTATCCCGGGCAACGCCGGGTACTACAGCTAGTATGTATATATATATATATATATATATATATATATATATATATATATATATATATATAAATTGAGGATGCAGGCTGCTGGCTGTGTGTATATATAATATAGAAGCTGCATATAGATATATATATATATATATATATATATATATATATATATATATATATATAAATATGCACACACACATACATACACATACATATATACCGTATATAAATCTAGAGGCTGCTGGTGCATATACAGTGCATACGGAAAGTATTCTTGTTTAATAAATTTGCAAAACTTTCTACATTTCTGTTTTTTTCTGACAACATGGAGGATGGGGTGCAAAGTGTACATTAATGAGAAAAAAAGATAACTTTTTTGAATTTACCAAATGAATTTTGCAATGAAATGAAATGCAATGAAACAAAGAGTGAAAAATGTAAAGAGGTCTGAATACTTTCCGTGCCCACTGTGTATAATATAGAGGCTGGGGGCTGTATATAGTGTATATACAGCACTATACTGTACACACACATCCATACTATATACATATAGTATATACAGACATAATGCAGACTGTAGTGTGCTCTTGTATATACAGTATGGTGCTGTGTATGAGCCGAGAGACAGACAGGCCCACAGACGCACACGGCTCCGCTCCATGCCCGCAGACGCACACGGCTTCGCTCCATGCCCACAGACGCACATGGCTCCGCTCCATGCCCACAGACGCACACGGCTCCGCTCCATGCCCACAGACGCACACGGCTCCGCTCCATGCCCACAGACGCACACGGCTCTGCTCCATGCCCACAGACGCACACGGCTCTGCTCCATGCCCACAGACGCACAAGGCTCTGCTCCATGCCCACAGACGCACACGGCTCTGCTCCATGCCCACAGACGCACACGGCTCTGCTCCATGGCCACAGACGCACACGGCTCTGCTCCATGCCTACAGACGCACACGGCTCTGCTCCATGCCCACAGATGCACACGGCTCTGCTCCATGCCCACAGATGCACACGGTTCTGCTTCAGTCAAATATAGACACACACACAGCTCACATGCACATATACAAACACATTGCCCTACTGCATGCACCTACACACACACAACTCTAATACCTATTAACAAACACAACTCTGAAGCATACTGCACATACACACAGCCTTACAAGCACATTTACTTACACACACACATTGCCGTTCCTGATCAGTGCAGACCAGGAGATGAGACGCTGGGAGCTGCATGGAGGCTGCATCAGCTACAGGACCTGCCAGGTCACCGGTCATGTGATCAGGCACATGACCTGATAGGTCCTGGATTTACTCCCTTCACCTGCTGCCGCTCCAACAGCCTCCGTTCATCTCCCGGTAGCTTCCTCCCCTGCACCGATCACATAGATTAGTGCAGAGCAGCAGGGGGAGGGCAGCTTTCTGTGAGCGGCCCATTCGCCCTCTTGGCTTCTGGGCCCCATACACCAGTACAGGCAGTAATGCCCTGATGGCGGCCCTGACTTAACGTCATTACAATACACGGCCGCGCACAGTGAACTGCGCGCGGCCATGCCTCCTGTACTATAATGCCGCCGGCTGACACGGTCTGTGCCTAATGTGTCAGTGCCGGCCACGTGGCATCACAGTACCGGAGACACGGCCGTGCGCGCTGAACTGTGCGCACTGAACTGTGCGCAGCCATGTGTGTGTTATAATGACATTATGTAGCAGGCGGCCGGCCCTCTACAGTGGTTCGGACGACGGCCCGGGGGCAATTGCCCGCCTGCCCCCCGGGCCAGCCCGCCCCTGTATATATATATATATATATATATATATATATATAATATATATATATACACTGTATATGTGTGCGTGTATATATATGTATGTATGTGATGGAAACTGCCACAAGATATGTCTTAACTCTGCCAAACTATAAATAATATACTTACACATCTTCCAGTATTGGCATGTAGAAACAGAAATGATTGCAGCTTCTACGCCAACGATTGACAGATACTAGAGGGAGAGGTTGAACAAATTACTAGTTTTTTTCTAACTTCTATCTTAGTGACTGGCTCAGAACACTCATGAGAACAGAGTTTGGAAGAATCTTTTCCTGCTACAATTCCTCGGGGACTTTAACACACAAATCACAATAAATTAGGTGATTGATGCTTTAGGATACAATGACTCAATTTTGTTTTCCAACGTTTACTTTGGCAAGCATAAGGTATTCACTCATTGTTGGAGGCTCATATTGGTATATAAAAATTAAACAATGTTACTGAATGTAATGTGGGTTATATTACTAATAAAAAGAATCTTATTGCTTACTAATAGCTAAGTCTATAATTCACAATCACAAATAAAACAACTGAAATGAGTTTTGGTATTTCAACAACTGTAATATTAATGAATGATCTGTTCTAAAGGCTTCAATAGTCATTATATTTTGGTGGGATCAGTTGATAATCAAATGTATGTGGGGGCCTAGTGATTCTCCTCTGAAAGTTGGGGGAGAGAGGGATCTGCCCTAGTAAATTTCAAAGACCGAATATTTTGTTTGGAGCGAAAAGAAGCCTCTGCCAGATTAGTCTGGCCGTAGCTCTCTCATAGAGAACATAAACAATACATGTCCAAGCCAAGAATTCCTGTGGGAGTCAGTGGCGTGTGGGTGGGTTTAGGATATTAGATTCACTTACACTTAATCATGAATGGCGGAGTACAAGGTCTACTTTGAGCAAACATCGGTCCATATTGCACACCAAGCCTTCTTTAGCAGCACATAAATTGGATGTTCCATTAATTACACCAACACGATGCAAAAATCTCAAAGATATTCTTGTTAAGAGTCATTATATACTGCAATAACCTAATCCTTTTGAACCTAAAAGTCCAAACAATGGATGTTTCCCTTGTGGCATCTGGCTTGCGTTCATCAAATTCTGTTGCATTGCTATACTTGAATCTGTAGATGGCCACTGCCAATATAAAATCAATTATATCTCCTGTGGCAGCAGAAATGTAGTATACTATGCGGTATATAGTTGCCTCAAGATATACAGTATGTGGGACTTACAACCAAGGAGTAGAGAGTCAAAGTAAAGGAGCATGTGAGGGACACTGGTTTGGCCAAGATGGCAGAGAATATCCGACAATTAAAAACTATACCATCTCACTTTAACCCCTTCACAACTGAGGATGTACCGGTATGTCCTAAATCATGAAGGGGTAATAACCGCCAGCTGCTGCGGTGAGACGGCAGCAATCCCTCCCTGCACATGTCTGCTGATTTGAACAGCAGACATGTGTGGCTAACAGGTGCAGGTGGATTTGTGATCCACTCGTGCCTGTTAAACCCTTACATCGCGCTGTCAAATTGCGACAGCGCGATTTAAATGGCCGTGGCGGGGAAATTGCCTATTCCCATCGCCATCAGAGTCCGATGTTTAGTATCTACGAACTCGTACCGACCTGAGGCATCACAAGGATACATCAGTTTTACCATATAGTGAACAAGGTGAAAAAAAATCCCCTAAACAACTGTGTAACTTTTTTTGCAATTTCACCACACTTGGAATTTTTTTTTCCCGTTTTCCAGTAAATTATATGGTAAAACTAATGGTCTTATTCAAAAGTACAACTCGTCCAGCAAAAAATAGGCCCTCATATGGCAAGACTGATGGAAAAAAAAAGCCACGGCTCTCGGAAGAAGGGGAGCAAAAAATGAAAAACGAAAGAATCGGTCCTAGCACAGATCCCTGTGGTACCACACTGCTAACTATAATACCCTCAGAACAATCATGCAATCACACTTTTTTTTGCCGTTTTTCGGCACTTGGATTTTTTTTTACCGGTTTCCAGTATACAATATGGTGAAACTCGTGGTTTGATTTAAAAGTACAACTTGTCCCGCAAAAAACAAGCAAGATTGACAAAAAAACGAAAAAAGTTACAGCTCTTGGAAGAAAGAGAGCAAAAAACAAAAACGAAAAACGGAAAATCGCCAGGGGTGAAGGGCTTAAGATGTGTCATGATTGTAATCCCAGATCCTTCATGGTACAGAGGTAGGACTGGAACTATGCATAGTTGCATTAGCGGTGAGGAAATTAAAAAATTACGTACCCAAATTGAAACTACCGTAAGTGGATTGTTACCTTGGGAACTATGGTCCCGGATGAACTTAACGAGACAGGGTTTTTTTTGCCATTGGTTATGCAATTTTTTTTTTATTTTTTTTTTATTAATTTGGATATTGGTCCCTTTCTTCTCTACAGTCCTTTGTTTTAAATTATTTTTTACTTCATGGAACATAATGAGATATTCCATCTTTGGAAATTGAATAGATATAATATAAAGAAGTAAAACTGAAGAAGTGGAATCTGGCTGAATAATGAGCTTTATGTATCATCAGTTCATGATACTGAGTCAGATTCTCCCCGCCTCTTTCTTTTTTATTTTGGAATAGATTGGTTTACTTCACTTCTTGTCCACAAGCACATTGTCATAGTTTAGCTACATCTATGAGTTCTAAAAAAAAAAATCCTTTTTTTAAGATACCATTTTTTTGTTCAAATCAAAGTTTATTAGAATAGAAGAAGATAATCAAACAATTGCACAGCGCGCAGGCAGAGGGTATATATCCAAGCTAGCTGCTAAAAACACAACAGTTCTTTGACTACACCTGCGCCACTGGCGACCAAAAATAACAAGTACAATTCGTATGTGTTTGAAATAGGAAGAACAAGTTGAAAAAAAAGAGCTAAAGAAGAGGAGGTGGAAGAAGAATTTAGAGACAGTAAAGACAACAGAAACGTGGGAAAGTAAGATGAAAGGGGAAGGGTACAAAGAGTTCCCACCCGAGTGGACGCGCCCTCCTACATCAAAACCACATTTTCAAGGCTAACCTTATAGGTACAGAAATAAGAGAATGGAAAATTACCTACATACCTGCCCCTCCGTGAATCCATAGACCCATATCCGGTGAGTCCCTGAACATGATCCACGGGGCCCACGTAGCATCAACTTTGTCCTTGTTGCCGAGTGTCTGACCTATCAAGGTCTCCATCCTGAAGATCTCGTTGCACTCTGCTATGAATTCATCCCGTGATGGGATTCTAGTTTGCTTCCAATATCTTGGAATTAGGTTTCTGGCAGCTGTTAAAAAATGTCTTAATAAACCTTTCCTAAACCCTGAAGCAGAAACATTCCCGAGGGACAGGAGAGCTAACTCTTTTGTGGGCCGGATCTGCCTCAAGGAGAGTTTATTGAGTAACTGGAAAATGCTCTCCCAGAATGATCTCACTGGGGGACATGACCACCAGATATGAGTGAGGGTTCCCCTCTCCTTTTGGCATCTCCAGCACACATCAGAGGCTGATGGAAAGGCAGCATGGATACTCACAGGACACCCATACCACCTAGATAGGATCTTGTAGCACCTCTCCTGTGATATCACATTCAGCGAAGTTTTACCAATAAAGAGAAGGATTTTGGTCCGCTCCTCAGCCGAGAATGACCTCCCCCACTCTCTCTCCCATTTCCCAAAGTACCCAGGCAAGCCGTCCCTCGCACCTCTGCATCTGAGAAACAAGTCATACAAGGTCGAAATGGTATGGCTTGGAGGATCCTTCGCTAGGCAAAGGGCCTCAAAGGGTGTGAGTGCCCTATAGATGTCTACCCTCCTAGCCATAGACACTATAAAACTTTTCAGCTGTTCGAAGAAGAACCACATATCTTGAGATTTGGTGATATCTGAAGAGTAATTATCTAGGGGTGTAATACCTGTGTCTGAGATAAAGTCACGAATAATAGGATGGTCACTCTTCCTTTTATGGAGGAATGTTGATCTATGGAAACCCGCCTGAAAATCTGAATTACTATGGACCGGTGTCAATGGGCCTGGAATGGAGGACAAGTCAAGATATTTATTACCTCGGGACATAAAATTCCGCAATTGCTTTGTGATAAAGGGTACTGTGATAGAGCTGGAGCTGAGTGGTGCTCTGGTCCAAATAACTACCTTCGGATCAACATCAGATTGCGCGCTTTCGGCTTCCACCCATCTTTTCGTTTCACCTGAGTTAAATAGATTCAGAACGCACGTCCCTAAAGAGGCGTAGCTATACAAAAGGAGATTAGGGAGTCCAGTTCCTCCCATATCCCTTGATCTACTCAATATTTTGTGGGAAATACGTGGGCGTTTATGTGCCCAGACAAATTTGGTTATGCTAGATTTCAGACGTGAGAAAAAAGAGGCCGGCAATACTAAGGGGATGGTTTGGAAGTAATAAAGCAGCTTCGGTAACAGGTCCATTTTGATCGCATTTATCCTCCCAAACCATGAAAGCTGGAGTTTGTTCCAGTTATTGAGGTCTAATTCTAACTTCCTGGAAATGTGGCGGTGATTTGATTTAAAGAGGTCAAGGGGATCTGCCGTCAGTTTAATTCCTAGGTATGTCAATGAATCCACCTGCCATTTGAAGGGGAGAGAGGCTTTGAGCTGAGTCACCAGCATTGGAGGAAGAGATATATTCAGTATTTCGGATTTATGAGTATTTATTTTAAAATTACTCAGAGATCCGAACCTCCGCAATTCAGCCATTATGTTGGGTAGACTAATGAGTGGAGAGGTAACGTACAGGAGCAGATCATCTGCGAATAAAGCTAATTTATGGTCCTGTTTGTGAAATGTAACCCCTTTAATTGATATATTGCTCCTCAATGCCACCGCCAGATGTTCCATGGTCAGAATATATAATAATGGGGAAAGGGGGCACCCTTGTCTTGTTCCATTACATATTGTAAAGGAATCTGAGAGGGAGCCATTTATTTTGATTTGTGCTGTGGGCGAAGAGTAGAGTGCTGTAACTCTGTTCATCATGTGCTCTCCCAACCCTATGTTTTTAAGGACCTGAAACATGAAACCCCAGTGCACCCTGTCAAACGCCTTCTCTGCATCTACCGACAGGATGCACATGGGGATCCTGTGACGTCTTGCGCCGTCAATCAGGGAGATGGTCCTCAGGGTGTTGTCCCTGGCTTCTCTTCTGAGCACGAAACCCACCTGGTCTGGATTTACCAGTCTGGGAAGAAGGTCTCGTAACCTATTTGATATCATTTTAGAATAAAGCTTGATATCTAGATTTATGAGCGAGATCGGTCTATAGTTGCAGCAAAGAGATGCGTCCTTCCCTGGTTTTGGTATAACTGTGATGTGGGCCATCAACGCCTGGGGAGGGAACGCACCCCCTGCAGATATATATCTACAGACCGATAGGAACAGAGGATTTAGAAGTTCTGAAAATTGTTTATAGAAACCCGCTGAGAACCCGTCTGGACCTGGGCTTTTCCCTGACTTCAAATCTGAGACTACCGCATTGACCTCCTCCAGGGAGAAGTCCTCTTCCAGCTCCAGTAAGGTATCATTTGAGATGGAAGGGAGATTATGGGATTTCAGGTAAGCTTTAACATCATCTTGAGTCCCATATGTCGCTATGTGTCCCGATTGTCCCCTAATATCATAAAGCGCCTTGTAGTATGTGCGGAAGCCTGCTAAAATGTCCTGGTTGCTATGCAAATGACCATCACTTCCTGGGTCTTTTATGAAAGGGATGTAAGTATTCATGGAGCGGGGATGGAGGGCCCTTGCAAGAAGCTTCCCACTTCTATTTCCCAGTTGATAAAAGCGGCTTTTGAGACGTTCTCTTAAGCCCCTGGATTTCTGGTCTAATACCTCTAGTAATTTATGTCTGGTTGTAGAGAGTTGTGCGTAGGTTGTAGGAGATGAGTCCCGTTTGTGTTTGCTTTCTAGTGAGGCAATCTGGTTAGATAACTGCGTTATTTCAATGGCTCTTTCTTTTTTCAGGCGGGTACCATGTGAGATCAAAATGCCCCTTAATGCACATTTCAGTGATTCCCACTGGACTGCAGGAGAAGTGGCATCACATTCATGATCTCTAATAAAGTTATGAATTGACTGGGTAAGGTCCGCTTTGCATAACTGATCCTGTAATAGGTTTTCATTCAGTCGCCAGGTGAAATTTGATTTGACACGAGGCCCTAACTGAATCGATAAGTAAATGGGAGCGTGGTCTGACCATATTATATTACCTATGGTCGCTTCTACTGTCATGTCTAGGAGGGCATGAGAAATGTGGAAGGAGTCAATTCTGCTATAGACAGAATGGACCGAGGAATAGAAGCTGTAATCTTTGGTGTCCGGATGAAGAATCCTCCATATGTCCACCAATCTCAGACCATGCATGTGCTTTTTGACCCTTTGTATGACTGAGGCCGGATAGGACGACTTACCCGAGGACACATCGAGGGCCGGGTTCATTGGTAGATTAAAATCGCCTCCTAATATCACCGGAGAGGAGTCCGCAAAATCTTCCAGAATTTTCCTCCCGTCTGCACAGAATCTGTCCTGCCCCTGGTTAAGAAAGTACATGTTAGCAATAACAAAGATATTGGTTTTCCAAGAAAGCTTTAAGAAAATATATCTTCCCTTGGGGTCGATACAGGAGTCTAACACCTCTGGTATGAAGGACCTATGAAATGCCACGGAAACCCCCTTAGACTTAGCATCAGGATTCGAGCTATGGTGCCAAATCGGGTAGTAAGCCGAGGAACACTTAGGAATTGCATCTGACCTAAAGTGAGTTTCCTGAAGCATCAAGATGGCCACCCGTTGCTTATGACAGGAATATGCTATCTGTTTTCTTTTTTCAGGGACATTCAAACCTTTAACGTTGAAGGAGCAAAACTTGACACTATCCATAATGCAGGTCAGCTGGAAGCATGATGTGGTATCTGGGGGCTGGTCCAGTCAGGTGAGAGGGAAGGATAGAGAAGAAAGAAAGAGAAAAGAAAGAGCAAGGTTTAGGTCAAAGGACCTAAAAGGTGGGTAAGGAACCCTAGTATTAAGTGGTGCAAAATTTCCATGGCAATGGATTGCCATTTGCACTAAGGGGGGTTAGAGGAAGCCAAGAACGGCAGCGAGTCCGTTCCTTACCCCCCGCCTCTAATACAATATGATATATCATTATAAAGCGCACTAACTATATGCTCCCGCTAAAACTTTATCATCTAAAGAAAAGTAAACATCATAACAGGCTATTATTCTAGGCATTGACCCCAATCAGCATTCCCGGTAGGTAAGCAAAGTGTTCAGATCAGGGACAAGATTCTAGTAATTGTAAAAAACAAGAAAATCACATGAGTCTCCCGGGCTTATTTCTCAAAAGGCCCAAATCTTCGCCTCTAGACAGTCCAGCCCCACAGGGTCCAGTCAGTAAAGGCTAGGGGAAGACACTCCAAACCAGGTCCACCAGGTGGAGGGTCCAAGTGGATGTATAACACAAACAGTTTACTGCTTCCTCCTATGAGGTTTAAGTAGTACTTGACCCAATGTCAGAACCTCTGATAACACCTGTGAAATAACACAATGCTAGTCTGGAAAGAAGCAATATTAGGTGACAGGAGAAAGACTTTCAACAAATCACAGTAACTTGCAACGATGCCTTTGATGCAGTTTCATGGTAAGGCCCTCCCCTGTGGCTCCAGGGATAATTGGCTATCATGCCGGAAGGGCCCATGAAGGTTATCCCCAGTAGGAAACAGGGGTGCTACACAGGACCGCTACCCTGTCGGATTGCTCTTGTCAGGACCTCTTTGTCTCCCATGGCGACGGACTGGCTGCCATACTGGGGGTTCCACAGGGAGTTGGGGGCCTGAGGGCCAATCCGGCAGTGCTACCATAGGAAGCTCGAAAGTCCCCAAGAACTTAGCCAGATCTCCGAGTTTGCGAAAGATTGCTGATTTCCCATCCTTATGCGCTGTCAGCTGGAAGGGGAAACCCCATCTATATGGAATGTTTCTGTCCTGGAGGTGTTGGAGCAGGGGTTTTAATGCTCTTCGCAGCTGCAGAGTGCGTCTAGCCGGATCCGGTAATATCTGGACCTGGGACCCCTGGTAGTTGATGGATCCTGCCTGTCGCACCGCGGACATGATGAAGTCCTTTACCTTATAAAAGTGGACTCTACATATTATGTCCCTTGGACGTGAATCTGGAGGGGATTTGGGACCCAGGGCCCTATGTATGCGGTCTAACTCAATCGGCCCAGAGCTTTGTTCTCCCAGAATTTGAGCAAAGAGCTTCTGTGCCATGGCCTCCAGTTCAGGCGTGCCAATACTTTCAGGGATGCCACGGATACGGACATTATTTCGCCGATTGCGGTTCTCTAAGTCCTCTTGCCCTGAAGTGAGCTCATCAATCTTTGCTGAGTGGCTAAGTAATATTTTCCTTTGTAGGGACAACTCAGCAGTGATGGCTTCCTGGGACTTCTCCACTTCCTCTACCCTGTATGTGAATTCAGATTTCAGTGCCTGCAGCTCTTTCTTATAAGTATTCTCAAGCCTGCTAGCACATCTGTCCAAATCTTTTTTTGTAGGCAAAGCCTTGATAGATTTACTTATCTCATGTAGATTAGGCAGATCTCCCTCATTGTCCTCCTCGCTGGAGAAGTCCTGCTGTGATTTCCCCGGCTCCTGCTGTGTCTGTGTTTGACTTTCCCGGGGCTGTGAGTTTTCCATGAGGGAGGCAGACGCCATCATTGATCTAGTGTTCCTGACGGCTGCTGAGGTGCTCTGGCTGAGGAAACGATCCATGCTGCTCACTGTCTCCTTTATCTCACCTCGGTGTCGGGTGACTTTCCTGGATCTGCCCATAAGCAGGGAGATGTTAATGTGCTCTAATGGAGGCTAATGGGGGAAGTTCAGGACAGAGCTCCCAGCAAGTGCAGCTCAGCAAGCCACGCCCCCAAGATACCATTTTTTTAGTGGATTTACGGTATTTTGAGGGTGTTGAATTAAAAATTCTTATTAGTTTTCCTTGGTTCTAGTTTTTGAGATAATGAACATTCATTAAAATAATGTATTCGCACCAATGAAACGTGTGTGTGATAACAAATGCAATAGCTTTTGGTCGGTCATTTGACTCTTTAACAGTGTCTTAAGTAAATATTCCATATAATTATTTTGTACTTCAATTTATATCCCTACAATTCTATAAATGCGACTTTTTGAAGCCACAAGTCTACTGTGAATTTGCTGAAGAAAGAAATGGGCTACAGTAAGTTTGTCAACCCAGTCTTGGTTTATTCCTAAAAAGATCTGTCTTAATAGGTACCGTATATACAGTGGTCAAAAAAAGTATTTGATACACTGCCAAGTTTTCCCACCTACAAAGAATGGAGAGGTCTGTAATTTTTTTTGTAGGTACGTGTAAGTGAATTTGAAGGAAGCTCTTTGAAGTCGCAACCATTAAGCCAAAAATAACTCAATGATTTGATTTGAGACTTAAATCTATCCAAGCAAACATCTGAAATGTTATGGTCCAGACTTAACAAAGGTAGAAGTTAAAATTACAGCCTATTGGACAAGAGAAGAGAGTCTTCTCCCACGTTTCAACCAAGAGTAAAAACTCATACACTACAATGATATCCCAGAATTTGTACTTCAAATGAGACTAACGGAATATCGACCAGAAGACTGGCGGCTTTTTATAGACCACTCCATTAGAAGCTTGAAACATATTCTCTTGCTCAATGGTAACCGTTACGTATCTCTTGCCATTGCTTACGCAACAAAACCTAAAGAGGAATATGAAAATGTAAAAATTGTTTTACTTAAAATGCCTTATAATGAACATCAGTGGTCGATTTGTGTTGATCTGAAGATGGTGAACTTCTTGCTTGGACAGCAATCTGGATGCACAAAATACCCATGCTTCATGTGCCTCTAGGATAGCAGGGCAAAGCAGATCATTGAACAAAAGTGTCATGACCTACAAGGGAAGAAATAATTGTTGGCGCTGCAAATATCATCAACAAGTTGCTGGTGGACAGGAACAAAAATATTCTCTCAACGCTTCATATTAAGCGAGGATTAATGAAGCAATTTGTTAAGACTTTGGACAACCCGGGTAATTGCTTCAAGTATATTTGCATAGCATTCCCTGGACTGAGCACAGAGGAACTAAAAGCTGTAATCTTTGATGGTCCACATGTTCGTACACTCACGAACGATTCCACATGCATGAATATCACTGAGGCCTCGGCCTGGAAGAGTTTTGTCTCTGTTGTGAAGAACAACTTGGCTAATCACATAGCCGACAATTATGAAGAATTGGTGCAAGCTATGCTCGCTAAATTCAGAAATTTGGGAGTTAATATGAGCATAAAGATACACTCTCCATAGCCAGTTATACAGATTTCCAGATAACGTTGGAGACTTCAGCGAGGAACAAGGGAATAGGTTCCACCATGATAGCCATGATATAATGGAGATAGAGAGATATCAAGGCAGATGGGACATTATGCATGATGGGAGACTACTGTTGGAGTCTCCAATGTGATTGTTCTGATGTCACCTATAAAAAGAAATTGCATAAACAGCATTTTCTTAAGAATTGACATTAGTGAGGGGCGAACCCAGACTATAAAAGTCCAGACCCACGCGGGTTCAAAGGTACCAGAGTACCGAGCTCGGGAATTCCTGGTATTGATCCGAATCTGGCATTCAGGTAATACAAAAAATAAAGGAAAAATAAAGAAAAATATAATAAAGCAGGTGCGATATACTTACCGAGGCTCCGGCGCAGCTGTAACTCCTGTAATTCACTTCCGAGGCCGCTCATTAGCTTCAATGCATCTGCACTGCTTTTCCAGCCCATTGGCATATGTGATTGGTTGCAGTCAGATGCCCCCCCACACTGAGTGACAGCGTGTCAGACCCATCCAATCACAAACCCTATCAGTGTGTTTATATCGTACAGTAAAAATAAAGTGACAGGCGGACTCGCAGATAACCCAGTTAGACCCGCAAGTCCTGGTTAAAAAAAAATCCCAGTTCCAGCACGGGATTGATCTCGGCACCGCTCTGTACACCACAAGCACTCGGTATATCGCAGCTTCAAGTCCTCTAAAAGAACTAGTAAAAGCAATAAAAAGCTTTTAAAAAATCTGAAAAAATAAAACAAAGTTTAAATCCCCCCTTTTGACCCATTGAAAATAAAACAATAAAAAAACAAAAACAAAACAAAACACCCACATATTTCAAAACTTAAAAATAAATTAACCTGATTGGTAAACAGCGTAATGAAAAAAATCAAAGCGCCAGAAGTATGTTTTTTTGGACCGCTGCAACATTGTAATAAAATGCAATAAGAGGCGATCAAAATATCGCATCTATATCGTTATATAGTTATCGGGCGGCATGGTGGCTCAGTGGTTAGCACTACAGCCTTGTAGTGCTGGGGTCCTGGGTTCAATTCCCACCAAGGACACCATCTACAAGGAGTTTGTATGTTCTCCCCATGTTTGCGTGGGTTTCCTCCGGGTTCTCCAGTTTCCTCCCACACTCCAAAAATATACTGATAGGGAATTTAGATTGTGAGCCACAATGGGGACAGTGTTGCCAATGTATGTAAAGTGCTGTGGAATAACCAGTGCTATATAAATGGATAAATATTATTATCATTACCCAAAAAAGGTATTTTTAAAAACATCAGCTCAGTGTGCAAAAAAATAAGCCCTCACACAGCACCAAAATTGGACATTCCAGATCCTTATCTTACATGACATCATCTATCAGGAAATAGTAGGTAGGCCCATATGGCTTTCAGAAAAGCCACAGCTGATAATGGCAGGTTAAGCCGACGTCAGTGTATGGGGCCTTTAGTTTGTATGGTTTAGTTTCTGGAATGAAAACTACTGAATCTTTAACAGAAAGTTCCGATGCTTCAGGTCCATCATTACTAGACTGGGCCAAATAAATCCAATACAAGATGGTATCTTGTAATATGAACTAATTAAGAAATGATACTGTTGAGATATCCTCTTTAAAGTCGATTAATAAACAAAGTTTAATTGTTTTAAAGCACCAATAAAATATAGTAGGAGAAAAGGGTGAACAGAAACATTTGTTGACATGTTCAAATGACTTAAACTAATCTTCCTAATGTCAAACACCAAAAATGGCTGAAATAGTATTTGGGCTGGTGACAAAAGTAGTGCTGTTCCTTATCCTCTAGCTAATTAAAAGAAGAACAAACAGTCATCTATCATGTCTGGCAGCATGACCGGAATGGGACGTACTGTGAGATCTCTTCAGGAACAGCTTCTTCACAGCTACAAGGACACACAATGTGGGAAGTAAGCTTTAAAAAAATAGTTGTCGACTGACAGACAGCTTGAATCTGCTGTTGTTTTCCAGGACACTGCAGCACATTTGTGAATGTATTTGATGGGTAAGGCCTGGTCAACACGTGACGAGAGACGCTGAAATTCACCGATTGCCTGTCCACTGGGGGTCAAGTAGGAAATACACCATTAGCCAAAGTGAGTGAGAAAGATGACAATAAAATGTGATGACAAGACAGCCATTGACAAGCTCTGTATCTGCCTGTAACAGTATGTTTCAGACAAATACAACCAACAGGAAATCCTAACAATGGGCCCAAATAAAACTGAACAAGTGGGTGGAACAGCCGTCAAGTAGTTGTTAGGGCTTAGAAAAAGGATCTGCTTTTCTCTTGCAGGAAACAGCCCACTCTATTCCATAGACTGTCTATTACTACAGCTTAGTCTCATCTAAGCAAATTCAAATGTGTATAATAATACTAATGGTATCCAGTAATCATCAGCAATTACTCCCATTCTCCCTAGTTTTCAATTAGGCAGCCTCCACTGACTGTCACCATTCACATTACTCCTTATACTCAAAAGGGATTAAAATCTACTTTTTCCATTTTAGACCTACACTAAGAAGTTGATTAACCTCTTAAACATTATTGTACTACATCTGCAATTTTGGGTGGAAATCAGAGTTCCCAGGTGGAGAGAAGACTCCATAAAAATATTAACTATGAATGTATTCATACTCAGGACTCTACCTACTACTAGAAGGCAACAACACTGTTCTTTACAGCTGCCATATTTAAATGGAATGTTCTTAATACCGTACTTATACATGTTTGTTGAATCTGTCTATACATTTTGACTTAAAACAGACACTGACTATTTTATCCAAGCAATAGAGACAACGTGACTGACATTTAATGCAAAGTGACCAAAGTCATACATTTTAAATGACCCCCCAAAAATCTGATGTTCATGCTCTTGCCAGCAGCCAATACTGAAAATTGGGTGCCCTGCTAGAACCTATTGGAAAGGATCCATTAAAGGGAATTTGCTTATCTGAGAGCAGCATGCTATAGGCAACAAGACCCTCAATACAACGATGTATCACTTAGATTGCAGGATACAGCGGTTCTGACACAGAGTTTTTAGATTTAGCATTGCAGCAGAGCTGAGAAAGCTGCCCTGCCCACAACAGGGTATGTATAATATCTATACACAGTAATCTGCTTATCACAGACGTGGGTATGTCAGACTACCAAGCATGAGGCTGCTGTAGCTGATGTAGCCTGTACAATGATAATCTCCTGGTACTAAAACATACATTGTAAGTAAACAACAGTACGAAGCCTGATAAGAGACACATTGCTGAAATCTGTGTTTTAACTCTTACAGCATGCTGTCTTCAGATTACATAGCAAAAACCTGCTGACAGATTCCCTTTAAAGAGAACATGTCAGCAGGATATAGCAATAAAAGGTAAATGAATGGCCTTAATGGTACTGTTATACTGATTAATTTGATTCATTTGGTGAAGGAATCCTATGGTGGTTCTTGTTTAATCAGAGTTTGAAGTTCTTCTTTTAGTAATATTTCTGTGCAATGGGGGGGAGAGTAGAGTCTTCTGCTGCTCCTCCACTTGCCTCATGAGTTTCTATGACAGGACACTGATTATTCAATGACCTGCCTCCTTTTTGAAATTTAATGCCGCCGCCATTCTTGTGGGCGGCACGTGCGCAGTTTAATTCCAGGACTGGTCTTCAATACAATGGAGCCGGAAGCTGCGCATGCGCTAATCGGCATATCGGCTCAATGACGTCTTCATTAAGATGAGACTTTGGTCTGCGCATGCGCCACTTTGGGCCCAATTTTATTGAATACTAGACTGTGCACGTGCTGCCCACACCAATGATAGTGGTGCAAAATTTCAAAATAAATAATCAGGGACAGGGACCTATCATAGCAACACAGAAGGAAAGTAGTAGAGCGGAATAGCAGAAGACCCCACCCCTAGTCCCTCCCTGATGCACAGAAATATCATTAGAAGAAAACCTCAGATAATTAAACAAGAACCACAGATCGGATTCCTTCAGCAAAATGATCAATTTAATTAGTATAACAGCGTCATTATGGCCATGTTTTTACTTTATGATGCTACATCCTGCTGACAGGTTCTCTTTAATTACCAGAACATGTCCTATTCAGCTCATTTATATTCTGACAGTGTTAGCACTTGCTTTAACAATACAGGTGTTATTTATGAACTAGTGCAGAATGCAGCTGTTGAGAATTTTTAGCATCCAAAAATAAAGATTGATAGGTATTAAGGCCAGGCTATGGGGAGTAAAAAGAAGAAAAAACATACAATGTTTCCAATCTTGTCAAATTGTTTCCTGTTACATGTCTAATAATTGCTACCTGTTATTACTAAAATAAGAGAACTTGTTGAGTCATGTTGGAGATAATGAGAACACTGTGTTTCCACACCTTGGTTCTAATTAGGACACTGTACCACAATTCTTACTGATGAATACATTTATGAGAAATAGTCTTTGTATAAACTGACTCAGATATGTGCTTTTAAATAATCCATAAAATCTTACCAAAAAGTAGAAATATTGCTAAATTAGTCATTTTTTAACAGAACTTGTCAGTACAATATAGCTAGCTAACTAACCCATGACATGCCACCATCTTATATTTTTATACAGTGCTAAACAGCTCTAGTAAGATGCAGAAATTGATTTTCAAAATGACAACGCACCACTCCTTTGATTCAAGTAGGTGGTGTTGTAGCTAGAACAAGTGATGTTTTTCACACTAATAACACACCAACTGAGCTTTGATTGACATCCCATCCTGTACTTGGAACTCTGTAGCTCAGGACATCAAAGCTAGTATATTGTTCAGTCCTTTAGTAGGACAACATATTCACATGTAAAGAGTTTCAAAGGGTTTGTAGACCCGCTTTTTCAATAGGTCAGTCTTTTTGGGCCCATCTAGAGATCCCGTGGATTGGGCATGGTCCATGGTATTAGCAGCAGAGGGGAATCATGACAGTAATGGATCTGATTGGAATGGAGGAGAAAAGGTGTCTTCTTGGAGATCAAAAGTAGGTTCTCACTCCGAGATAGTAATTTCCTTTAGTAGAAAAGTGAATCCAGCATTCAAACTTCATAAAATCCTGTTTGTTCCAAAAATCCTTAAAATCGCCGCAATGTAAATCCTCCAATATTATATAAAAAACAGGTCAAGTGTATTAGATCTCTCGCTTTTCACCATCCCACTTAAATATCCAAAGTTGATCTATTTATCTAGCACAATAAATTACATCATGTTTTCCTCTGTATCGGAAGTCTGCTGCCAGAGTAATCCTTAACTCGGCCCTGGCCTTCAAACCAGACACCCTAATGCCCCAAACTCAAAAATGTTTCCAAAATCCATCATTTCCTCAACCCTGCATGTAGTAAAATTCTAGTGCATGCCTCATTATCTCCTGCCTCAACAACTGCAATATTAGCTTTAGAGGCCTTCCACATAACAGTCTCCAGTCCATCCTTAAGGCGGGCTTTGCACGCTGCGACATCGCAAGCCGATGCTGCGATGTCGCACGCGATAGTCCCCGCCCCCGTCGCAGGTACGATATCTTGTGATAGCTGGCGTAGCGAAAATTATTGCTACGCCAGCTTCACATGCACTCACCTGCCCTGCGACCGTCGCTCTGGCCGGCGACCCGCCTCCTTCCTAAGGGGGCGGGTCGAGCGGTGTCATAGCGACGTCACACGGCAGGCGGACAATAGCGGCGGAGGGGCAGAGATGAGCAGGATGTAAACATCCTGCCCACCTCCTTCCTTCCGTAGAGCCGCCGGTGGCAGGTAAGGTGAAGTTCCTCGCTCCTGCGGCGTAACACACAGCGATGTGTGCTGCCGCAGGAATGAGGAACTACATCGTAACTGTCGCGGCAGCATAATTATGGAAAAGTCGGAGCCTGCAGCGATGATACGATAACGACGCTTTTGCGCTCGTTCATCGTATCATCTTGAATTTACACACAACGACGTCGAAAGTGACGCCGGATGTGCGTCACTTTCGATTTGACCCCACCGACATTGCACGTGCGATGTTGCAACGTGCAAAGCCGCCCTAAAGGTCCAGTCACACTAAACAACTTTCCAGCGATCCCAACAACGATAGGGATCGCTGGTAAGTTGCTAGGAGGTTGCTGGTGAGATGTCACACTGCGACGCTCCAGCGATCCCACCAGCAACCTGACCTGGCAGGGATCGCTGGAGCGTCGCTACACGGGTTGCTGGTGAGCTCACCAGCAACCAGTGACCAGCCCCCAGCGCCGCGTGGAAGATGCTGTGCTTGGTAACTAAGGTAAATATCGGGTAACCAACCCGATATTTACCTTGGTTACCAGCGCACGCAGCTACACGTGCAGAGAGCAGGGAGCAGCGCACACTGAGCGTTGGCTCCTTGCTCTCCTAGTTACAGCACACATCGGGTTAATTACCCGATGTGTGCTGCAGCTAAATGTGCACAGAGCAGGGAGCAGCGCACAATGCTTAGCGCTGGCTCCCTGCTCTCCTAGCTACAGCACACATCGGGTTAATTAACCCGATGTGTCCTGCAGCTACATGTGCACAGAGCAGGAGCCGGCACTGACAGTGAGAGCGGCGGAGGCTGGTAACAAAGGTAAATATCGGGTAACCAAGGACAGGGCTTCTTGGTTACCCGATGTTTACTGTGGTTACCAGCCTCCGCAGAAGCCGGCACCTGCTGCCTGCACATTTAGTTGTTGCTGTCTCGCTGTCACACACAGCGATGTGTGCTTCACAGCGGGACAGCAACAACTAAAAAATGGCCCAGGACATTCAGCAACAACCAATGACCTCACAGCAGGGGCCAGGTTGTTGCTGGATGTCACACACAGCGACATCACTAGCAACATCGCTGCTACGTCACAAAAGTTGTTCGTTAGCAGCGATGTTGCTAGCGATGTTGCTTAGTGTGACGGGGCCTTAAGTCTGCTGCCAGACTAATCCACCTCTCTCCTCGCTACTGCTCCTCTCCTCTCTTCTGCAAATTCCTTCATTGGCTGCCAGTTCCCTAATGTACACAGTTCGATCTACTAACATCAACCTACAAAGTTATCCATAATCTGTCCCCATGTTAGATCTCCAAACTAATCCCCCGATAAATTATCACATGTAATCTCCGGTTCTCCCAAGGCCTCCTCTCCTACACACTTGGGGTATGGGAGGGTGTGTTCATGCAAGGGTACTGGGGGAGGTATCAGAATACAAACACAGACATTGGAAACTAGATGTTTTACCTTTATAGTACAGGCAATTATGCTTTACAAAGTTAGTCCCCCAGAGGACGGTACAGAAGGCAGTGCCACTGTGACAAAAATGGTTCATATAGTATTTGTTCTAGTTTTTACGGCCTCTCTTCCATTAGTGGTTAGGGGCAAAGACTCTACATAAGACAGCTAATATATTTCAATTGAAACTTGGTATACAGAGAGGTAAATAAGATGCAAGAAATTCTTTAAAAAGTGGAAAATGTTTGTTGAAAAGCACTACACCTGGAAAAATACAAGATTCACCATATTTTTCAGGCTATAAGACGCACCTAGGTTTTAGAGGAGGAAAATAGGAAACAAAAACATTTAAAGTAAAACATGTGTTGAACATGTGTTGTGTTATGGGGCACTCTACTACTGAAACTGTTCTGGGGGTAATGTCCTGAAATTCTGTACTAATATCCCCCATTCCTGGTCCCCTTCCAGGTAAACATGTCCCCTATCCTGGTGTATATGTCCTGCATCCTGGTATATCTGTTGCCCATCCTTGTCACATTCTGGCTTATATGATCCCCACCCTGGTATATATATAGTGGGGAAAAAAAAGTATTTAGTCAGCCACAAATTGTGCAAGTTCTCCCACTTAAAAAGATGAGAGGCCTGCAATTGACATCATAAGTAGACGACAACTAAGACAGACAAAATGAGAAAACAAATCCAGAAAATCACCTTGTCTGATTTGGCAAGATTTTTTTTGCAAATTATGGTGGAAAATAAGTATTTAGTCATCTAAAAATATGCAAGAATTCTGACTCTCACAGACCTGTAACTTCTTCTTTAACCCCTTCACGACCATGGACTGATCTTTCCGTCATGGATCGTGTCCCAATAAGCCCCGCCCCCTGCCGCGGGCAGGTGGCGTGGATCGGCACACATATCAGCTGTTTTCAACAGCTGACATGTGTGACTACATGTTCCGAGTGGAATCGCATTCCACCCGGAACATTAACCCCTTAGATCTCGCTGCCAAAGTCTGGCAGCGAGATCTATATGCGCGCGGCCATGTTTTTTACTTACTGCCGCCCCCTCCGGACGTCACGTGAGTGATCACGTGACGTTCGGTGGTTGCCATCGTAGCACAGGGTCATGTGATGACGCCTGCTGCTACGAAGTTTCACTTTCATTCTTCCTCGGCATGGAGCAGAGGAAAAAAGAAAGTGACTATTTCTGCTGTTTACAGCGGTATAGCTGTGATCAGCAGATAGCGATCAGCAATCGGATTGCTGATCGCTATAGCCCCCTAGGGGGACTTGTAAAATAAAATAAAAAAAGTAAAAAAAAGTTTTAAAAAATGAAAAAAAAAAAACAAAAAACCTAAAAGTTCAAATCACCCCCCTTTCCCCCCATTGAAAATTTAAGGGTTAAAAAATAAATAAATATACACATATTTGGTATCGCCGCGTTCAGAAATGCCCGATCTATCAAAATATAAAATCAATTAATCTGATTGGTAAACGGCGTAGTGGCAAAAAAATTCCAAACGCCAAAATTACGTTTTTTGGACGCCGCAAGTTTTACGCAAAATGCAATAACAGGCGATCAAAATGTAGCATCTGCGCAAAAATGCTACCATTAGAAACATCAGCTCGAGACGCAAAAAATAAGCCGTCACTGAGCCATAGATCCCATAAAATAAGAACGCTACGTGTTTCGGAAAATGGCGCAAAACGTGCGCCACTTTTATTGGACAAACTTGTGAATTTTTTTTTAACCCCTTAGATACAAGTAAATCTATACATGTTTGGTGTCTACAAACTCGCACCGACCTCAGGCATCATAGCTACACATCAGTTTTACCATATAGTGAACACCGTGAATAAAACATCCCAAAAACTATTGTGCCATCACACTTTTTTTGCAATTTTTCCACACTTGGATTTTTTTTGCTGCTTTCCAGTACACCATATGGTAAAACTTATGGTTTCATTTAAAAGTACAACTTGTCCTGCAAATAACAAGCCCTCATATGGCAAGATTGACGGAAAAATAAAAAAGTTACGGCTCTCGGAAGAAGGGGAGCAAAAAACAAAAACGCAAAAACGGAAAGTGCCCCGGGTCTGAAGGGGTTAAGAGGCTCCTCTGTCCTCCACTCACCTGTAGTAATGGCACCTGTTTGAACACCACACCTGTTTTGGCACCTTATCATTATAAAAGACACCTGTCCATAACCTCAAACAGTCACACTCCAAACTCCACTATGGTGAAGATCAAAGAGCTGTCGAAGGACACAAGAAACAAAATTGTAGCCCTGCACCAGGCTGGGAAGACTGAATCTGCAATAGGCAAGCAGCTTGGTGTGATGAAATCAACTGTGGGAGCAGTAATAAGAAAATGGAAGACATACAAGACCTACTGATAATTTCCCTCGATCTGGGGCTCTACACAAGATCTCACCCCGTGGGGTCAAAATGATCACAAGGTGAACGAAAATCCCAGAACCACACTAGGTGACCTAGCGAATGACCTGCATAGAGCTGGGACCACCGTAACAAAGGCTACCATCAGTAGCACACTACTCCTGCAGTGCCAGACGTGTTCCCCTGCTTAAGCCAGTACATGTGCGGGCCCATCTGAAGTTTGCTAGAGAGCATTTGGATTATCCAGAAGAGTATTGGGAGAATGTCATATGGTCTGATGAAATCAATGTAGAACTGTTTGGTAGAAACACAACTCGTCGTGTTTGGAGGAGACAGAATGCTGAGTTGCATCCAAATAACACCATACCTACTGTGAAGCATGGGGGTGGCAACATCATGCTTTGGGGCTGTTTCTCTGCAGAGGGACCTGGACGACTGATCTGTGCACATGAAAGACTGAATGGGGATATGTATCATGAGATTTTGACTGCAAACCTCCTTCCATCAGCAAGGGCATCGAAGATGAAATGTGGGTGGGTCTTTCAGCATGATAAGAATCCCAAGCACACCGCCAGGGTAACAAATGAGTGGCTTCGTAAGAAGCATATGAAGGTCCTGGAGTGGCCTAGCTAGTCTCCAGATCTCAACCCCATTGAAAACTTTTAGAGGGAGTTGACAGTCCGTGTTGCCTAGTGACAGGCCCAAAACATCACTGCTCTAGAGGAGATCTGCATGGAGGAATGGGCCAACATACCACGAACAGTGTGTACCAACCTTATGAAGACTTACAGAAGACGCTTGACCTCTGTCATTGCCACCAAAGGATATATAACAAAATATTGAGATGAACTTTTGTTATTGACCAAATACTTGTTTTACAGCAAAATTTGCAAAAACATTTTTGCCAAATCAGACAAGGTAATTTTCTGGATTTGTTTTCACATTTTGTCTTTCATAGTTGTGGTCTACCTATGATGTCAGTTACAGGCCTCTCTCATCTTTTTAAGTGGGAGAACTTGCACAATTG
Source organism: Anomaloglossus baeobatrachus (assembly GCF_048569485.1). Taxonomy (NCBI): domain Eukaryota; kingdom Metazoa; phylum Chordata; class Amphibia; order Anura; family Aromobatidae; genus Anomaloglossus; species Anomaloglossus baeobatrachus. The sequence goes on along the minus strand of NC_134353.1, from coordinate 703,176,725 downwards.
GTGGCTGACTAAATACTTTTTTCCCCCACTGTAGCTCTCATCCAGGTATATGTCCCTCAACCTGGTATATATGATCCCCATCCTGGTATATATGTTCCCCATCCTGGTATATCTGTCCCTCATCCTGGTATGATCACCATCCCAGTAAATATTATCCTCCATTCTAGTATATATGTCCCTCATCCTAGTATATATGATCCCCATCCTGATATATATGTCCCTCATCCTAGTCTATATGATCCCCATCATGGACTCTTTCTAGTGTATATGACTCCTATCACGCTGCACACAGACTAAAAAATAAATGATTCAACTCACCTTCCCTCTGCTCCCCTGTGTTCTCTCCTGATGCCTGGTAACTGACTTCAGAGTGTACGTGGAACAGCACATGACGTCAATACTATACGCTATGCGCACCCAGTTACACACCGTCAGTTGCCGGAATATTCACTGCTCTCCATGCCCGTGATAATGGGCGTGAGGAGCAGTGAATGTTCATTCTCTTTAATAGCAGACATGTGATCACCCAGCTGCTGAAGGAAGCTGGAGGCTGGGTGATCACGTGTGCCTACTGTTAAAGAGAATGAATATTCACTGTTCCCCACACTCATAATCCAGGCACCTCTCGTTGCCAGTTTTTGTGCCAAGAGAATGGCGGGATTATGGGCGTGGGGAGCAGTGAATATTAATTTTCTTTAATTGTGGGCACATTGTTTATCCCAGCATCGACTCCTGCCTCTATGACCCTGCTCCTGCCACCTGTGATATGTTCCTCCATCATCGTCCCACCCCCACCCTCCCAACAGCCACCGCCAAGTACATATGGACCATAAAATGCACCACCACTTTCCTCCAAAAATTTTTGGGAAAAAGTGTCTTATAGTCCAAAAAATATGGTAGCTCCAGTAATTGTGCAATTTTCTTTGAAATTCTAATATTTTATAACCTGTAATAAGCATTTTACTTTTTTTGTTTTTTTTTTGCTATAAATAAATTTATTTTTTTTTTTTAAAAAGTGGATGTATTCAGAGTGACTTGAAGGTGACAAGACCCTGCAAACTACTCTGGAAGAAACCAGTGATTTTGTAAGTCTGCTATTTTTAAGAAAGTGATCAACAACACATTAACCACTTTACGACAGCCTTACGGATTAAAACGGCGCCAGGAAAAGGTACTTATTCTGTAAAACGGCGGTAAAAAAAAAGCGAATAGAGCACACCAACCTTGGAAAATCTCCGGAGTTCCAGCTACCGGGGGTAGCTGAGACCCTGGAGGTCATTATACGGGGAGTCTGACCTGGGGCGTGTGGCTGTAGTATTCTCACTGAGATCACGCCTCAGATGGAGTGCTTGCACTACCAGAAAATGGGGGAAACGTTCATGGAGCATGCCCCCATATCCTGGAAGATAGAGTCGTCGTGGGACCTCCAAAATGGATTATGGAGGACCATTATTTTTTTCTTATTCTTTTCAATAAATTGGTGAAAGAGGGTTGGGGAGTGTTTTTTCCAAATAAAAACTTTGTCTATTTTTTTTTTTCTTACTGAATGGGTTAGTAATGTCAGGTGGCCCTTCCCACCAGATCACAGCTGTCCGCTTTACATTGGCTGGTAATCCAATTTGGGGGAGACCCTATGTTTTTTAAGAAAAAATATTTATTTATAAATAATTTAAAGGGTGCCCTCGGTTTTGGATTATCAGTCAAGGTGAAGCTGGCAGCTGCAGCCACCTGCTTTACCTTACCTCGCTATTGTTGAGGATAAAGAATTGAGTATCCAAAAATACTTAATTCAGCCATTTCATAGACTCAGTTATATAGTTCAGTAGATGTGAACTAATACACATATTTGTGAATGCTTTTGTTTCTTACTAACATGTATATATGTATATTGCATATTCAGTGTATTTTCCTTAACCTCAGTATATACTAGGATATATATATATATATGTATAGCTTGAAAATGGCCACCATTTCCTGGTTTACACCCAAGACAGATGGACAATGAAATTCCTGAAGCCTTGGATTGACCAATCCAAGGGGCATATGCAGATCTCTCTACGTCATGAAGCCCTGACCTACGATACTTGATTGGACTAGAACTTTTGTTTACACCCCTTTTACTTCGTGGTTTAAGTGTCCGAGAATAAAGATTTTCAGTCTTGCCTCAGTCTTGGTCGTGAGAGGAAGAGTTTTAATTGATTTCCAATTAATTATCATTCTTTTTCGCCGTGCACAAACGACATTTTAATTCGGAACAACGATCAGATCGGAAAGGGATCACTTGTATCCATCCTCAACAACTGGAGGCACTGCTGAGATACCGTAAGAAAGATTGGCCGAACTTCTATCTCGGATCCGAGGGATCGTTTCCTAGTACCCACAGGCCACCGAAACAGGAGCTGATCACTCAAAATCGCAGGTAAGTGTCATATATAATGTATATGAGATTTGCCTGCGGTTTCGGAGACTTGTGGCGAACGGTCTGATCCCTGAACTGAGGAAGGGGTTGACGCTATTGACCCTTAGCGGGCTTGAATCTTTCGCCGGTAGTCTAAGAACAAAGAGACGGACCCAGACCCCATAGCGTCATAGGGTCCGTGGGTCATACGATCTGATCGTTTGTTTTTTTTATTGCTAATTGTGAACGGTGTTTTTAGCTTCATAGATAGCTTGTAGATTCTACGCTCTGATCTAGTTTTCAAAGAGTTAATTGCCTGTAGTTTTTTTTTCTTCTTCGCTGTGACCGAAGGAAGAAGGGAGGTAGTCACAGACTGAGCGCGGGAATTGAATTACACGCTGTGTCTGCAGTGTCTTAGACAAAGAAAGCAGGGGGGTTGATAGTTAATCCCCCCCCTTGCCCCTGCATTTCTTCACTAAGAGGAAAGTTTGTGTGTGTTAGAAAGCGGGGGGGGGGTTGGAATGCCCACAGACGCAGCTGTTGTCTTTGTTCTGTGAAGGAGAAGGGGGGTGGAGGGTGAAGAGGCAGACGCTGGGTGTTAAAACAGCGCAGCTCTTTGGAGAAAGGAGGGGTCAGGTGACTGCAGCCTTTGTATCGTAAAGCAAACAGAGTTGTAATGATTTGAAAGAAAGACAAGTGTTATCTTGGTTTGGATTTGAGAGAAATTAACTAGTTTATGCGTTTTTCAGCATTTTGTAATCGTTGGTTTGTTTTTGGAACAGAGAGATAAGGGAATTGGCGTGTCCCCCAGTGTTTTATTTATATATATATATAAAATACATCGATTCTTGTGTTAATGGCCGGAAATAGGAACACGTGGAGAACGGTATTAGTATCCACGTGTTGGACGCTGAAAAAGTGCGTCCGCTTACACGGGAAAGAGGGGGAGGGATTCCGGTGGTGGAGAAAAGTGTTTTGAACCAGCGTATTCCCCTGAGTATTAACTCATGCACTGCTATGTGAGACGCCGGAAAAATAGGAACGTACGAGGAACGGTATTGTATTCGTACGTTGGACGTCGCAGTATGTCCTTATTGCATAGTAGGGAAGCGGGAAGAGGGTTCAGTTGGATGTGGCCAATCCAGCTAGAGCACTGTATACTCTGTTCAAGAAGAGATTGTTTTTTAGTAGGAGCTGAGAACGCTGTCGCCCTAGTTACAAAAAACGGAAAAAATATAAAAGATTGCAAAAAGTTGTGTAATATCGTTGGACTACCACTAGATGGCAGGCTGCAACCCATGTATTGAAGTTCAGATTAATCTGTAGTGAGTTTATAATGAAGAACAAAGACCTCATTCACTGTCTGTTGCTGTTCGTAGAATCACTAAATGTGTTTCTCTAGCGGTGCCTTATTGTTTTTCTCTAGAAGTCATTATATCTGGTGCTAATCATATCTCTCCTTTGTATGCTGAAATGCAAATTTACAGGCACTAAAGTATCCCTGGTTTACTACGTAGTTCCAGCCACTCCCAGTACACCCAGGGAGTCACAACATGGATGCTACACCCGGAAGTCAGGTGCCTGGAACTTCCTGTGGCAGCCGTCTTGCTACACCCACTGATGGCAGTACACCTCATAAGCCACACCCCTCGCAATGGCTCTTTGTTCAAAGCTCTCCACCCATCCCCGGTGGGAGGTGTTCTCTGGTATAAATGACTAACATATCTGAATAAGTATAAATAGTATATTTGTTTACTCAGCTATCCCATAAATGCAAGTCAAAGATAAGTAAGTGAAACTTTTACAGAATTTTCTGTTCACATAAAATCAATTGGTATTTTAGAAGTCCTGCAGCATTATATCATAAAATAAAATAGAGGAAGGTAAATATATATATCTTTGTATTATGTTAGTTAATTTAAAACAAAAATTGTAAACGACTTACCCCTACTGATGTCAAAATGTATCAAATCCATTTGTAAAAAGGAATTAGGAAAAATGTATAATGCATTCAATGTACATGGGTAATGGATGTGTTCCCTGCTACGTCTTTGTTATCACAAAGGATGAGTTTTTTCCTTCTTCCTGTCTCACTTTTAAGAGACAGGGATGGAATGTGTCTTGATGGAATGTGTCTCTCTCCAATAGTGACGTGAGTTTGGTTTAACCCTTAGAGTTCAGGATTTCACATTTTTAGTTTGCTGTTTATACCTGAATAGGGAATATTAAATTTTATGGGATGTGCGATATAATTTGTGTTGTTTTGTGTTTAATGGCGATTTATTTGAACAATATATTTTTATTTTGTGACTCTATCACCTTTTCTGTTTTTACGATTATTTCTAAACCATTCATATATTTTTTGCCAGTTAGTCGCCTAGTCACAGCTGTCATTTCATCATGTCTCAGTCGTTTCTACTATGAAAGGTTTTTCTTTTCTTTATGGATACAGTGTTGTTTATTGTAAAGTTTTAAAATTCCCCAGTAATGTATAGTGTTCTGAGATGTACGTTATTTTCAGTGTTTGTTCATTTTAGGTTTTAGTATGTGGCTAATTTATTACCTGCTGTTTTATCTTTTCTTTTAGGGAATACCAGTATACAAATGCTGAATTTTGCCATATTGGTAAATAAACAATTAAACAAGGGGGGAATAAGGTATTAATTATATTCTCCAGTTTCTTGGAGGGCGCAGCAGGCATATTAGATAGGTTTTGAAGTTGACCTTGGTTTTGAAGCTGACCTTTTTCCCATAGGTTATGTTTATTAGATTACTATGAGGTATATCTGTTAACTGAAATAGGAAAGTCTTGTCTTATATGTTTATTTGTTTATTTGTTTGTTTATTTATTTAGTATTCTCAGTCATGTGAGGTATAGATGACCACTAACTGTATTATGATCAGAGATGAAGTTATAAGAATGATCTAATGTATATTTTTTTAGTTTTTGTTTTTATAGATGAAACCAGATGGTGGTCGATTCTGCACTGGATATGCTGCTGTTTACACCACATGAGGTAGTCTAAATTCGACCACTCCCTCCAATCCTATTGATACAGGAGACAGTGATGCATTAAATGCCCTCTCTAGATGGGTAGAACAGGAGTGGGTAAGAGTCTTTAGAGGTGTATGTAGGTTGTAGATTTTTTCCTGTTGTCAAATGAATTAGGTATGCCGAAAAGAAAGTCTAGATCTGAGCTGATGGATTCGGATGGAGATCCTTGCACAGGTGCAGCTGACCAAGAAGCAGTGAACGGGCCTAGAGTTGAGAGTCTTTCACCAATACCGACCATGCCTTGGTGACATTGGTCACGTCAGTGACTTCTGTTACTCCTTGTGTTCTTAAATCCCTACAGGAACAAGCAAAACAACAAGGAATGGAGTGTGACATGCAGGGAGCCAGCTGACTGAGGAAGGTCTGTGGATAAAGGGTGGTAAGCTTTCTCTGCCATGAGAGCTCTTCTTAATGATGGCCCAGGTAATATCTGTGAAAGACAATTGTCAGTGTGTGCTTTGGTGACACCGGGTTCAGTACCCAGGTGGGCAGATTCACCCAGTCTTGTGAGACAAGTGCCTAGAACGAAGTGAGAAAAAACTGTAAAGAGTCCGTAGAAACACCCTGCACCTGCTCTACCCATTCTTAGAGACTGCAAACTGATTATAGATGTATATCATGAGCACGTTGTATGCAAGTCTGTGCGTGTTGTGTAAATTTCTCTCCAGGTTTGGTCAGAGGCATTCCAGTGCAGAAAACGACATTATTGTTGAGAAGCACATGAAGGTGGTATGTAAAGAAAAATGTGTTTACAAAAAGTGTATATTTTATAGAAAAGTGGAAACTAGTAAATGGTGTATAAAATGTATATGTTCTGTTTTCTTTTTGCAATAAGCAGGTCTTTATGTAAGATGTTTTTTGGTTTAACATAGACATGTATATTTTTATATAATTGACTGAATAGTGTGCTAAACAGGTGTATTCTCCAATTCCAGATCTTAAATCAGAGCTATTAGCATATGGTCTCCAGTCAGGAGACTGATTGATCCTAAAGGACAAGCGAGAAAGAGCCATGAGTCAACACTAGATGAGCCGATCCAACCACAGAAACATCTATGGATCCACACCTCGCATTGTAGAAGGGTTAATCAACCGGAGCTGCACTGAGCGTTCTGCTCATACTTATCCTTTTCAGAAAACCCTGTATAGTCTTAGACCAGCATTGCCAGAACAGTTAGAAGAGAGGACTTAGAGAACCTTGAGACATGGGAAAGTCCAACTACAAAGGGTGAGGACTCGCCTAGGAGTCCTTGGTCTCAAACCGGTGAAGAAAACCCCTTTCCCCTTTCCGCCCATGTTTCAACGTTCAGTTAGGCAGGTTTTTCAACAGATCTTTCTACCTCTCTTCCTAAGGGAACACAGTACCCCTTAGAATTTAGAAATGGCAGAAGTAAGTCTTTAGGGGGGACTGTTGAGGATAAAGAATTGAGTATCCAAAAATACTTAATTCAGCCATTTCATAGACTCAGTTATATAGTTCAGTAGATGTGAACTAATACACATATTTGTGAATGCTTTTGTTTCTTACTAACATGTATATATGTATATTGCATATTCAGTGTATTTTCCTTAACCTCAGTATATACTAGGATATATATATATATATGTATAGCTTGAAAATGGCCACCATTTCCTGGTTTACACCCAAGACAGATGGACAATGAAATTCCTGAAGCCTTGGATTGACCAATCCAAGGGGCATATGCAGATCTCTCTACGTCATGAAGCCCTGACCTACGATACTTGATTGGACTAGAACTTTTGTTTACACCCCTTTTACTTCGTGGTTTAAGTGTCCGAGAATAAAGATTTTCAGTCTTGCCTCAGTCTTGGTCGTGAGAGGAAGAGTTTTAATTGATTTCCAATTAATTATCATTCTTTTTCGCCGTGCACAAACGACATTTTAATTCGGAACAACGATCAGATCGGAAAGGGATCACTTGTATCCATCCTCAACACTATCATAAAGGGGGGGATTCCACGTGTTTTTTTTTACTAATTATGTTTTGGCCAAATGCAAGGCTAAAAATCCTTTAGTGCCACATGAAAATCACTAAAGGGTGCAAGTGTATAATATGTAGAGGAGTGGAACATTATGTATTTGACATCTATCTATCCTAGCTTTTTAAGATGTGTGCCCACCATTAGGGTTTACAGTGTTTTGGATGCACAGTGTTTTCTCTGCCTCCAGAACGCTGTATTGTACAGTACAAGCACAGTGATTGGGATTTTTAGAAATCTCCTGCCCACTCTGCTTCTCTTCGCAGCATAAACTGACATCTGGAGCAGCGTCCCAAGCCGCAGCATGTCAATTCATGCTGTGGAGACGAGAGTGTTCTCCACGGGAAGAAAAGAGCTAAAATCCACAGCGGCCCGAACCGAGATCTTTAACACAGGTAGCTGTATTCTCCCGAAGACAACACTCGCATCTCCGCAGGAGGGCTGACACTGTGTCCTAGACGCAGCGTTGCCAGATCGTGGGAACATAGCCTAAAAGTGAAAAATTTGGCACTACAGCAACATTTTTGTGAAGTACCTGTGGGTTCAAAATGCTCACTATACCTATGAATAAAATCCTTGAGGGGTCTTGTTTCCAAAATGAGGTCACTTATGGAGGGTTTCTGCTGTATAGGTAACTTAGGGGCCCTGTAAATGCGACATGGTGCCCACAATTTATTTAAACTTTTCCAAAATTTAAATGGTGCTCCTTCCGTTCCAAGTCCTCCCGTTTGTCCAAACAGAGGTTTTGACCACATGTGGGGTATCCCTGCGCTTATAAGAAATTGGATAATAAACTGTGCAGTCCACCTTTTGGTGTTGCGTCATGACAAAGTGTGAAATTTTGTGCTAAAGCAAAATTTTGTGAATAAAATTAAATTTTTAATATCATGATCTAAGGTTATAAAACTCTGTGAAGTACCTGTGGATTCAAAATGCTCACTATACCCATGGATAAAATCCTTGAGTGGTCTAGTTTCCAGAATAGGGTGATATATGGGGGAGTCCCACTGTTTAGGCACCTCAGGGGCTCTCTAAACGTGACATGGCATTTTCTTATGTTTCCAGCCAATTTTGCAGTCAAATGACATTCCTTCCCCAAACAGTTGATTTCCACCACATATGAAGAACCAGCGTACTCAGGAGAAATTGCATAATAAATGTTATGGTCCATTTAATCCTGATACCCTTGTGAAACCCCTGTTTGAAGTAACAAATTTGTGGTAAAAACATTATAAAATTCTGTGTAGCACCTGGGGGTTCAAGGTGCTCACCAAACATCTATATAAATTCCTTGAGGGGTCCAGTTTTCAGAATGGGGTCACATGTAGGGGAGCTCCACTGTTTAGTCACCTCAGGGAGTCTTCAAACGCGACATGGTGTCCGCTAATGATTCTAGCTAATATTTTACTTTCAAAAATTCAAATGCGCTCCTTCCCTTCCGAGCCCTGTTGTGCGCCCAAACAGTTGATTTACACCACATATGAGGTATCAGCATACTCAAGAGAAATTGCACAATACATTTTATGGTGCATATTCTCCTCTTATCCATGTTAAAAGAAGCTATCTGGTTGAAGTAATAATTTTGTGGTAAAAACTTATTTTTTTATTTTCACAGCTCAACGTTATAAGATTCTGTGAAGCACCTAGGGGTTCAAGGTGCTCACTAAACATCTAGATAAATTCCTTGAGGGGTCAAGTTTTCAGAATGGGGTCACATGTGGAGGAGCTCCACTGTTTATGCACCTCAAGAGGTCTCCAAACGTGACATGGTGTCCGCTAATGATTCCAGCTATTTTTTTACTTTTAAAAATTCAAATGCGCTCCTTCCCTTCCAAGCCTTGTTAAAAAAAAAAAAGTAACAATTTTGTGGAGACATTTTTTTGGCTAACAATCAAAAAATAATTTTGGGAATGTTTTATAGTATTTTTTTAAAAAAAATCTTTTATTGAAATGTATCAACGAGACAGGATACATGGAAAGTAAGTGCAATTACGCCATTACAATATAGACAGTAAATCACTCAAAATAGACCGCCCAAGTTCGACAACACGTGTCTTTAAGTATCCTGCAGAACTAAACTCATGGGCGAACATAGAAACATAAGTGTCTCATATAATGTGAACATAACAATCTATAACAATACAATAATAATAACAATAAACAGTATTTGCTACCGTATGCAGAAACAGTTTTTTATTGTAAATCTAAAATCACAGAATAGTGTAGTAAAAATTATAGAGAAAGGAGAGAGAAGAGAGATGGAAGGACAAAGAAAAGAAGAGAGAAGAAAAACAAAAACAAAAAAAAGGGGGGGGGGGAGGATGGTGCCATGTATTATTTGACAATGAATGGAATGTCACTTCTGAGGACCATTGAGAAATCAGAGGACTCTCTAAACATAATCCAATCCTGCCACGTGTGGGAAAAACTGTTCAGATTCAGACTCACTGTGAGCCGATAATCTTTCCATTCTACGGAGGCTTCCCTAGATCTTTTGATAGTCTTAAAGGACCCTGGGAGCATCGATAAAAGGGCAGTTTGAGGAGAAATGGAAGGTCGCTCACATGAGATATGACTAAAGATCTCGGAGACCTTATCCCATAGTTGGTGAATCGAAGGGCTTTCCCACCATATGTGCAGCATAGTACCTTTGGCTGTCTCACATCTCCAGCAATTGTCTGATGTGGTGGGATAGAACCTCCGTAGATCGATGGGGCACCTATACCACCTAGTGAGAATTTTGTAGTTCCTTTCCTGAAGTTTACAAGCCATCGTGAGTTTATGTGCACATAAGAAGGCCTTCTCCCATTCACGCTCTGGAAAGGAAACATTCAACTCTTTTTCCCATTCCCTGACAAACCACAAATCTTTAAGATCTGGTATAGATATGAGGATATTGTGAATTTGGGAAATCATGTGTTCAGGAGTCGAGGTTTGGATCAGTAGTTTCTCAAAGGCAGAATGCGGAACTCTGATTCTGGCGATCGACAGGAAAGATGAAAGAAAGGATCTAAATTGTAGGTAGGAGAACCATGGAACAGGGCAATCCGGACATAACGTTCTCAACTCGTGGAAAGAGGGGACAGCTAGAGAGCCAACGAGGGTCTGCTGAAGTCTCGTTTTGGAGTTATGGGACCAGGTTAGAAATTTATCAACTCCCACTGCTAGAGGAAAGGCAGGGTTATCAAATAAAGGTGTCATCGGTCCAAGTTTGTCCGAGAGCTTATATTTAGCTACTGCTTTATCCCATACCCGAAGGAGATCCCTCATCAAAAAGGAGATAGAATCTCTGGCCGGGCGCGTGTTTCTTGGGATCCATGGCAAGGATGATAGGCTCAAATCGGACAAAGAGAACTCTACAGCCACCCATCCCTTCTGGTCCGATCTGTGGAACCAATCTACCACCCTAGCCAAAACGGTGGCGATATAGTACAGGTGGAAGTTTGGTAACCCCATTCCTCCTCTACTTTTGGGTCTGGCAAGAAATCTGTTCAAGTAGCTTTGGTATAATGTCCATTTTCAGGACGTTGATTCGTCCGAACCATGATAATCTGACCCTGTCGAAGACCTTGAGATCTGCTATGATACGATTTAATAATGGTTTATGGTTTTGTGAGTATATCTGGGTCAAATCCGCCGAAAGATTAATCCCCAAGTACTTTAGTGACGAAAGGCACCGATTGAACGGGAAGGAGCTTTGTACATGTTGCTGCCTTTCCTCAGGAATATTGCTATTCAAAATTTCAGATTTTGCTAGGTTTACCTTGAAGTTACTGACTATGCTATATATAATCAAATTATTTAAGTATGGATGGAAGAGAAGACTCAAGATCTGTGATATATATTAGTAAGTCGTCGGCATAAAGTGCAAGCTTATGCATGCTATTTCCGACCTGAATACCATGAATATTGGGGTTTTGCCTTAACGCTACGGCAAGGTGTTCCATCATGATGGCGTATAGTAGAGGGGAGAGCGGTCATCCCTGTCTAGTGCCGTTCTTTATGTTAAATGGGTCTGAATAATTTCCGATGCAATGCACTTTAGCAGAGTGGTTTTGATAGAGTGCTAAGATTTTGCTTATTAGGTCAGGGTTCAAGTTAATTTGGTGAAGGGCACTTTTTTGAGGAAAGGCCAGCTGACTATCAAAGGCCTTTTCTGCATCGACCGATGAAATACAAGAGGGTGTTTTCATCTTATGCGCATGTGATATAAGAAGCATATTTTTTAGAGTGTTATCCCTCGCTTCTCTTTGCGGGACAAACCCAACTTGATCATTACATATCAGTCGAGGGAGAAGAGGCGCTAGTCTTGTGGCGATAAGCTTGGAAAAGAACTTAATATCCAGATTGATGAGCGAAATTGGTCGGTAGCTTTGAGAACGTTCTGGGTCCTTTCCTGCTTTTGGAATGACTGTAATGTGTGCTTCAAGTGATTGTTTGGGGAAAGGGTTAGATACTGAGATTGCATTAAAAACCTTGGTCAGGAAGGGTACGAGTTGGGACGCAAATATTTTGTAAAATTTGGCCATATATCCGTCGGGTCCTGGACTTTTGTTATTTGGGGCATCTTTTATAATTTGAAGAACTTCCTCTTCCGAGAACACTTGCCTAACAGAAGAGGAGATATCATCAGCGAGAACAGGTAAGGCCGTGTCTTGTATGTATTTATCAATTTTTGCCTGGTGTCGCAAGGAGGGAGTATTAGCTTGTTGCCCATCAATATTGTATAAAGTCTTGTAATATTCTTTGAAAGTGTTTGAAATCTGCTGAAGATCATGTACTAACTCATTTGTCCCCGATCGAATTTTAGGGATAAAAGTGTGGAGTAGCCTAGGATGTATGCTTTTGGATAGGGACCCCCCACATTTATCTGAAAATTCGTAAAAGAATTGTTTCATCCTTTCTCTTTGGTGCAAGTAGGCCTGATCAAGCAAAAGTTTAAGATCTTCCCTGTGTTTGTTGTTATTATTATTATTATTTATTTATAGAGCACCATTGATTCCATGGTGCTGTACATGAGAGGGGGTTACATACAGAGTACATCTACAAGTTACAATAGACAGACTAGTACAGAGGGAAGAGGGCCCTGCCCTTGTGGGCTTACATTCTAAAGGGTTTTGGGGAGGAGACAGTAGGTGGGGTGTAGGTAGGCTGCTAGCTCCGCACGGTGGTGGGGCGGCGGCTCCGCAGGGTGGTGGGGCGGCAGCTCCGCAGGGTGGTGGGGTGGCAGCTCTGCAGGTTGGGGTGGCGGCAGCTCCGCAAGGTGGTTGGGCAGCAGTTCCGCAAGGTGGTGGGGCGGCAGCTCCGCAGGGTGGTGGGGCGGCAGCTCCGCAGGGTGGTGGGATGGCAGCTCCGCAGGGTGGTGGGGCGGCAGCTCCGCAAGGTGGTGGGGCGGCAGCTCCGCAAGGTGGTGGGGTCATTGAAGATTATAGGCAGTTCTGAACAGATGAGTTTTCAAGTCCCGTTTGAAGTTTGCAAGTGTGGTAGATTGTCTGACGTGTTGAGGCAGCGAGTTCCAGGAGACTGGGGATGCTCGGAAGAAGTCTTGGAGTCGGTTGCGTGAGGAGCGAATGAGAGAGGAGGAGAGAAGGAGATTACGTTTTGGAGTGTAGCGAGAGATTAGTTCAGAGATATACGGAGGAGATAGATTATGGATGGCTTTGTAGGTCAGTGTTAGTAGTTTGAATTGGATACGATAGAAGATTGGGAGCCAATGGAGGGATTTGAAGAGAAGAGAAGCGGGGTGGTATTGAGGAGAGATGTGGATCATTCGGGCAGCAGAGTTAAGGATGGACTGGAGAGGGGCGATCGTGTAAGCAGGGAGACCACAGAGGAGGATGTTGCAGTAGTCGAGGCGGGAGATTATGAGAGCATGCACTAGCATTTTTGTCGATTGGGAATTGAGGAAAGGGCGGATTCTGGAAATATTTTTGAGTTGAAGACGGCAGGAGGTGGTGAGGGATTGGATGTGTGGCATGAAGGACAAGGCAGAGTCAAAGGTCACTCCGAGGCAGCAAACTTTGGGTACTGGCGAGAGCGTGATGTTATTTATTGTAATAGATAGATCAGGTGGAGAGTGTAGGTGAGATGGAGGAAAGGTGATCAGTTCAGTTTTGGCCACATTGAGCTTTAGGAAGCGAGAGGAAAAGAAGGAAGATATAGCCGATAGGCACTCTGGGATTCTGGACAGCAGAGAATTGACATCTGGGCCAGAGAGGTAGATCTGAGTGTCATCGGCATATAGGTGGTACTGGAAGCCATGGAACTTTATGAGTTGTCTGAGGCCAAATGTATAGATAGAAAACAGTAAGGGTCCCAGGACAGAGCCTTGAGGGACGCCAACAGAGAGATGTTAAGATTAATGAGAATTTCGGGAGTTGCATTTTGTTTGTTTTTGCTCTAGTTCGTGAATTTGGTGGAGGAGCCTTGTTTTATAATATTTTAACAAGTAAACAACACAAATCCCTATAAAACATGTTTTTATTAAATATTATTAAAATCGCCCAGGTGAAATAACCCGCAAACTCAAAATATCAAACGAACATCAAGAACAGGGTGACCATGGGGGGTCGTGGCCTAGGCACCTAACAGGGAAGAAGCACTTCACTTGGGCTCCTGCTTTTAGAACACAAAACTTCCTCTTTAAACTTTACAATCTGCTGCAAAACACCCTAACTTGGATCCCCTGCTACCCTGGAAGATACCTGTAGGATTCAGCACCCCTAAGTAGCCAGCAAGGTGCAAGCCAGGATCTCCAGCTATCACCACAAGCTCTGGACACAGATATAGGCTGGGAGCACAACTCCAGGAGGGCTCCAAGCAGAACACTGAGATCGGAACTATACTGGGACAGCTCCTAGTACGCACCGAGACACAGTGGAGGTAAGGCTTTCTCCCCCAAAAGAAGGAGACCCTTGGCCCCCCTCCCTGAAATGCCATAGCTCCTCCACATAGTCAGAGTGCAGCCCTGAGTCTCACCTTCAGTGCTGTCCCAGTTCAGACATAGGAGAGAAGGAGGCATTTCCAAGTGACGGAGTGGTTGTGCCTCAGAGGTGCAGCAGCTGTGATTGCGCCCCCCTCGGGACACCAGGGCTCCATGTAGGCGACGCCATTTTGCAGGCTTTGAGAGCTGAAGAAGAAGAAGACGGGAAACTGTGCTGCAGTTGCCTTAAAGAACACAGGAAAGCTTTTACAGAGCTCTGCACTGCCACCTGCTGGATAAAGCTTTTCTCTAAGTGCTCGGCTGAAAAAAGGTCTGCACTGACACCTAGTGGACATTCCTTGGCACCCTGCACATTACCCTATCACCACCTGGTGGTCACTGTGACACTGACTTGCTGCAAAGAAAACACCGCATGAGGGAGTTGTGAAGGAGTAATGTAACCCTGTATAATCTCTTAGTAGAGGGGAGGCTCATTCTACCGCCCGAATAGAGGATATAAGTGGACAGCTACAACTTCAATAGTCTCATATATATAAGGAATACTGAAAAGAGACATAATACACTGCACTGACTAACGATCTGGCTGGGCTGAGGAGGAGAAGAGGACCAGGGTGGTCAATAAGATTAAGAAGGGGACAGCCATTTGTGACTCCATTGGACAAGTTTCTTACTAAGAAAAACTGTGCTGTGAGAGATCCTATGCCACCTTAGGCACAAAGACAATCAACCCTTAAAGGCAGTCAGGCGAAAAATAATAGTGCGTGGTCGGATACATTGGATATGGACCTAGACACTACGCCTTCACTGTCTGCTCTGGTGTCTCAGCAGGAGGACGGGGGAGGGTCACGTGACTCCCCATCAGAGACTGAGTTGGGAGATATGGAACACCATTTTGACCATAGAAGATTTAAAAAGTATCTGGATCTCCTTCCTACCAAGGAAGACTTCAAATCCCTGATCTCAGAGATGAAAGAAACCTGTAAGTCAGAAATTAACTCAATCCGTCAAGATGTTGGGCTACTGGCAGATAGAGTGGACTCAGTGGAAAGGGAACACGATGTCACTAGACAGTACATTATCAAATTACAGAAAAACGTGACTTCCTATGCTCAGGCTCTGAGTGAAACTAACAAACATCTGGAAGACCTGGATAACAGAGGACACCATAATAATATCCGAGTGAGAGGTGTCCCTGAAGCCACGGGTAATGAGGATGTCCATGCCATACTATTTAACACTGTGCTGGAGCGCCCTATAACTCAAAAGAATAAAATTGGAAAGAGCACATAGAGCATTACGCCTCAGGGGGCCTCAAAATCAATCTCGTGACATTATCTGCTGCATCCACGACTTCCAACTAATAGAGTCCATTATGGCTAAAGCCCGTACCTCAGAGAGAATTGTATATCAAGGGACTCGGATCCAATTATTTCCTGATCTATCTTGGATCACCCTACAGAAAAGGAGACACCTGCAGCCACTACTTGCATCCTTAAAAGATAAGGGCATCCGATATCGCTGGGGGTTCCCATTTGCCCTCATAGCCTCAAAAGACGGTCATACGGATGTGCTACGCTCAACTCGGGACCTCCCAGCCTTCTGCACTGACCTGGAAATCCCTCCACCCACCCTAGTAGACTGAGAATTAGAGATGCCATCCAATCCACCCCGTCCAGTCTGGCAGCAAGTGGACTCTAGGGGGGGATCTCCCTCATCACGGCCTAAGGCACGACCAGCTCCAACCTGAGATGACAATTTTTATTTTTTTCTCTTCTGGGAACTGGAGCCCCTTGTTCGAATCTCTGGTTTCAAGCTGCAGCCCCCTTTGGGGGTAATGGGGGGGGGCTTCATGCCCTCCCTTGTTTATTACAGGGACTTTCGTTGGTCCTTTCTTTCATAAGTAGCTGTTCACTTTTTTTTTTCTTCTCTTTTTTTTTTGATATTAATATATCTGGTTATGACTCCTCATAAAATTTGCATTGGTTTGCTACTAGGACAGTGAGAATTAAATACTCCCCTCTTGTAGATGTTTTGAATCTAGCTTCCGATACTGACTGCGATAGCAGAGTGTCCATAGCTACAAACCCCCTTCAAGGGTTAGAGTTATCCTGGTTCCTCCTACGGAAGAGTTGGTAAAGGAGGTTAGGGTTTAGATATTGGTAAAGTTTTTTACGTTATTCCAATTTTTTCTTCTTTGACCCTGGCCGGAGAGGACAGTGGCAGAGGTAAAGGCTTTTGCCCATGGCTTCACTCCTCTCTGGTAACATTTGTGACATGTAAATGATATGCTCTATATGTTATGTGTTTTATCATTCTCTTTTCCCATTCCTTATGTGTCTACCCTAATTGTGGTGAGGGAATCCTCTGTACCCCATTGAGAGCCATCCAGCATGGGTCTTTAGGCAATTGTGAGATGGGCAATACCCGGTTAGCCTTCGTATGTAATGCTAATTTTGCATTATACCACTACAACTTAAAATATGGCTACAATTTTAACGTTAAATGTTAAGGGTTTAAACTCAAACATTAAGAGGCGTATGGCGCTTGGTGAGATGCGGACCCAGCGAGCTGATGTGGTTTTCTTGCAAGAAACGCACTTGAACCACAATGGGAACTGGAATTTCGCTAAACATCTGTACCCCACGATTTTTTTTAGCTTCCCAGGAAAGGAAAAAAGCCGGTGTGGCGATTTTGATATCAAGGACCTGTCCCATTCAAGTTACGACCTCCTTGGCAGACCCACAGGGTAGGTACCTTATCCTACAAGGGACATATAAGAATCTTCCGATCATTTTGTGTAATATTTACGCCCCTAATACCTCCCAGATCCTCTTTTTGAGCCGGGTATTCCTCAAACTCACACGCCTTCCCTCCTCAGCGTGGATTGTGGGTGGAGATTTTAACACTATTTTCTCTGACTCTTTAGACAGGTTGACCATTAACAATCAATTATCGAGCCGTAAATTGACAGCTGCCTTTCGAAGACTGATCCGTAGGTTTGCCTTATTTGATTTGTGGCGAGTTAAACATCCCTCAGAAAAAACCTTTACCTTCTACTCTCCCCCTCATGGTACACACACCAGGATCGACTTCTTCTTTGGCAACATTCAAGCCCTTAGATTGACGAGCAATGTGGATATTGGTGCAATAACGTGGTCAGACCATGCGCCAATGACTCTCACTCTAGATCAGACAACGCCACGCACAAGAGTCTGCCACTGGAGGCTCAATGAGTCCCTCCTCAAGAGAACTCCCTACAGAGACAAACTGGAAGCAGGACTGATAGAATACTTCAAGAACAACGAGTGGTCAGTGCCTAATTTTTCTACGGTTTGGGAAGCCCATAAGGCCGTCTTTAGAGGGTAATGCATAGCATTAAGCTCCCGTATCAAAAAAGATAGACTTTATCAGAGAGATCAGCTCCTCAAAAGTCTCAGAGACAAAGAAAATAGGATGACCCTTAACCCATCAATACGTACCCTAAAGGCCCCGTCACACTAAGCAACATCGCTAGCAACATCGCTGCTAACGAACAACTTTTGTGACGTTGCTAGCGATGTTGCTGTGTGTGACATCCAGCAACAACCTGGCCCCTGCTGTGAGGTCGTTGGTTGTTGCTGAATGTCCTGGGCCATTTTTTAGTTGTTGCTCTCCCGCTGTGAAGCACAGATCGCTGTGTGTGACAGCGAGACAGCAACAACTAAATGTGCAGGCAGCAGGAGCCGGCTTCTGCGGAGGCTGGTAACCAATGTAAACATCGGGTAACCAAGAAGCCCTGTCCTTGGTTACCCGATATTTACCTTTGTTACCAGCCTCAGCCGCTCTCACTGTCAGTGCCGGCTCCTGCTCTGTGCACATGTAGCTGCAGGACACATCGGGTTAATTAACCCGATGTGTGCTGTAGCTAGGAGAGCAAGGAGCCAGCGCTAAGCAGTGTGCGCTGCTCCCTGCTCCCTGCACATGTAGCTGCAGCACACATCGGGTAATTAACCCGATGTGTGCTGTAACTAGGAGAGCAAGGAGCCAGCGCTCAGTGTGCGCTGCTCCCTGCTCTCTGCACGTGTGGCTGGTCACTGGTTGCTGGTGAGCTCACCAGCAACTCGTGTAGCGACGCTCCAGCGATCCCTGCCAGGTCAGGTTGCTGGTGGGATCGCTGGAGCGTCGCAGTGTGGCATCTCACCAGCAACCTCCTAGCAACTTACCAGCGATCCCTATCGTTGTTGGGATCGCTGGTAAGTTGCTTAGTGTGACTGGACCTTTAGAGGTATAGTAAAGACTCGTGCCCAACTGAAGGACCTAGAGGTCAATATAACAGAAAAATTACTACTTTATAGCAGGCATAAATACTATGACAAAGGAAATAAATCTCACTCCCTTTTGGCTCACCAACTTAGAGAGGATAGGGGGAACTCATCCATTTATACCTTGAGAGATTCGGGAGGGAATATTTTCTAAGACCCCACTAAAGTTGCAAAGATTTTTCAGGATTATTTGTCAAGATTGTATTCTTTGACCAGCACTCTTCCTACAGACCCAGGAACGCAGAGGGAGCTAATCCACTCCTTTCTTGAACAGTGTAAGTTGCCTACTCTTACTCAGAGTGCTGCAAATACACGGAATAAAGAAATCACGTGTGAAGAAGTAGAAGAGGTGCTTAAATTACTTCCTAATGGAAAATCACCGGGTCCAGATGGTCTGACATATTTTTACTACAAGGCATTTGCGGATCGACTCACCCCCTATTTAGTTAAATTATTTAATAGCTTCCTCACGGGCTCCCCTATACCCACAAGTATGTTACATTCTTATATTACGCTCATACCCAAACCGGGGAAGGATGCTATGGAATGTGCTAATTATAGGCCCATAGCACTCCTTAATTCTGATTTGAAAATCTTTACTAAACTACTGGCTCTACGTCTTTCGGTCCTGCTCCCTCACCTAATACACAAAGACCAGGTGGGTTTTGTCCCATGTAGGCAAGGGGGGGACAACACCAGGAAGATTATTGACTTAGTAGAAGTTGTTAATAAGACAGAGAGTGAAGCACTCCTTCTTAGTTGGGATGCAGAGAAGGCGTTTGACCGTCTGGGGTGGCCATTCATGTTTGAAACATTGCATCATTTTGGAATCTCGGGTGCATTTATTACAGCCCTGAAAAGTTTATATTCATGCCCCTCAGCATCGGTCAAACTTCCTTATGCCACATCTAGACCCTTTCAGATACACAATGGCACTCGTCATGGATGCCCTTTGTCCCCCCTGCTCTTTGTTATGTGCATTGAGCCATTGGCTGCTGCTATTCGCATTGACCCTAATATACGTGGTGAGAGACAAGGAGTTTAAGCTATCCTTCTATGCGGATGATGTCCTATTGATTTTGTCCCAACCACATACCACCCTCCCGAATTTGCATTCCCTATTGCTACAATTTGGAAGGCTGTCAGGGTATAGGGTCAACCAGAGCAAAACGGAAGCCCTGCCAATTAATATTCCACAGGGGCGAGTTTCCTCCTTACAGGAAAACTACAAATATAAATGGAAAAATATATCCTTGACATACCTGGGGATACAACTAACATCTAAGTATAAGCTATTATACCAGCAGAACTATCCTAGTTTATTTACTGAGATAAAAAGGCTCTTGCTCGATTGGAACAAGCTCCCATTGTCTCTGTTTGGAAGAATCTCTGCAGTCAAAATGTCTGTCCTGCCAAAGCTACTTTACCTATTTGAGACCCTTCCGGTGTGTGTACCATACAAAGAGTTGCGCAACATTCAGTCTATTATACTTCAATTTGTTTGGGCCCACAAGAGACATAGAATCAAGAAAACTACTTTGTTTGACAGTAAACTGAGAGGAGGCCTAGGAGTCCCTGATATTACTAGGTACTATTGGGCAGTACACTTACGTCACATCCCTGCATGGTCTAATCGCAGTGCCTTCTCTAGATGGATGGAAATAGAGAAGTTATGGCTCGCCCCAATACACCACAATTCCTACCTCTGGGGCACCTCATCAAACAAGCCTGACCAACATACTCTGGGCCCTATAGCCTTCACGAAGAGGATATGGGACTGTTGTGTCAAAAAGTTTCCACTTAAATCTGAACACTCTCCATTGACTTATTTTCTTTTTAATCCCAGAATGCCAGACGGTATGCAGGGTACAGCGACTAAAACATGGTTTGACAGGAAACTCTTTTGCTTTGCTGACATAGTAGACGCACGTTCCAGAGTCCTTCTCCCCTACGCCACAATAGCTGATAAATTTAATCTCCCTGGCAATTCCCAATATCGGTATTTACAAATTAGACACCTGATGCACTCCCTTTTTACCTCCTTAGAAGTCTCTATTCCTACACTTTTTGAGAGATTATGCAGAGCTGGGGTCTCTACTAAAGGCCTCATCTCGGATATATACCATATTTTAATTACCCCCTGCCCAGAAGATAAGCCAGATCATACATATATGAGGAAATGGGAAGATTTCCTTGGTGAGACCATTCCCCTGTGTATGTGGAAACGGATCTGGGATACTGCCTCTAAGACATCCTCATGCTATGTCTATAAGGAAAATCGGTATAAATTACTCATGTATTGGTATCACACCCCATCACTACTACATAAACTAAACCCAGCTATACCTGACAATTGTTGGAGGTGTGGAGCTACAGGAGGAGACATACCACACATATTCTGGGTATGCCCCATTATCCAGTGCTTCTGGAGGTTGGTGCAATCCCTTATATATAAAGTAACTGGCCTTCGGGTTCCCCTGGATCTTAAATTCTATATATTAAATATACCACTTGTTCAGCTGGGGAAAAGAGTGAAGCGGTTATTGTTACATATAACTACAGCAGCTAGATGTCTAATTGCCCGTAACTGGAGGTTAGCCCATCCACCCTCACTTACAGATCTCCATTCTCGGATCCAAGATGTGAGAAGGATGGAGTATTTATCTGCCCTGTCAAAAAACACGGTAGATCATGTTGAGAGCGTTTGGTCACTTTGGGACACCTATTGGGCCAATAAAGAATAATAGTAAGGTATGGTTTTGATGGAAGCCTGATATATCCACCCTCACCACTTCATCCCCCCCCTCCTTATATCTCCTTGTCTAGTATTGTCTTGTCACATTCCCTGTTTTTATTGTATTAGTGGATAGTATGATATGTACACTGATTCTCGGTTTACAGTTATTGCTCATATGCTTGTGAGACATATCTATGCATTCATGTACTTTTTCTGTGTCGGTTTTTAAAAAATTTAATAAAACATTCAGTTATAAAAAAAAAGAACAGGGTGACCATAGTAGATCAAGGGTAGCCGAATATATGATAACTATAGACAGGGGTCAAACAATATGGTCACAATTACCAATTACCTAAACACTGGTGACCCTGATGAGTCACTGTAACTGACCCCTGCCTATCAACGGAGGGTATGACACCCTAACTTAGCTGGGCGCCCCCGTTCCTTGTCGGCTGTCCCTCGCTCTCCCTATAAATCCCTACTATGCAATAACAAATTGTGTACCTAAATGTCACATTTATATAGGGCTATTAATAGACCGTAGTAATCAACTAGTAAATCAAATGTCTATAACCAGTGTACTCCGTGACATTGATACAAGGGTACGCCATCAAAACCAGTATATAGTTCATTTAAAAAAAGGCAAATTACCAAGTTAATAATTTATGAAGTACCAAGTTAATGATATGTCCCCAAATGAGGTACACACTGAATACAAAAATACCTTATGTCACCCAGCTTCACTAAGGATCAAATATCAGTTATAGCTGTAATTATTCATAGTCAAGGTGCCATATAAAATTGATAAATAGCCTATATAACTTAGGTACACATTACTCCATAATCAATTCCACACTATTGCCATAATAGACAAACAGAGTGTTAATGAAAAAAATGTCATTTCAAATACTTCCCTCAAATTAGTGCGGTGCGCACGGCCTCAACGCGTTTCCCCCGCCTGTTGTCGGATCATCAGGAGGCCCAGGGGACAAAGAGAAGAAGGAAGACTCAAATAGTATCAGTAATGAAATTTTTTGTTATTTTCACGGCTCCATGTCATAACATTTTGGGAAGGACTCGGGGGGATCAAGGTGCTCTTCAATCATCTAGATAAATTCCTTGAGGGGTCTACTTTCCAAAATGGTGTCAGTTGTGGGGAGTTTCTGCTGTTTAGGTACCTTATGGGTCCTCCAAATGCAACATGGTACCCGCAATCTTTTTCAGCCAAATGTGCTTTCCAAAATTCAAATATTGCTCCTTCCGTTCCGAGCCCTCCCTTTTGTCCAAACAGAACTTTCTGTCTATATGTGGGGTATCACCGCGCTCATGAGAAAGTAGGTAACAAAACATGGGGTCCACTTTTTGGTGTTGCAACTTGAAAAAGTGAGAAATTTAGTGCTAAAACAACATTTTTGAAAAAAACAATGAAAATTTTCAATATGACGGCATAAAGTTATCAAATTCTGTGAAGTACCTGTGTGTTCAAAATGCCCACTATACCCCTGAATAAAATCCTTGAGGGGTCTAGTTTCCAAATTTGGGTCGCTTGTGGGAGGTTTCTGTTGTTTACCTTAGAAACCCTGCAAAGGCAACATGAAGTCTATTTCAGCCAAATTTGTGTTCCAAAATTCAAATTTGGTTCCTTTTGTTCCGAGCTGTTCCATTTGTCCAAAGAGAGGGTACTGACCCCATGCAGGGTATCAGCGCGCTCAGATAAAATTGGATAACAAATTTTGGGGTCCATTTTGTTGTGATATTTCTTCTAAAAGTGAATAGATTGGGTCTAGAGCAACATTTTTTGGAAAAATATTATATTTTTTTTTTCATTCTACATTGCCTTAGTTCCTTTGAAGCGCCTGAAGGCTTATTAAACTTCTTGGGTGTGATTTTGAGTACTTTGTGGGGTGCAGTTTTGTTGAAAAAATGGGAAATTGCTGGTGAACTTTGAACCCTTCTAACTTCCTAACCATAAAAAATGTTGTTTAAAACATTGCGCTGATCTAAATAGACATGTGGGAAATGTAATTTATTAACTATGTTATGTGACATAAGTCTAGTTTAAGGGCATCATAATTTCAAAATTGTGACATTTTTAAAACGTTGGTCAAATTTTCCATTTTTTCACAAGCAAAAGCTAAAAATATCATCCTAAATTTACCACTACCATGAAGTACAATATGTCACGAAAAAAAAATCTCAGAATTACTGGGATGCATTTAAGAGTTACAGAATTATAAAGTAACAGTGGTCAGATTTGTAATATTTGGCCTGGTCATTATGGACAAAAATGGCTCCGTCATTAAGGGCTTAAAGCTATGTTTCCATGATGAACTTGTGGTGAGTTTCTGATGTTGCAGAATTTCTGAAGAATTTCTGCACATATTATGTAAATTAGATTATTTGCATATTTTTAATTGTGTTTTTCACAATTTCATGTGTTTTTTATCTCCTTTTTTTATGCTGCTTTGTTTTTGAGACTTCCAAGTATGTAGCCTTGACAAAACTGTATTAATACAGTCCTGTGCGGAATACAGGTGTTGTTGTTGTGTTTGCACTGCAGAAAAAAGCATATACTTTTTTATCTGTGGATTTTCCACATCTATTGCAATTCTCAAGGGAAAATCTGCACATAAGACTCAAGTGTAGCTGCAAGATAAGGTGACATGTTGCGGATTTGAAACACACTGCAGGTGATGTTTTTTTGATCCAGTAAAAATACAGAACATCAAAAACTCATCGGGGGCACACAGCCCAAAACATCTGCCTCAAAAAAAAAAAAGACTATAATAACCATCTTTATTATGCCCATACTAAACTTTATCCGACAACAGCTAATCAGATGACTAGATCAGTATCTGTATATGGTACTCGCCATTTTTGAGCACCTCCCTTGCTAAGAAAATGTTGGGAAATCTGCAGTATCCTTCCATTGGATGTGAAGTTGGGTAAAAATCCTATTAAAGCTACACTTACCATTATTTGTAAGGTTAAATCTAGAGATGAGCGAACCGGTCGCGGTTCGGCTCGAGGTCGGTTCGCCGAACGGGGGTCCCGTTCGAGTTCGGTTCGTCGAACGTTCGACGAACCGAACTCGAACCAATAGGCTATAATGGGAGGCAACCACAAACACATAAAAATGGATGATAAATGTACACAAACAGTTAATAAACATTGCCATAAAACTTACCGGTCCCCGCGATCCCTCCTGCACTCTGTCTCCTGCCGCTATTCCATCCGATGATCGCTGAATCCTCCCGGTGACCGGCACTGCCAGCAGAGAAGCAGGACCTATCGTGACGTCAAAATAGCCACGTGACCAGTCACGTGGCTATTATCTCATTGGCTACAGACTGGTCACATGACTATGACACGTCATGTAGGACCTGCGAGTGCATCTCTCCGGTACACGGTGCACATTTGTGTATCGCCGTGTACCGGCGATATGCTCTAGCACACGGTCGACTCCCCGTTCCGTTAGGGACCGGCTGACACAGCCGGTCATTAACGGAGATCACCGTTGCCATAGCAACGCAGTTAGCGGTGACGTCACTGCTAACCGCGGCTCCGGGAGCACCGTTGCTATGGTAACGCGTCTGTCAGCGTTACCGCTGTTACCGCTAGCAGCACTGATCACTCACGGAGTGAAGGCTGCACGCTGCTTCCCGATTGTAGTGAGGATTGTAGTGAGGATGAGGTGCCCCAGCCCATCAAGTGATGGGCTGGTGCACCTCATCCTCACTACAATCGTCACTACTACTACACTAGTGAGGATTGTAGTGAGGATGAGGTGCCCCAGCCCATCAAGTAATGGGCTGGGGCACCTCATCCTCACTACAATCCTCACTACAATCCTGAAGTGCAGTTTCTTCAAATTCATTTAAAGGCACTTGGAACGCTGAAATTGCTGCTTATAATTTAAGCCTCTATTAAAAACCTCTTATCAGCGCTGGTTTATTGGGGATTTATTGGGCTGACAGGGGGTAATAAAGATGGAGTCTCTAATGTGTCTGTGTATTTATTTCTATTAAAGTATTTTTTCTCTGTGTGGTCTTTTTTTTAACCCTTTATTGGAGATTCTTAATGGCCGGGTCAAACGTGCCTGACATTAAGAATCTCTGGCTTAATACTGGCTAGTAAAACAAAGCCAGTATTAACTCATGATTACCCAACAAGCCACCCGGCTCCAGGGCTGTTGGAAGAGTTGGATACAGCGCCAGATGATGGCGCTTCTATGAGAGCGCCATTTTCTGGGACGGCTGCGGACTGAAATTCGCAGCAGAGGCGCCCAGAAACCTCGGGCTAACCTGTGCTGCGGATTCCAATCCCCAGCTGCCTAGTTGTACCCGGCTGGACACAAAAATGGGGCGAAGCCCATGTCATTTGTTTTTTAATTATTTCATTAAATAAGTGAAATAATTAAAAAAAAAAAAGGGCTTCCCTATATTTTTGGTTCCCAGCCGGGTACAAATAGGCAACTGGGGGATGGAGGCAGCCCGTGGCTGCATGCTGTACCTGGCTAGCATACAAAAATATGGTGAAGCCCACGTCATTTTTTTGGTGGGCAAAAAACTTCTGCATACAGTCCTGGATGGAGTATGCTCAGCCTTGTAGTTCTGCAGCTGCTGTCTGCTCTTCTCCATACAGACACACAGCAGCTGCAGAACTACAAGGCTCAGCATACTCAGCATACTCCATCCAGGACTGTATGCAGAAGTTTTTTGCTGAAAAAATTATGTGGGCTTCGCCATATTTTTGTATGCTAGCCAGGTACAGCAGGCAGGTACGGCTGCCCCCAACCCCCAGTTGCCTATTTGTACCCTGCTGGGAACCAAAAATAAAGGGAAGCCCTTTTTTATTATTTCATGAATTTCATGAAATAATTAGAAAACAAATGACGTAGGCTTCGCTCCATTTTTGTGTCCAGCCAGGTACATCTAGGCAGCTGGGGATTGGAATACGCAGCACAGGTTGGCCTGAGCTTTCTGGGCCCCACTGCTGCGAATTGCAGTCTGAAGCCGCCTCAGAAAATGGCACTTTCATAGAAGCGCCATCTTCTGGCGCTGTATCCAACTCTTCCAGCACCTGCCTGCTATACCTGGCTAGCATACAAAAATATGGCGAAGCTCACGTCCTTTTTTTGTAGTTTTTTGGCCAAAAAATTAAAAAATGCTTCCCTGGATTTTCCATTGCCAGTGAAGGTAACACCAAGCAGTGGGGGTTAGCAGCCAGTAGCTGCTTGGATTACCCTTAGCTAGCAATACAAAAAATGCAGCGGGAGCCCATATATATTTTTTTTAATTATTTATTTAAATAACTAAAAACAAAATGGGCTTCCCTGTATTTTGATTGCTGGACATCACAGTGCTGTAAGAATAAATCTTTAAAAAAAATTACATATAGCTCCGCGGTATTTTTGATTCTCAGGGCAGATAAAGCAGACAGCTATGGATTGCCACCCCCCATCTGCCTGTCGTTACCTTAGTTGGCAATCAAAATACAGGGAAGCCCATTAATTTTTTCTATTTAAAAAATAGTTAAAAAAAAAAAATGACGTTGGGTCCCCCCATTTTTGATAGCCAGCTAGGGTAAAGCAGACGTCTGTAGCCTGAAAACCACAGCTGGCAGCTTTACCGTGGTTGGGGATCCAATGTGGAGGTCCCCCCAGGCTCTTTTTTATAATTATTTTATAAATATTAATAATTACACAAAAAAAGTAGGGTCCCCTCCAAATTGGATCACCAGCCAAGGTAAAGCGGACAGCTGTGGTCTGGTATTCTCAGGGTGGGAAGGTCCATAGTTATTGGGCCTTCACAGCCTAAAAATAGCAGGCCGCAGGCACCCCAGACGTGGCGCATCCACTAGATGCGCCAATCCTGGCGCTTCACCCCAGCTCATCCCGTGCCCTGGTGCAGTGGCAAACGGGGTAATAAATCGGGTTGATACTAGCTGTAAAGTCACCTGAGATCAAGCCCAGCAGTTTGTGATGTCATGGCGTCTATTAGATACCCAACATCATAAACTGTCAGTACTAACAAAAACAAAAAATCGACAAAAGAAATTTATTTGAAAAAACAGTCCCCAAAACATTTCCTCTTTCACCAATTTATTGTAAGAAAAAAAATAAAGGGGTCCCACGACGACTCTGGACCGTCTAGAATATGGGGGGGAGACACTCAGGGAACGTATCCCCCATTTTCTAGGAGTGCGGACCCTTCATGTGAGGAGTGTGGGTGCAATGAATCTGCACTCACTCTCCCCGGGTCCACAGCAGCAGAGTCCATGTCGTAATGGTTGCTACCAAAGCTGCAATGCCCTGGTCATGAGGTAAGGGCATGCCTAATCAGGAGAACTACTGTAGAGGAAGCTCTGCTCACTGGTATATAGGTGCTCAGAGGTAATAATAGATAAAATTAGTGAGTAACCTCGGCACTCTAAATCTCCCAGACTAAGTCAGTAAGTCACAACGGATAGTAATGCAAAATCACTCTTTATTGGTCCGTATTAAGAAAAAAAAATTTTTCATAAGCATATATGTTTTTGTCCAAAACAAGTTACAAATGACGTTTCGGCCTGAGCCTTCGTCAGATTGGACTTATCTGAATGTAATCATGAAAAATGACAATAATCAGTATCACATAAGAGTGAGAGAACAATAACATAAACTCGAACAATGTAGAGGTACAATTGGGATGCAGCAAAAAAATTGCAACACAGCAAGAAATGAAACACATGATACAAATGTCATAATACAGTACAAGGACAATATAGTAATGACAAATATGGGGTCAGAGTAGGCTTAGACAGCTCGGGTACGAAAGAGATGTCAATCATAAAGTAACATGTGCAGTAGGTGTAGAGCTACACTATGCATGGCAGAGCTAATGGGTAGACCGACCATAGAAAAAGAACGGAGAAAAAGTGGAGAAAAAATGGAGAAAAAGTGGAGAAAAAATGGAGAAAAAGTGGAGAAAAAGTGGAGAACAAGTGGAGAACAAGTGGAGAACAAGTGGAGAACAAGTGGAGAAAAAGTGGAGAAAAAATGTAGAAAAAGTGGAGAAAAAGTGGAGAAAAAGTGGAGAAAAAGTGGAGAAAAAGTGGAGAAAAAGTGGAGAAAAAATGGAGAAAAAATGGAGAAAAAGTGGAGAAAAAAATGTAGAAAAAAATGTAGAAAAAGTGGAGAAAAAGTGGAGAAAAAGTGGAGAAGAAGTGGAGAAGTGTTTGTTCATGCCAGATGGGAGATAAATAATTTTTTACCGGCGCTGTCATTTACTGTAACGTGATCATCGGTGTACGGTGTATACCTGTGATCACGTGAGCGGGGACCGGAAAAACCGTCCTGAATCATGATCTCCAGGGTCTCAGCTAGCCCTGAAACCCCGGAGATTTTCTGACGCTGGGGGGCGTTATTCACTTAT
This sequence comes from Anomaloglossus baeobatrachus, assembly GCF_048569485.1. Lineage (NCBI taxonomy): Eukaryota > Metazoa > Chordata > Amphibia > Anura > Aromobatidae > Anomaloglossus > Anomaloglossus baeobatrachus. Next base: position 703,147,875 of record NC_134353.1, on the reverse strand, counting down.
TTCTGCCTGCTGTTTATAAACGGCAGATCAGAATAAGGCTACATTAACACGACCGATCCATTTTTGTGGTCTGCAAAAAACAGTCCGTTTTTTTTCACGGGTGCATCCGTGTGGCATCCATTTCCGTTCCGTAGACGGTCCGTATGTCATCTGTTGGTCATCCGTGTGCCTTCCGTTTTTTTTGTGTACTGCAAAAAAACTGAATGAGGGTAAATGCATAAATTTACCCAGGATCCATAGCTTCATCCTACATGAGCAGTCACATGTTCACTCCAGTGCCATTTTCTACTGCTTTTCACAGCGTAGAGCGCTCTGGTGATTTTCTTGTGCTTGTGCACTTCATATCAGTCTTTTCTGTCATTATAATGGCAGAAAGACACATAATGTCCCACTCTCCTGCATTTTGTAATTTTGCACCCTTTGGTGCCTTTCATGTGGCACTAAGGGGTGCTTAGCTTTGTATTTAGCCAAAAAAATGAAAAAAAAAAAAATGACGTAGGGTTCCCCCTAATTTTTGTAGCCAGCTAGGGTAAAGCAGACGGCTGCAGCCTGCAGACCACAGCTGGCAACCTCACCTTGGCTGGTAATCTAAAACTGAGGGCACCCCACGCTGTTATTTTAAATTAAATAAATAATTAAAAAAAAAAAACACGTAGGGGTCCCCCCAAAATTGGATCACCAGCCAAGGTAAAGCAGACAGCTGGGGTCTGATATTCTCAGACTAAGGAGGTCCATGGTTATTGGACTCTCCCCAGCCTAAAAATAGCAGGCCGCAGCCGCCCCAGAAGTGGCGCATCCATTAGATGCGCCAATCCTGGTGCTTCGCCCCAGCTCATCCCGCGCCCTGGTGCGGTGGCAAACGGGGTAATATATGGGGTTAATACCAGATGTGTAATGTCACCTGGCATCAAGCCCTGGGGTTGGTGAGGTCAGGCGTCTATCAGATACCCGACATCACCAACCCAGTCAGTAATAAAAAAAAATAGACGAAAAACACATTTTTATTTGAACAAACACTCCCCAAAACATTCCCTCTTTAACCAATTTATTAGAAAGAAAAACAAATCCAGGTCTGGTGTAATCCAAGGGGTTGCCATGACGATCCACACTGTCCCAGTCAATGAAGAGCAGGATGTTCCCCATTGGCTGGGAGAGCAGTGCAGTGACCTGAGCTAACATCAATGGGTCAGCCCAGGTCACTGCAGGGGATGACAAGTGCTGCTGTCAGTGAGGTACATTACCTGCGCTGATCTCCAGCACACTGACAGCCCCTGTCACTGAGTTCAATGACCGGCGCCTTCACACCAAGTATCGCGAGAGGCCCGTGACGTCACCGCTAGTCAGTCTCGGGTCGGAAGCGAGAGAAGGTGATGTGACAAGCGGCGGCCATGGAGGACAGTGACTGCGCTGAGGTCGGGATGGCGGGACTTCATCACCGCAGGTAAGCCGAGAGGGGCCATGTGTGTGTGTGTGTGTGTGTGTGTGTGTGTGTATGTAAATAAATAAATAAATAAATAAATAAATCTTTATTTTTATATAGCGCTAACATATTCCGCAGCGCTTTACATACATCAGGAACACTGTCCCCATCAGGGCTCACAATCTAAAGTCCCTATCTGTATGTCTTTGGAGTGTGGGAGGAAACCGGAGTACCCGGAGGAAACCCACGCAAACACGGGGAGAACATACAAACTCCTTGCAGATGGTGTCCTTGGTGGGATTCAAACCCAGGACCCCAGCGCTGCAAGACTGCAGTGCTAACCACTGAGCCACCGTGCCGCCGTGTATGTGTACATGCCGCGGGCAGGAGGGGGCGGAGCGAGCTGAGCGGGGAAGTGTGGGCTTCCTGCACGTAACTAGGATAAACTAGGATAAAGCGCTTTAGTTGGATATCCGATGTTTATCTTGGTTACCAGCTTCTGGCAGGCTGCCAGCGATGGCTCCTGCACACTGTAGCTGTAAAAAGCCCTGCTTTTTGCTGCTAGAACCGTTCTCGAACGTATCTAGAACTATCGAGCTTTTGCAAAAAGCTCGAGTTCTAGTTCGATCTCGAACAGCCCCCAAAATCACTCGAGCCTAGAACTGGAGAACCTCGAACCGCGAACCGCGCTCAACTCTAGTTAAATCACTCAACGCACAGACAAATCAATTTTTTTTATTAATCATTGTACAGATTATACACAAAAACCAGCAGCTTTTCTGGCCAATGCATCTCAGAGAATGAGTTTTTACACAAGCCGTCATTTACTGGTTTTGTAACCTGTTTGTTTAGGACAATTTTTGATAACCATCTTTGACCATCTCTGAAAGTAGAAACCACATTATTACCTGCATAGAATGGGAGGACATCAGCTTTCATAGCATTTTTATGTATCCATAAGGTAAACTTCATCTATGCTTTTAAAGAAGTTGTCCAGGCTTAGGGTTCAAGTCTGCAGTCACTCTACATGAGAAGACTTGTTAATCCTCATAGCGCACACAATGTGCACTGTCAGAATTTGCCGGTGACGGGAGTGCCTTCAGACTTTAACTCCAATCCTGGACATCTCCTTTAAGTGCAAACTTTGTATACAACCTTTAATGCTGTTCTATGGAAGTCTTCGGTAACTCTGCCAGAATTGCAATTACTTTACGGAGCTTTCAAGATCTTTATTCTGTATGTGCAACTAAACGAATGAGATCTAAAAAAGAAAAGAATAATTTCAGTGAAACCAAGACATAGCTGTAAAACTTAGAATCACTTTACATTAGCAGACAAATTGCTCATAATGAGCACTGATTGGTGATACAGAAAGTATGTTGGTGCTCATTTACTTGCATTCATAAGTCAGCATAAAATATGATCACCGACAAACAAGAAAATTATTCTTGCTAAACTCATCACTAAAAGAGAGTTCCATGGGGTGCAGCTGGCTGCACTCAGCCAAATCTCCACCCATCGTGGTGGCCAATGACCACGCGATTTTGAGACCAAATTGTGCAGCCACCGCAGATTTTTATTACTTTCTTAGTCTAAAAAGGGACTTTTGACAGCCTAGTAAGCATGCGTGACCACAATCGCTGCATTTTGGATGCAGCGTGTTTCAGCTGCGTCCAAAACGCTGCATTGTACAATAGTAACACAGTGGATGGGATTTCTAGAAATCCCATGCCCACTGTGCGTGTACGACGTACAGCAACAACTGACCTGCGGTGGGTGCGGCTTTCCGAGCCGCAGCATGTCAATTCCTTGCTGCGGAGACGCAAGCATTCTCCTTAGAGAGAAGAGAAGAGAGAAACCGCAACTGCCTGAGCCCGTATTGTAGGCACGGGCAACTGCGGTCTCCTGCAGAGGAGACCCATGGGCCCGCAGGTCAGGACCCACCATGTACAGGACAAAGCGGGTCCTGATCGTACCCGAGTATACATATTTTGTGAATACTCGGGTTCTAAAAATAGTATATTTCAGGAAATTGATCACAAAAATACATGTATGAAGTACGTGATTATGCCTATATAATTAGTGCACCTACAGGTTTAAAACCCTACTTATCTGATCCCATTATAACATGCCAAAAATAATAAGGTAATTCATGCCACCCCTACCAATTTGTGAGCTAAGGATCGAAAATGTAGGGTGTCCTTTTTGAAAAAACAGTGTCCCATCCTATTGCTGACAAATCTCTCAGAAAGCCAGAAACACATAGAAATATATCTGTTATTTTATCTATATTAGGGCATCTATGCCATTAATACAAGAAATGCATCAGATACCATAGTCATGTTCAAAGTAAATAAAAAAATTGAGAAAGCATTTTTTTCCCCAACATATTGTAAGGAAATGATTTGCAAGAAAAAAAATATATAGCCGTCAAAATGTCTGTGTGTAAAACTGACCAATGAACACACTGCAGGACAATCAGCTCACTTTAAATAACTCATGGCGTGAGTAAAAAGTAATAGCTTTTGTTTTCATTACAGAAAGAACTGGGACTCCCAAATCCCACCTGGAAATCACGCACACAGATCATGAGTTCAGATATCCAGAGCCTTGTGAAACACGGTACATGCTCCTTGGCTAGTGGAACATTCAATTTCAGATGTAATTTTTCAGAAATCCTTGTGGGGAAGACATGCCAGGCTGGTGATATTAGAACACGGTTTCCTCAGGATGTCCTCTGTTATTTTTTATTGTACTAAAGCAGACAGTAAGCCTTTGATGGTGGCTAGGAGCGTGATTTGGGTTTCAAGAATATTTAGGAGCATAGCCACAAATTACAGGCAAAAGTCCAAAAGTATTTTTGTTCTCAATCTGTTTCCTCCTGTGTAGTAATTGAAATGATGCAGACTCCTGAGCGAGCTACGGAGACTGACATTAATCTATAGAAAGACAGAGTATAATACAGCTGGCAGCAAGCTACTGGTCTACTATGTCCAACTCACAGGTAAAGCAGCTCTTGGACTGCTGGAGAACATTATGTTGCCGCACAGTTGAAAGCCAAAAGATTATGGAAAGTTAGTGTGTTTGTTCCTGGTAATCAATCATTAAGTATTAGATCAGAATTACAGCATTTCAGTCTTCAAATCCACCCACTGTGCCAGGCTGGGGTGTGTATATCAAGGTGATATAAGCTAATCGATAGAGCCAGAAATTACCTAATGTGTACTGGAAAAAGAACAGCCTTCAATTGTAAAGCTATTGCTATTCAGGTGCTGTGCACAATAGAGGATAACCAGCTCATGATCAATGGAGGGACTACATGTGAAACACAAGGAGTGAAGTAGCAAAATGGGTAAAAATAAGAGACTGGGATAGTTGCCCAAATCACACAATCATATTGCAATTTTAAATTTAATTGACCAAAGAAAAAAAGAGCAATAATTTGATAGGTTTCTGAGTGTAATTACTCCACATTTTCTTTGTATCCGTTTTCATAAATGTCTTCCAATGTTTTAGATAATTACATCTTCATCAGCTATAATGAAGGAATTTCCATATCTCCTGTTGCTGCAGTTAGCAGGACACTGGCACCTATTGCAGTCTGTATTCTGCAAGTAGCTTTAGCCATGGAGCCAGCACATCACACTATTCAAGAACAGTTTAAAGAGGACCAACCACCAGGATTTTCCTATATAAAGCAAAACCAGTGCTGTACTAGTGCTATCATGCTGATTCTAACCATATCTTTAGTTGTGAGATCGGATGCATACTTTCGGAAATATAGACAATATAGGCTGTTATTTGATTGATAACAGCTACAGAATATCTACCGTATTTATCGGACTATAAGACACTTTCTTTCCCCCAAATATTGGAGGAAAGTGGGGGGTGCGTCTTATAGTCTGAATGTAGAGCATGGCTGCAGGGAATGAGGGTGATGTGGTGGAGCAGGTCATCGGCGGTGTGAGCAGGCTGCAGCAGCGCCTGCCGTGACCACGTGGGCCCATTCATTTCATATGCACGCCCATCCTCCCGCCCATCATCTCTCAGCGCTGAAGCCGGCGCTGACAAGTGGGCGGGATGATGTGCGGGGGATGCGCGCATAATAAACAGCCGGCCCGCGTGATCACCCCTGGCAACTACAGCCTGGAGTGATCATGCTGTATTCACTGCCTCCCGCGCATCATCATCAGTGCGGGGGGCAGTGAATAAGTACAGTATACTCACCGGTAGTTCCCTGCAGCATCGCGATGTCCTCCTGTCTGCCGGCCAGCTGATCTGTGTAGAGAGCAGTGAGCACAGCGATGACGTCATCGCTGTGCGCACATGGCTCCACACACATCAGCGGGCCGGCAGACAGGAGGACATCGCGATGCTACAGAGAAACGGCTCCACACGGGTCAGCGGCGCTGCTGCTGACATAGACAGGAGGATGAGCAATGCTGTTGGAGTGAGGTAAGGTGAGTATAAACGTTTATTTTTTACTGTGCCATAGGATACGGGCCATATAGCAGAATGGGGTACATAGCACTATGGGGGTATATTATGAGCAGGATGGGGGTATATGAGCAGGATGGGTGTATATGAGCAGGGTGGGTGTATATGAGCAGGATGGGGGTATATAGCAGGATTGGGGTATTTATCAGGATGGGGGTATATATCAGGATGGGGATATATAACAGGATGGGGGCTACACCAGGATGGGGGTATTTATCAGGATAAGGGTATATATCAGGATGGGGATATATAACAGGATGAGGGCTGTACCAGGATGGGGGTATTTATCAGGATGGGGGTATTTATCAGGATGAGGTACATATATACAAGGATGGGCATCATATACAAGGCAGGAGGATCATTACCAGGATGGGGTACCTTAGTAGAGAATTTGGGGACATTACCCCCATAACAGTGTCAGCAGTAGATCCTCGCCCCATAACAGTGTCATGACCACATTTTTTGCTTAAAATTTTGTTTTACTATTTTCCTCCTCTAAAACCAGGGTGCGTCTTCTGGTCCGGTGCGTCTTATAGTCCGAAAAATACGGTAATATGTGGGTCGGGTTTTGCTAGTTATTTATACCACTGTCTGCCTATCTCTCCTTCCTCCCTCTGTCCTTCATCCCCCTGTAATAACAGGGACAGGGGGAGAAAAGACAGGCAACAGACAGGGACAGGCATCACTAGCAAAACCCAACCTACCTATTAGATATTCTGTAGCTTCTATTAATCAAATAGCAGTGCATTTCACAAACTTTACATGCCTGTATTTCAGAAAGTATACATCAGATCTCACAAATAAAGGTATGTTTAGAATCAGCATTATAGTGCCAGTATAGTACTGGCTTTAGTTTATATAGGAAAATCCTGGTGGTTGGTCCTCTTTAACAGCTATACTTATATGTGACAACATGCTAACAGCTGAAAATTTCTCAATTTTAAATCACTAGGATATGCCAATATTTAATGATGGATTCGTTTCTAAGCCCTTTTGAACCCCTATCGATTTTGAAACTAAAGGGTGCACAGTGCTCATTCAACAGTGTATAGGTGGATGGCAACTTTAGTGACCAGTGCCAAGCAGCTGCTGCCAAGTCACAAGTGCGACCACACTTACAATACCGTGTACAGTTTTGGTCTCCGGTGTCTAAAAAAGAAAAAGCTGAACAAGAGCAGGTGCAGAGAAGAGAAACCAAAGCTATTAAGGGAACGGGTGAACTGCAATACCAAGATAGGTTATTAAACTTGGAGTTATCTAGTTTGGAAAAACAAAGGCTTAGAGATGGTCTTATTACAATGTACAAATATATGGACAGTATAGAGCTTTCTAATGATCTTTTTACATCTAGGCCCGCAATGATAACAAAGGGGGCATCCTCTACATCTCCATGAAAGAATGTTCAATCATAATCACAAATGGTGATTCTTTCCTACAACAGCAGTGAGACTATGGAACTGTCTGCACATGGTTGATTCACTACAATAGTAGAAGAAGAATCTGGATGACTTTCTTGAAAAATACAAGTTACGAGAACTAGATTTTGTCATAGGACATTGATCCAGGGAGCTAATTTGATTGCTTTGATTGCAATATGGAAAGTTGGGAAGGCATTTTTCACCTAATATAGGGCAATTAGAATCTGGCTCATGGGATTTTTGCCTTCCTCTGGTAGGTTATAGGTTAACTGGATGGACTTATGTCTACTTTCAACCTTCAAACTATGAAACTATAAGTTTTTTCAATAGTTATCATTCCTCAGGGGGCATTACAGGCTACCCACTGCAGCGTGGCTCATTGAAGTAAATTGGGCCTGTTAAAGTTCCTTGCATAGGCAGTTGGCGGCCATCAACAAAGAGCAGAAAAAAAAACTGTGAAAAGGATTCAACGAAGGACCACTGACGCAATCCCTACATTCTCAGGATCCATGGTTGTCCCAGAGGTTGGACACTGACATCCATATGTGATAACCCATCCCAGTGATATGCCATCAGGTACACAGATGAGCTGGAAAAAAAACCCTTTTAACTTTTCATTGTAAAAAAGAAAAGATTTTTTTTTTTTTGGGGGGGGAATGGGGGTGTATCAGAGAGGCTAGATGATTGGAAATATATAAGATGAGAGAAATGAAAGTGATCCAGTGGATGACTGCCATTAAGAGAGTGGTGCTAGAGGATTTCTGCTGTATTAGAGGAAATACAATGAGGCTGCTCATTCTCACTCATAATAGCTCATTTATAATGAATGAACTCTAAATATAGAAAGTCTCTGTCATGTTTTGTTCTACAGAAGGCAGTTGCTAGATGCAATTACACAACGTACCTGAGATTCTAGCATCTTCTGGTCTGCAGTTCCACCTCCTGGATGTTAGAAGTATTAGACAGAACATTTTTGTCCTTGGCACCTGGTTAGATGTTCACATGAGGAATGCTTTCTACAGTGCTTTGTAACTATTTCTGGGAAATGTGATATGTATAGGCAAGTAACACGCTAATAGGTCTCCAGTTCACATGCAGACAGATGGCTCCTTTCGTTTTCAGAGATGGTAATTAACCTCAGCAACCAGTGACTGTGGGGTCCAGTCCTGAACGTTTTGTAATATGCAGTTTGGTCACTTCCTCCGCACATGTAGGATGTATGCCCACTGTACTCATCAACTGAGGGTAGGAGGCTCCACACCTGTTACACAAAAAAATGGATATGATAGTTCATTGGTATTACCAATGTGCAAAAGTAGATAAATAGAAACATACTTTTCCAAAGAAAACTGCGTAGACAGATCATTATAACAGCTCTAAGGCTGTAATATACATTTATTACAGATTTATTCAATGTCATGAGTTGTGTGCATATCTCCTGTTTATGTGGCCATGTTCTACTTGGTCCATGTAGCAAAACCACTTTTGTCTACCTATTCGAGAATTCTGAGTTATATGAAAGAGAACCTATGTTCTTGGCTATAATTGAGAGCTGTCATATCCTGCATAAAATAGAAAAGCCACTTTTTTGAATGAAAAATTGAACACTAAAGGGGGTTTTACATGCTACGATATTGTTAATGTTTTATCGTCCGGGTCACGTCATTAGTGACGCACATCCGGCGTCATTAACGTTATCGCAGCGTGTGACACTTTTGTGCGACCTAAAACAATTGCAAAAGTGGCAAAAATCGTTTGCCGCGGAGAGGTCGTCCTAAAGCCAAAAATCGGTCACCTCTCATTAGCGATGTTGTTCCTCGTTCCTGCGGCAGCACACATCGCTATGTGTGACACCGCAGGAGCGAGGAAAATCTCCTTCCCTGCCTCCATCGGTAATGCGGAAGGAAGGAGGTGGGCGGGATGTTTACGTCCCGCTCATCTCCGCCCCTCTGCTTCTGTTGGACGGCTGCCGTGTGACGTCGCTGTGACCCCGAACGGCCCACCCCCTTACAAAGGAGGCAGATCGCCGGCCATAGCGACGTCGCAGGGCAGGTAAGCTGTGTGACGGGGAAATGCGATTTTGTGCGCGATGGGCAGCGATATGCCCATGTCGCACAAACGATGGGGGCGGGTACACACGATAGCGATATCGTTACCGATATCGCTACCGTGTAAAGCCCCCTTTACTGTTAGCTTTCCCCACCGATTACAGATAATCGATTATGAAGTTCAAGCAGAGGGACTGTTAGTGATCAACTTGATTTTAAGGGGTCCTTGTAATAAATAATGATTGTCTAAAATAGTGAATCCTTTAAAGATTTTTTTCACACACTTTTTATTCAGAATTATTAAAACGCTAACTGATGATCACTATGCCATTCAATCATTTCTAACTTCAGTACTCCCAAGCATTTTGGTGGTGTATTTCCTTTTGTAATTTTTTTTAATATAAACTATATTTTCATCAACTCTTTACAAAACGGTACAAGTAAGAGTAAAGTCAATCACATATTAAAGCAATATGCATGCTAAGGCACAGTAAGTCACATACAGCACATAGAATAGTCGGGTATATTCAATGCATCCATTAAAGAATCTTTTCACAGCAGATCTGAAACAGTTATTTAAGGCTGATTTTCAGATTTCATCCACAAATTTAAAGTATGATATAGTGAACACATACATCTGGTGGATATGTACAATGATTCGTGAAAGGATTAAGAAACTTTAGTAATTTGCTACAGAACAAAAAGATTGAATCAAACAGATTAGATTTTCACATACCAACTAAACTATATGATGGGAAGAGAACAGTATTAAGAATATAAGCAAAAACTTCAGCATATCACATCACCTGTTCACCTGTCATACATGACGGACACAATGTTGAGACATGGGCATGCATGGCTGCAATGGAACTGAGTAATTGGTATAAACCAGGGGTGGGGGAACTTTTTTCTACCGGGGGCCATTTGGAAATTTCTACTAACCTTCAGGGGCTGCAAAAAATTCATACATCACAGGAAGGGCTGGAGACATATATACATCACAGGAAGGGCTGGGGACATATATACATCACAGGAGAGGCTGGGGACATATATACATCACAGGAAGAGCTGGGGCTCGGATATCACTGGGGGGCACGGACAGCACTAGAGGGGCACGAACAGGACTGAGGGAGCACAGACATCACCATGGGGCACAGACAGCACTGTGGGGGGCACAGAGCACTAGGTTGGTGGCAAACAGCACTGGGTGGTGGCACACAGCACTGGTGGGTGTATACAGTATTAAGGGGGTACACAGCAGTGGGAGGCTCACAGCAGCAGGAGGCAGGAGGCTCACAGCAGGGGGAGGCATGAGGCTCACAGTAGCAGGAAGCTCACAGCAGCGGGAGGCAGGAGGCTCACAGCAGCGGGAGGCAGGAGGCTCACAGCAGCGGGAGGCAGGAGGCTCATAGCAGCGGGAAGCAAGGTACAGAAGGGAGGCTGGTAAATCTGCTGCTCCTTCTGTGGTAGGGGAACTCGGTGAATCTCTTGCTTACCCCGTCCACAAAGCCTGAGCCAGTCTGCTGAGGATCTAAGTGAATGAGCATCACACATTATGATTTAAAGGGTCGGCAGCCAACAACCGCGGCTGTCGCCCGAGTACTGCAGTCCCGACATGTGCCAAGGGGCCGCATAAAAAGTAATTGCGGGCCGGAGGTTTCCCACCCCTGGTACAAACCAATGATCTAACTGCATATAAAACTAGCAGGATGAATTTTGCTATGTGTAGAGCTATACATTCTGCACAGAATATATCAAATTCTGTAAAACTGGTCAGGAAGAAGTGCTTTACAATAGAAATGTGTAATGACCAAACATATTTCAAATCCAATCCACAAACTAAATAATCCATACTACCCCTACTCTAAAAGGCATATTTAAATGTATTTATTGCAATTAAATGCACTCTCTTTCTTGACTGATCTGGGGATCACATGATGTTGTCATACAGTATGTACTTTTTATTTCTTCCAGTGTCTTACAGCAAGCATTTAGTAGTTTAAAATACATTACTCAATTTCAAATCCATGAATTATTTTGTATGCATACACTTAGGTAGTGAGAAGCATCACCGGGAAGGTGGAATGGCTAAATAATAGGGACTTATATGACCAATGCTGGAACTGGAAAAAATTACAAAGCTAGGCACTATGGGAATTTTAGCAAATGAACACAAACAGTGGAATCTAAGTGTGTAAAGTAAGCATACAAAGGTGCACCAGGGGACCCCATTTGTCAATAATAGGCACCAAAATGGATAAAAACGGTTCTACGGGATTTTACTGTTTTTATAAAAACCCTTTTCACTTTGGCCACTGTACATTCAAATAAAGTAACATTTCCTGTTCTGTAGAGATAACTTCTGAGTAGACATTTCATTGTCATCATGGCACAATATGTTAAAAACCAGACAAAATTAGGACCCACTCTTTGGGCAATGGCTTTTCTTGATCTGAGCGGTACCCGCTGCCTGTTCCTGCTGCCACCACTGACCCCTGGGACCCCTACCCTATTCTTCCTACAGCCAAGGCATTTCCTCTCTCCCTCTACCTATCCCACGTGCCTCCTTGGGTATTGCAAAAAACCTATAAAAACCAATGCCTCCCTTGTGATACATTCTTGTAGACGTCCAATTAGTCTTACTGACCAGTATATGATAAGCAAAAACCTTGATAAAGGCCAATCTTGGCCGAAACATTGGCTTTTGCACTATTTCTGGGTGAGGCATTTGTTTTTCCTTTTTTGCAGATAGTCTGTCAATAAAAACACTTTTGCATCCAAATTACTTTTGTCCTTTGAGTGCTTGGGATTTACCTAACTAAAGTCAGGATTTTGACCTGGTCATTCCAATACTTTAATTTTGTTTTTCTATAACCATTGTAAAACGAGTTGTGTGCTTTGAGTCATTATCTTGTAGCATCAATACATTCTCTTGAGATATGCCTCATGGACAGATGTCCTGACACATTCCTTTAGAATTTGTTGAAAAAATATCAGAAATCATTGATCCTTCAATGATTGCAAACCGTCCTGGTCCAGAGATAGTAAAACAGGCCCAAATGAAGACACTATCCCCACAGTGATTCAAATACAGGTGATGAGTTTTTATACTGTAACGTAGTCTTTTTCTTTCTCTAAACCATACTTCTTAATTAAAAAGCTATAATTTGATTTTATCCATTTACAAAACATTGTTTCAATTGCCTAAATTCTGCAATGTATTGCGTTTTGTCATGCTTGGTATTAAATTCAGTCCCTCATCTATATTACTGTTTTTGGATCCCAGTAACATCAGAGTACTGATATAGTGGGGGAGAGGACGTGTGCTCTCAGGATTTTTCCATGTTAGGCACGTCAGGTCTGCAGTCCGTTAAGGTTCTAGCCACTCTAGTTACTTTTTGGGTCATTTTTTTATCCTCCTCGGTCCCTGAATCATAACAGTAGCACCTGCCTCACCTAAAATTCCAGGGTACTCAAAAGAAGGAGAAAAAAAAAAGTGAGTCAGAATTTTTTTGTGTGTGTTTTTTCTCTTTATCTCTGGGTACCATGGAGGATCTTGTGCGGTTATGGAGGTTACACAATTAGCTGAGCAAGTTAATCAGCTTACCTCTCAGGTTAAGGATATATCCGATTATCTTGCCCAGACACCTGCTGTAGAACCTAAGATACCTTTACTTGATTTGTTCTCTGGGGATCGGTCTAAATTTTTGAACTTCAAGAACAATTGTAGGTTTTTTTTTGCCTTGAAACCAAAGTCCTCAGGTTCTTCCAGGCAGCGAGTTTAGATGGCCTTTTCCCTGGCGCCTGAAGATCCTGCTCTTCCTGATATGGAATTTTTTTTTTTCAGGCTCTGGGGTTGTTATATGATGAACCTACTGCTATTGATCAAGCTGAGAAAACTTTATTGGATTTGATCCAGGGTCAGGAACCTGCAGAAGTATATTGTCAGAAATTTTGTAAGTGGGTGGTCCTTACTGAGTGGAATAATGCGGTGCTTGCGGCTCTCTTTTGGAAGGGGTTGGCAGAGCCTGTAAAGGATGTTATGGTGGGCTTTCCTGTCCCCTCTGGTCTCAATGACTCTATATCATTGGCCATTCAGATTGACAGACGTTTACGTGAACGTAAAACAATGCGAGCAGAGGTGTTGCTCTCAGAGCAGTCTCCGGAGCCTATGCAGGGTGATACGGTCTTTTCCAGGGTGGAACGTCAGGATTTTAGACGGCGTAATAAGCGATGTTTCTTCTGTGGAGACGCCTCTCATTCTATTTCTGTCTGCCCTAAGCGTGAGAAACGATTTGCCCGTTTGTTTACTTTGGGCGGTATACAGTCTAAGTTTCTTTTGTCGGTGTTTTTGATCTGTTCCCTATCATCATTTTCGGCTATGGCTTTTATTGATTCAGGAGCTGTCCTGAAGTTGATGGATTTTGGGTTTGCTGAGCGTTGTGGTTTTCCTATGGTACCTTTGCATGCTCCTATCCCTTTGAGGGGTATTGCTGCTACTCCTTTAGCTGAAAAAAAGCCCCAGTTTTGAACCCAGGTGACGATGCGGGTCGCGCCTGACCATCAGGAGGTTTGTAAGTTTTTGGTCTTGCATAATTTGCATGACATTTTGGTACTGGGATTCCCTTGGTTGCAAGCCCATAATCCAGTTCTTGATTGGATTTCTTTATCTGTCAAGGCTGCGTCCTTGCTTCCGCATAGGGACTATGATTGCGCTATTAAATTAGTGCCTGGTTGTAAATTTCTTAAGGGAAGGCTTTTCAATTTATCTGTACCTGAACATGTTGCTATGCGGACTTATATTAAGGAGTCTTTGGAGAAGGGTCACATCAGACCGTCATCTTCACCTTTGGGTGCCATTTTTTTCTTTGTGGCCAAGAAGGATGGCTCATTGCGGAGCTGTATTGACTATCAACTCCTTAATAAAATCCCGTTTAAATATCAGTATCCATTGCCTCTGATTTCCAACCTGTTTTTCTAGAGTGAAGGGTGCTAGTTGGTTTACTAAGCTCGATCTTCGGTTGGCGTATAATCTCATTCGCATTAAGCAGGGTGATGAATGGAAGACGGCGTTTAATACCCGAGGGGCATTTTGAGTACCTAGTGATGCCCTTTGGGATCAGTAATGCCCTTTCCGTCTTTCAATCTTTCATGAATGATATTTTCCGGGACTTTGTTGACAAGTTTTTGATTGTCTATTTGGATGACATTTTGATTTTTTCTGACGACTGGGATTCTTATGTTGAACAGGTTCGGACACTGTTTCAGGTTCTCAGGGACAATGTGTTATATGTCAAGCGATCGAAATGTCTGTTTGGCGTACAAAAGATCTCTTTTCTTGGGTTTATTCTGTCCCCATCTTCTATTGAGATCGATCCGGTCAAGATCCAAGCCATTCATGATTGGGTTCAGCCTACTTCTTTGAAAGGCCTTCAGAAGTTTTTGGGTTTTGCTAATTTCTATCGTAAATTCATAGTCAATTTTTCCAGTATTGTAAAGCCATTGACTGATTTGACCAAGAAGGGAGCTGATGTTGTGAATTGGTCTTCAGAGTCTTGGCTTTTCAGGAGCTTAAAAGGAGGTTTACTTCTGCTCCAGTCTTTTCAGGTGGAGATCAATGCCTCGGAGATCGGAGCTGGGGCTGTCTTGTCTCAAAGAGACCCTGTGACTTCTAAATTTAGATTCTGTGCTTTTTTTTCACGGAAATTTTCACCACCGGTGCGAAATTATGATGTGGGGAATTGGGAATTATTGGCTATGAAGTGGGCCTTTGAAGAATGGCGACATTGGCTGGAGGGGGCGAGACATCAAATTGTTGTACTCACTGATCATAAGAATTTGATCTATTTTGAATCTGCCAGGAGGGTGAATCCTAGGCAGGCTAGATGGGCCTTGTTTTTCACGCGCTTTAATTTTGTAGTCTCTTATATTCCGGGTACTAAGAATATTAAGGCGGATGCCCTTTCTATGAGTTTCTTTGCTGATTCTCTGGATGTGACTAAGCCTGCTACCATCCTTCACGAGGGAGTGATTCTCTCTGCGATTTCACCTGATTTGAGACTTGCTCTTGAGGAATTTCAGGAGAACAAACCTGAACGATGTCCTGGGGGGAAATTGTATGTTCCTGACCAATGGAGGAGTAGAGTGATGTCTGAAGTGCATTGTTCTTTGTTGGCTGGTCATCCTGGGATTTTTGGCACCAGGGCTTTGGTGAGTAGGTCCTTTTGGTGGCCTTCTCTGTCTTGTGATGTGAGTTTTGTGCAGTCCTATGGGATCTATTCTAGATCCAAGTCTTCTTGTTCTCATTCTAGTGAACTATTAATGCCATTGCCGGTGCCTAAGAGACCATGGACTCACATATCAATGGATTTTATTTCTGATCTCCCTGTTCCTCAGGGGATGACAGTTATTTGGATAATCTGTGATAGATTTTACAAAATGATTCATTTGGAGCCACTGCCTAAGTTGCCATCAGCTTTGGAGTTGGTACCTTTGTTTCTTCGTCAGTTTGCATGGTATTCCTGAGAAAGTTGTGTCCGATAGGGGAGTCCAGTTTGTGTCTAGATTTTGAAGAGCTTTTTGTTTTAGGCTGGGAGTTGAGTTGTCCTTTTCCTCTGCGTTTCAGCCTCAGACCAATGGACAGACTGAAAGGACAAATCAGACTTTGGAAACCTATTTGCGATGTTTTGTGTCGGATGATCAGGACGACTGAGTTTCTTGTTTGTCTTTGGCAGAGTTTTCTCTTAATAATAGAGCTAGTTTGGCCACTTTGATGTGTCTTTTTTTTTTGCAATTTCGGGTTTCATCCTCGGTTTTCTTTGGGACAGATTGAGGCTTCCTCCTGCCCGGGTGCTGATTCTGCTGTAGAGAAAATGCAGCATATTTGGGATCAAGTGGTGGATAAATTGTCCACCTCCCAGGAAAATGCCCAACAGTTTGCCATCCGACGTAGGACTGTGGGTCCCCGGTTTAAGGTAGGGGACTTGGTCTCGTTTTCCAGACATGTTCCTATGAAAGTTTCCTCTCCGAAATTTAAGCCAAGGTTTATTGGACCTTATAAAATTTCGAAGATAATTAATCCTGTTTCTTTCTGTTTGGCTTTTACAGACTTTCAAGATTCACAATGTCTTTCATATGTCTTTGTTGAAAAAATATGTTGAACCGGTAGTGCCCATGGCTGCGCCTCCTGATCCTGTGTTGGTTGAAGGGGATCTGGAATATGTAGTGGAAAAAATTTTGGATTCCCGTATTACTAGACAGAGGCTCCAGTATCTGGTCAAGTGGAAAGGTTATGGTCAGGAGGATAATTCTTGAGTGGTTGCTTCCGACATATATGCTGATCGCTTGATCCGTGCTTTTCATTGAGTCCATCCTGACAAACCCGGTGGGTTCCGGTGAGGGTTCGATGACCCCTCCTCAAGGGGGTTGAGGGGGTACTTGTTGTGAATACATTTTCCAGTTTGGGGCTTGCTCTTGTGGTCAGTGCTGGCGATGCACACACCTGTGGAGGACTGGCAATCAGGCCTTTCAGATTAGGACTATATAACTGAGTAGTTTTCTCCTGTTACTTGCCGGTGCTCAATTGATTTCCTGTGTCTTAAGGACATTCTGAAACCAGTCCTGCTCTCTACCAGAACTCCTCTCAAGATAAGTTGGTCTTTGTACCTCTGCTTATTGTTTCCACTTTCTTGTTAGTTTTTCTGTTTTGATACTATTGCTTGATTCCTATTTTGACTATGTGAAGTTCTTGGTGGAATTGGATCATTCCCTGCTGGGAGTGTCTGTATATTTAGCTCCATGATTCTGCAATGTATTGTGTTTTGTTATGCTTGGTATTAAATTCAGTCCCTCATCTATATTAGTGTTTTTGGATCCCAGTAACATCAGAGTACTGATATAGTGGGGGAGAGGCCGTGTGGTCTCAGGGTTTTTCCATGTCAGGCGTGCTGAGATTTTTTTAGGGTTTTTATGGCTGCAGACAGTGGTCTTTCCTATAAAGATAGTTTGGGCCTCATCTTTGCTGAATCTGTTTTTTAGCTTTGTATTGTGTTTTCATATATCACCGTAGCCTTTACATGTGGGGGACTATCTATTTCTTTGGGTATTGCTCCGAGGCAGATTAGCTTTTCTTATATTTCTTTCTGTAAGAATATTTAGTTCTCCGGCTGTGTCAAGATGACTAGGTCATCGTAGGGTCGTCCCACGCCTACTTCTAGTTGTGTGTCAGGATTAGGTCTGCAGTCCGTTAAGGTTCCAGCCACTCTGGGTACTTTTTGGGTTTCCGCATTTTTTGATCCTCCTAGGTCCCTGAATCATAACCGGGGGTGTCAGAAACATTTGCAAGGTGGAAGGCAATATCAATAGCCTAAAATATCAAGACGTATTAGCTACCTCTTACATTCCCAATCATAAAAGGGGTCAAATTCTGCAGCAGGATGGTGCTCCATCTCATACATCCATCTCTACAACAAAGTTTCTCCTGGCAAAAAAGATCAAGGTGCTCAAGGACTGGCCAGCCCAGTCACCAGACATGAACATCGTTGAGCATGTTTGGGGTAGGATGAAAGAGGAAGCTTGGAAAACAAAACAAAAGAATCTAGATGAACTCTGGGAGGCATGTAAGACTGCATTCTTTGCTATACCAAATGACTTCATCAATAACTTGTATGAATCATTGTTGAACCGCATGGATGCAGTCCTACAAGCTCATGGAAGGCACACAAAACATTTAATATGGCTCTAATAGCACCACAACGTCATTCACCAATCTTATGCAACATATCTTTGTATTAGAAGTTAATTATTTCTTTGAATTTCACATTACTTTCTGTGGGCAACAAAACTTTTGCCTTGCCAAAATCTGACCTGTTTATTAAATGATAAATATTTCAACTTTGCAGCAACTTTATTTTCATAACCTAAACCACATTTGAGAGGGTTTCAGCTTTCAAAAGAGTAATTTATAAAACCAATGGATAAATTTAAAGTCAGGTTATAACAAGGATAAGCGACATCACTTCTGTCAGGGAGTGTACACTCTGCACCCCATCTTGACAGAAAAAAACCCAGAAATGTAGAAGTTTTTACAGAAAACGAAAAACTGAAATATCATGTGGTCATAAGTAGTGATGAGCGAGTACTAAAAAGCTCGGGTGCTCGAAGCTCGGGCCGAGCCTCCCAAGATACTCGTGTACTCGGCCCGAGCAACGAGCCCAATGTTATCCTATGGGAGACCCGAGTATTTTTGTGAAATGACCTCCCGGCAGCATGGAGAAACCCTAAAAATGTCACAAAAGTCTCAGAAGAGTGCTCAAATGACATGGCAACAGCATGGGGAAGACCCCTTGAAGCATTTATCACTCAAAAGTCACAGCTGTGAACAATTTTGTCCGCGTTTTACGCCATTTTTACGGACTCACCAGAAAACCTTCCAAAATGACCCCAAAATGATTTTTCATGGCGGAAATGTTAAGGGCACATACCCAATAGTGAGATAGATCTGGTGTATGTTACTTTTTGAGATCAATACATGAAAGATTTTACGTGAAAACATTGTGTGGCACTCCGATGTCCCTGAGAAGAGACGTACATGAAGGCCTCTTGAGTCTAATGTGCCCATTTTGAGGAAGTGAGTCTTTGTAGTATTTTCCTTTGCCAGGGCAGTCCTAAATTGTGAGGTTCACCAATGCCCCTGCATACAGACGTGCATGAGGGCCTCAAAACATTAAGTGTCCATTGTCAGGAAGTGGGTGTATTATAGTATAGCCCTTAGGCAGGGCAGCCAAAAATTGGGAGGCTCCACATTGTCCCTGGGTAGAGACGTGCATGATGGCCTTTAAACCTGAAGTGCCCATTGTAAGGAAGTGGGTCTATTTCAGTATAGCCCTTTGCCAGGGCAGCCAAAAATTGGGAGGCTCCACATTGTCCCTGGGTAGAGACGTGCATGAGGGCCTCAAAACATTAAGTGTCCATTGTCAGGAAGTGGGTGTATTATAGTATAGCCCTTAGGCAGGGCAGCCAAAAATTGGGAGGCTCCACATTGTCCCTGGGTAGAGACGTGCATGAGGGCCTCAAAACATTAAGTGTCCATTGTCAGGAAGTGGGTGTATTATAGTATAGCCCTTAGGCAGGGCAGCCAAAAATTGGGAGGCTCCACATTGTCCCTGGGTAGAGACGTGCATGATGGCCTTTAAACCTGAAGTGCCCATTGTAAGGAAGTGGGTCTATTTCAGTATAGCCCTTTGCCAGGGCAGCCAAAAATTGGGAGGCTCCACATTGTCCCTGGGTAGAGACGTGCATGAGGGCCTCAAAACATTAAGTGTCCATTGTCAGGAAGTGGGTGTATTATAGTATAGCCCTTAGGCAGGGCAGCCAAAAATTGGGAGGCTCCACATTGTCCCTGGGTAGAGACGTGCATGATGGCCTTTAAACCTGAAGTGCCCATTGTAAGGAAGTGGGTCTATTTCAGTATAGCCCTTTGCCAGGGCAGCCAAAAATTGGGAGGCTCCACATTGTCCCTGGGTAGAGACGTGCATGAGGGCCTCAAAACATTAAGTGTCCATTGTCAGGAAGTGGGTGTATTATAGTATAGCCCTTAGGCAGGGCAGCCAAAAATTGGGAGGCTCCACATTGTCCCTGGGTAGAGACGTGCATGATGGCCTTTAAACCTGAAGTGCCCATTGTAAGGAAGAGGGTCTATTTCAGTATAGCCCTTTGCCAGGGCAGCCAAAAATTGGGAGGCTCCACATTGTCCCTGGGTAGAGACGTGCATGAGGGCCTCAAAACATTAAGTGTCCATTGTCAGGAAGTGGGTGTATTATAGTATAGCCCTTAGGCAGGGCAGCCAAAAATTGGGAGGCTCCACATTGTCCCTGGGTAGAGACGTGCATGATGGCCTTTAAACCTGAAGTGCCCATTGTAAGGAAGTGGGTCTATTTCAGTATAGCCCTTTGCCAGGGCAGCCAAAAATTGGGAGGCTCCACATTGTCCCTGGGTAGAGACGTGCATGAGGGCCTCAAAACATTAAGTGTCCATTGTCAGGAAGTGGGTGTATTATAGTATAGCCCTTAGGCAGGGCAGCCAAAAATTGGGAGGCTCCACATTGTCCCTGGGTAGAGACGTGCATGATGGCCTTTAAACCTGAAGTGCCCATTGTAAGGAAGTGGGTCTATTTCAGTATAGCCCTTTGCCAGGGCAGCCAAAAATTGGGAGGCTCCACATTGTCCCTGGGTAGAGACGTGCATGAGGGCCTCAAAACATTAAGTGTCCATTTTAAGGAAGTGGGTGTATTTCAGTATAGCCCTTAGGCAGGGCAGCCAAAAATTGGGAGGCTACACGTTGTCCCTGGGTAGAGACGTGCATGAGGGCCTCAAAACATTGTTCCCATTGCAAAGGAGCGGGTCTCCTGTCGTTGTAATGTCCATTCTGCAAAGAATGGGCGAAAAAATTTACCACTGGGGGTATACCTGAAACAAAGACCTAACTATTGTAACGGTCATCATGATGGCGCATGAGGAGAAGGAGGAGCAGTCCAGCGATTATCCAAAGTCGAGAAGTGTACCCATGGGTGAGTGGAGGTACATGGCAAACTTTAAATTCCGCTCTCATTTGCTGGTGGTGTGGTGAAGTCTGGCCCAATCCAACCCTTGTTCATCTTTATCAGAGTCAGCCTGTCAGCATTTTCAGTTGACAGGCGGGTGCGTTTATCTGTAATGATTCCACCTGCGGCACTAAAAACACGCTCTGACAAAACGCTAGCAGCAGGGCAGGCCAGGACTTCCAAGGCGTAGAGAGCCAATTCATGCCACGTGTCCAGCTTGGATACCCAATAATTGTAAGGCACAGAGGAATGTCGGAGTACAGTTGTTCGATCTGCAAGGTACTCCTTCAGCATCTGGGCAAACTTAGGATTTCTTGTGGCACTACCCCGCACCTCAGGGGCTGTGGTACGTGAGGGGCTGAGAAAACTGTCCCACATCTTAAAGACTGTTCCCCTACCTCTGGCGGATTGGACTTGTGCCTCTCTCGGCTGTACGCCTCGGTTGTCCACTGATTCCTGACCTATGCCGCTAGCGTTTTGTGAGGGGAATGCTTTGCCTACTTCCGTGAGTATGGCCTTCCGAAACTGCTGCATTTTGGTTGACCTCTCATCCACGGGAATAAGAGACAAAAAGTTCTCCTTGTAGCGTGGGTCTAACAGTGTTACCAACCAGTAATGATTGTCGGCCAAGATGTTCTTAACGCGAGGGTCACGAGACAGGCAGCTTACCATAAAGTCAGCCATGTGCGCCAGACTCTTAACAGCCAGGACTTCAGTAGCCTGACCAACAAGATGACTGAACATGCTGTCCTCCTCCTCCTCCTCCTCCTCCTCCTCCTCATCTACCCTGTCCTCTGGCCAGCCACGCTGAATCGAGGATATGACTGGTGTGCATGTCATATCCTCAATTTGGCCGGAGAGTTGCTCCATGTCTTCATCCTCCTCCTCGTCATAGTCCTCCACTGCACGTTGTGATGAGACGAGGCTGGGCTGTGTGTTATCACCCACACCCACTACTGTTTCTTGCTGCAACTCATCGCGCTCCGCCTGCAATGCATCATGTTTGTTTTTCAAAAGGGACCGTTTTAGAAGGCAGAGTAGCGGTATGGTGACGCTAATAATGGCGTCATCACCACTCACCATCTTGGTGGAGTCCTCAAAGTTTTGGAGGATGGTACATAGGTCTGACATCCATCTCCACTCCTCAGGTGTTATGTGTGGAGTTTGACCCATTTCCCGACGGCTTAGGTGATGCAGGTACTCAACAACTGCCCTCTTCTGCTCACATATCCTGACCAACATGTGCAGAGTTGAATTCCAACGCGTGGGGACATCACACACCAGTCTGTGAGCCGGAAGATGCAAACGGCGCTGAAAGCCGGCAAGGCCGGCTGAAGCAGTAGGTGACTTTCGAAAATGTGCAGACAGGCGGCGAACTTTTACCAGCAGATCAGACAGCTCTGGGTATGACTTTATAAACCGCTGAACCACGAGGTTGAGCACATGGGCCACGCATGGAACATGTGTCAGCTGGCCTCGCCTCAAAGCCGCCACCAGGTTCCGGCCATTGTCACAAACGACCTTTCCTGGCTTTAGGTTCAGAGGTGTGAGCCAGTGATCTGCCTGCTGTTTCAGAGCTGTCCACAGCTCTTCTGCATTGTGGGGTTTGTCACCTATGCAGATTAGCTTCAGCACAGCCTGTTGCCGCTTCGCCGAGGCAGTGCTGCAGTGCTTCCAGCTTGTGACTGGTGTGGAGGGCACAGTGGATGAGGATGCGCAGGAGGAGGAGGAGGCTGAAGAGCATGACATTCCGGAGCTGTAGAGTGTGGGTGAAACACTGACTGAGGTAGGGCCTGCAAACCTTGGTGTGGGAAGGACGTGTTCCGTCCCTCGCTCAGACTGGGTCCCAGCTTCCACAATATTAACCCAGTGTGCCGTCAACGAGATGTAGCGGCCTTGCCCACAAGCACTTGTCCACGTGTCTGTGGTTAGGTGGACTTTGGGTGAAACAGCGTTGTTCAGGGCACGTGTGATGTTTTGTGACACGTGGTTATGCAACGCGGGGACGGCACACCGGGAGAAATAGTGGCGGCTGGGGACCGAGTAACGTGGGACAGCTGCCGCCATCAGGTCACGGAATGCTTCTGTCTCCACCAGCCTAAAAGGCAACATTTCCAGCGCAAGCAGTCGCGAAATGTTAGCATTTAGAACTGTGGCATGTGGGGTGTTGGCAGTGTATTTGCGCCTGCGTTCAAAGGTTTGCTGAATGGATAACTGAACGCTGCGCTGGGACAAGGACGTGCTTGATGATGGTGTTCTTTCTGCGTAGGCAACTGCAGGTGCAGGAGTGGAGGAGGCTTGTTCGCAGGCAGCATGGACAGAGGATTGGCTCGCATGCACAACCAGCGAAGACGTAGCAGTGACATCAGCAAGCACTGCTCCTCGACTCTGTTGTACTTCCCACAAAGTCGGGTGCTTGGCTGACATGTGCCTGATCATGCTGGTGGTGGTCAGGCTGCTAGTTTTGGTACCCCTGCTGATGCTGGCACGGCAGGTGTTGCAAATGGCCTTTTTTGAATCATCTGGATCCAACTTAAAAAACTGCCAGACTCGTGAAGACCTAACATTTGTACAGGCACCTTGTGTCGTCGTGTTGTTACGGGGAACGGTTGCCTGACTTCTGCCTGGGACCACCACCCTGCTTCTTACTGCCTGTTGTGATGCTACGCCTCCCTCCCCCTGTGCACTGCTGTCCTCGCTCTGCATATCCTCCTGCCAGGTTGGGTCAGTTACTGGATCATCCACCACGTCGTCTTCCTCTTCCGCACCCTGCTCCTCCTCCTGACTTGCTGACAATTGTGTCTCATCATCGTCCACCACTTGTTGAGACACGTTGCCAACTTCGTGAGAACGTGGCTGCTCAAATATTTGGCTATCTGTACAGACGATCTCCTCATGACCCACTTCAATATGAGCTGGCGAGAGGCCAGAATGTGTGAATGGAAACGTGAACAGCTCTTCCGAGTGTCCAAGTGTGGGATCATTAATGTCCGAGGAGGACGTGTACTCAGCCTGGTGGTAGGAAGGAGGATCAGGTTCAGAAATGTGCGGTGCAGTATCACGGCTACTGACACTTGACCGTGTGGAAGACAGAGTGTTTGTGGTGGTGCCAATCTGACTGGAAGCATTATCCGCTATCCAACTAACAACCTGTTGACACTGGTCTTGGTTCAAGAGCGGTGTACTGCTGCGGTCCCCAAGAATTTGGGACAGGACGTGCGAGCGACTAGATGTGGCCCTTTGTTGTGGCGAAATTAGAGCTTGCCCACGACCTCGGCCTCTGCCTGCACCACCATCACGTCCACTTCCTTGTTCCTTGCCAATGCCCTTGCGCATTTTGCAATGCTGTGCACTGCTGACGTGTATATTCACTACTTGTGCGTTATATCAAAGTTTCTGGAAATTGCACACCAGTGCACCTGTACGCTGCCACCAACAGGCACACACGTGCGGTTTTAAAAACAAAGCACGGACGCAATAATAACCTAACACAGGTTTTAGGAGCAAAAATTAAGAACTCTGACACTATCAGCCACTGCTGACTGACGTGTATTATACACTACACTTGTGCGTTATATAATAGTTTGGTAAACGCACACCAGTGCACCTGTACGCTGCCACCAACAGGCACACACGTGCGGTTTTAAAAACCAAGCACGGACGCAATAATAACCTAACACAGGTTTTAGGAGCAAAAATTAAGAACTCTGACACTATCAGCCACTGCTGACTGACGTGTATTATACACTACACTTGTGCGTTATATAATAGTTTGGTAAACGCACACCAGTGCACCTGTACGCTGCCACCAACAGGCACACACGTGCGGTTTTAAAAACCAAGCACGGACGCAATAATAACCTAACACAGGTTTTAGGAGCAAAAATTAAGAACTCTGACACTATCAGCCACTGCTGACTGACGTGTATTATACACTACACTTGTGCGTTATATAATAGTTTGGTAAACGCACACCAGTGCACCTGTACGCTGCCACCAACAGGCACACACGTGCGGTTTTAAAAACCAAGCACGGACGCAATAATAACCTAACACAGGTTTTAGGAGCAAAAATTAAGAACTCTGACACTATCAGCCACTGCTGACTGACGTGTATTATACACTACACTTGTGCGTTATATAATAGTTTGGTAAACGCACACCAGTGCACCTGTACGCTGCCACCAACAGGCACACACGTGCGGTTTTAAAAACCAAGCACGGACGCAATAATAACCTAACACAGGTTTTAGGAGCAAAAATTAAGAACTCTGACACTATCAGCCACTGCTGACTGACGTGTATTATACACTACACTTGTGCGTTATATAATAGTTTGGTAAACGCACACCAGTGCACCTGTACGCTGCCACCAACAGGCACACACGTGCGGTTTTAAAAACCAAGCACGGACGCAATAATAACCTAACACAGGTTTTAGGAGCAAAAATTAAGAACTCTGACACTATCAGCCACTGCTGACTGACGTGTATTATACACTACACTTGTGCGTTATATAATAGTTTGGTAAACGCACACCAGTGCACCTGTACGCTGCCACCAACAGGCACACACGTGCGGTTTTAAAAACCAAGCACGGACGCAATAATAACCTAACACAGGTTTTAGGAGCAAAAATTAAGAACTCTGACACTATCAGCCACTGCTGACTGACGTGTATTATACACTACACTTGTGCGTTATATAATAGTTTGGTAAACGCACACCAGTGCACCTGTACGCTGCCACCAACAGGCACACACGTGCGGTTTTAAAAACCAAGCACGGACGCAATAATAACCTAACACAGGTTTTAGGAGCAAAAATTAAGAACTCTGACACTATCAGCCACTGCTGACTGACGTGTATTATACACTACACTTGTGCGTTATATAATAGTTTGGTAAACGCACACCAGTGCACCTGTACGCTGCCACCAACAGGCACACACGTGCGGTTTTAAAAACCAAGCACGGACGCAATAATAACCTAACACAGGTTTTAGGAGCAAAAATTAAGAACTCTGACACTATCAGCCACTGCTGACTGACGTGTATTATACACTACACTTGTGCGTTATATAATAGTTTGGTAAACGCACACCAGTGCACCTGTACGCTGCCACCAACAGGCACACACGTGCGGTTTTAAAAACCAAGCACGGACGCAATAATAACCTACTAACAGGTTTTTTTGGGGAGCGACAATTACAGTACAGACAAGTCAGACACTATCTGGACTGTTTTACACTGTGTACACCAGCCCCAGATATGAAGGCTGGTATACGGTCACCACTACCCTGCCTGCCTGCCTGCCTGTATACTGCTACAATAGTCCTGACAAGGACTCTTTTGGTCACTAGCCTGTATTCAGACCTGGCTATACCCTGCCTGTATATAGCAACAATAGTCCTGAGAAGGACTCTGCTACTGTACTCCGACCTGGCTATACCCTGCCTGCCTGTATACAACTAGAATAGTCCTGAGAAGGACTTTTGGTCACACTGTTTGCAGCCCTGCAACTGAAAAAGCTATAAAGGGCCGCAAAGCTTTCCCTGAATCAGCGACACTCTCCCTACACTCACTGTCAGAATAGCTGTGAGCAGAGCACAGCGCGCCGGCCGATATAAAGGCTCGGTGACGCTGTGCAGGCCGGCCAATCACTGCAATTCCACAACTAACAGGGCTGTGGCATTGCAGTGGTCTGCCAGCCAATCCCTGCATGAGGGCTGGCTCTCAAAAGAGCGCCAACATGCAGAAATGAAGACCACGAGTAAAGCACGAGTATCGCGAGATTACTCGGTCCCCGCCGAGCAGCCCGAGTACAGTGATACTCGTGCGAGTACCGAGTAGTGACAAGCATGCTCGCTCATCACTAGTCATAAGTATTTAGACCCTTTGCTTAGTATTGAGCAGAAGCACCTTTTGAGTTAGTACCGCCATGAGTCTTCTTGGGAATGATGCAACAAGTATTTCACACCTGGATTTGGGGATCCTCAGCCATTCTTCCTTGAAGATCCTCTCCAGTTCTATCAGGTTGGATGGTGAACATTGGTGGACAGCCATTTTCAGGTCTCTCCAGAGATGCTCAAGTGGGTTTAGGTCAGGGCTCTGTCTGGGCCGGTCAAGAATGGTCACAGAGTTGTTCTGTAGCCACTCCTTTTTCTTTTAGCTGTGTACTTAGGGTCATTGTCTTGTTGGAAGGTGAACCTTCGTCCAAGTCTGAGGTTCAGAGCACTCTGGAAGAGGTTTTCTTCCAGGATAGCTCTGTACTTGGCCACATTCATCTTTCCTTCAATTGCAATCAGTTGTCCTGTCCCTGTAGCTGAAAAATACCCCCCTGGCATGATGCTGCCACCACCATGTTTTACTGTGATGAGGTACCTGGTTTTCTCCAAACATACCGCTTAGAATTATCACCAAAAAGTTCTATTTTTGTCTCATCAGACCAAAAATCTTATTTCTCATAGTCTGGGAGTCCTTTTTGTGTTTTTTTTGCAAACTCTGTTCGGGCTTTTATATGTCTTGCACTGAGGAGAGGCTTCCGTCGGCCACTCTGCTATAAAGGCACAACTGGTTGAGGGCTGCAGTGATAGTTGACTTTGTGGAACTTTCTCCCATCTCCCTACTGCATCTCTGGAGCTCAGCCACAGTGATCTTGGGGTTCTTCTTTACCTCTCTCACCAAGGCTCTTCTCCCACGATTGCTCAGTTTAGCTGGATGGCCAGGTCAAGGAAGAGTTCTGGTGGTCCCAAACGTCTTCCATTTAAGGATTATGGAGGCCACTGTGCTCTTAGGGACCTTGAGTACTGCAGAAATTATTTTGTAACTTTGACAATATCTGTGCTTTGCCACAATTCTGTCTCTGAGCTCTTTGGATGGTTCCTTTGACCTCATGATTCTCATATGGTGTGACATGCACTGTGAGGTCTTATATAGACAGGTGTGTGCCTTTCCAAATCAAGTCATGTCAGTTTAATTAAACACAGCTGGACTCCAATGAAGGAGTAGAACATCTCAAGGAGGATCACAAGGAAATGGACAGCATGTGACTTAAATATGAGTGTCTGAGCAAAGGGTCTGAAAACTTATGACCATGTGATATTTCAGTTTTTCTTGTTTAAAAAATTTGCAAAAATATCTACATTTGTTTTTTTCTGTCAAGATGGGGTGCAGAGTGTACATTAATGAGAACAAAATGATTTTTTTTGAATATACCAAATGTCTGCAACGAAACAAAGAGTGAAACATTTAAAAGGGTCTGAATACTTTTGGTACCCACTGTAGGCGATAACTTCTCATCACTGGACAATCCCTTTAAGTATGATCTATTCTCATGATGGGTTCTCAATATAAAATTGGTGGAAGCCCCACTTTCATACCCCTACATTAGCTGTTTGATTTGGCCACACAATGCTGGACCTTTTGTAGCAGCTAAACTCGATATTGCAGTTTTGTTTCCTTCAAGCGGGATTGCAGACTTTGAATCTCACCAATCTAATATTAATGACATATCTTAAAGATAATCTGTCAGCAGATTTTTGCTATATCATCTGAGAGCAGCATGATGTAGGCAAAGAGAATCTGAATCCAATGTTGTATCACATAGATTACTGGCTGCAACCATTCTGACACAATCTGAATTTTTAGGTTTAGTCATGTAGCAGGGTCCAGAGAGGTTCCCCACCCACACCAAACTCTGTATAGGAGATTATACATTGACAGTGAGAAGTTAATCACAGCAAGGGGCATGTCAGAGTGCCATGCACATGAGTTTCTAATCCTGTAATAAGGGTCCTGCTGCTTAAACAAACCGCAAATAAAAATATCGGACTGTGAAAAAATAGGTATGCTTGAACTTTGTGTTATCCCTTGCAGGATGCAGGCTTCAGCTTTACATAGCAAAAACCTGCTGACAGATTCCCTTTAAGAAGTGGCCTTTACATTGTTATGAAACGCGTGCTCCGCGACCAATCCCTACCGGCTTCCTTCTCCCCACCTTTGGACATTTGAGCAGGAAGTCATCTCACTTCCTGCTCAAATGTCTGAATGTGGGGAGACAGACGCTAGGCGCTGATTGGTTACGGGGCTGGCATGTCACAGCAATGTCACGTTGACCCCGGGAATGTGGCTTCAGACATTGCTGGAACCGAGGCCACATCGTAGGTGAGTATAGGGTTATTTATTTTTACTCGGGCGAACAAGGGGAATGAGTAGGGGTTATCGAAGTAGTAGACATCCCCTTTAAGAGTTATTTTCACCTACACTTTTTTTTTTAAATAATTCCTAAATAAAATTAAGCATCAGTCTTCAGCTGGGGACAGCACGGTCAGGGTGTGTGCAAGCCCCTCTAGGCCTTGGCCTGAATTATTATATACAATGCTAGGGCAGCAATCTGATTTGTTACCGTAGATGAAGAAAAGGAAGTGACTATAATGAGAGTGTAGGATTAGAGGTTAGATGTATGAGTCCAATTGTCGGAATAACACCATCTACAGGCAACTGAAGAGTAAGGTGATTGAAGGCAATGATGCTGTACCCAGCACACAGTCCGGTTAGACAACATTTGTGATTCAACTCCGACATTGAGCACTGTATCATAGTATTTGAAAAATTATACCTACTCAACACTGTTGAGATTCTGAAGTTTCATCTCCATTGTTTCCCATTAATAGGCGCTGGTGTACACTGCCATATTGACATTTGATCTATGTATACAATTAGTGGCAAAACAGTCACAGAATGTAGGTAGAGGAAGCACAGAGAATTTTGTCAGCCTGTCTGGCCCTGAAGTTTTCAAAGGTCTGTCTTTGATCAGATGCTCCAAACACTGTGTCAAACTGCTTCTCTCCTGCCAGCCTGCAGCTATAGACTGACATAACTGAGCAATCGATCAGGAGCTGCAGCTAAAACAGCAGTAATCTAATTTCCCGGCTGTCTAAAAAATGAAGTGTTATGTGTGCGTGAAAACAAATGACATGTTACAGCAAGATGTGTAAGAAAAGAAAAAGGAGACATAATTTACCTAGATGAATGCTAGATTAACCTGTAATTTCTCTTCTGAGAATTGGAAGGATGAGAGGCTTTTGTTTGATTTTCAAATTGGTGTAGAAAAAAAAAATCCAAAGTTTGTTTTCCGATTATGGAGTATTATACTATAAAATATGTATGCCGTACAGAACAAAAAGATATAGGAAGCAGCAGAGAAAGCAAGCAGAGTAAGTTGTTTAACCCCTTCCTGACTGTGCAAGTCTCTGTTTTTCCATTTACATTTTTTCATCCCTTTCTTCAAACAGCCACAACTTTTTATCTTGTAGCTGTGTGAGGGCTTATTTTTTTGCAGGATGAGTCGTACTTTTGAATGACACCATACATTTTATCATGCAATGTACTGGAAAGCGGGCAAAAAACTCAAAGTGCTGCGAAATTGCAAAAAAAAAGTGCAATTCCACAATTGGTGTTTGGGTTTTGTGTTTACAGCGTTAATTATACGACAAAATTACCCAGCAATATGACTCTCCAGTCAACATGTTGCTTTTTTTTTTTTTAAGTGCTGAAAAAGTTTGGAGATGCATATAAAAAAAAATTCCTTGAATTGCCATTTCCTGAGACCCATACAATTTTCAATTTTTAGTTATTGGGGCTGTGTGCGAACTTGTTTCTTGCACCGAGATGACTTTTTATTAATACCATTTTGGGGTACATACGATGATTTGATTGCTTTTTACTCCATTTTCTTGCAGGTCTTGCGGCAGGTGAAAAATTACAATTCTTGTGTTTTGAAGTCTCAAACAAATTTGGAATTTTAATAGATGAGACTTTTACGAACCTAGTGATATCAAATATATGAATTTTGGGGGGTTGAGCCATCATGTGCCGACAAAAGTGCAGGTTTAGTTCCCAATCCTGCATCAAAGAATATGACTCGACCTATGATGTACATATGATATACCAATCCGTTATATGGCGGGAAAGGGTTAAAGAGCTCTCCTGACATGTTTGTTTTAGATTATGCTTCTACAATGCTGTAATACACCATTCTTCTTTTAATCCTCCAGAATAAATCCAAACACACCAATAAACCAATGCAAGCCCAATTATATGAAGAAATAACAATAAATCTTTATTACACCCATTAAAATTCATAAAACCGAATGGACCAACCCAGGTGACGGATGGAATTGATATGGGGGACTCCTGGACGAATCAGTGTTGTGAAACGTGCGTCAGTGTGGGGGGACGCTGTACCACTTACTTTTTTGGACTTACTTTTTGCCGGTAACTGTATATGTGGCTTGTATGAATATTTACATCTGCTTTCCTATACTCTCACACATGTGAATATGTACTATTCTAATTGGTTAGCATAGTAATTGATAGTCATTCCTGTATACCACATATGGTTCCAGTTCTTATACCTGGCTTTGATATTTACAATTTAAGCTTTAGATAATAGGTCCATCATACTATTATTATAGGTATTGGGTCCCTCATATCAATTCCATCCGTCACCTGGGTTGGTCCATTCGGTTTTATGAATTTTAATGGATGTAATAAAGATGTATTGTTATTTCTTCATATAATTGGGCTTGCATTGGTTTATTGGTGTGTTTGTAAGACTATGCATTTAGCCATCCATACTGGTTGTGGTATTGGTGCTCTAGTATAAATCGTCAACTGAGAGTTACCATTTTCCCCCCAAATTATGCTTTTGTATAACCTGGCACTCAGCACTGATTAGAAGAGACTACTCACACTGCTGTCCTTCTGATCTAATACTGGAGATACCAGGGATTCTGAGGTAAGAAGAGGATGCTCACACTGCTATACACGCCATCTTTTTGATCTAATACTGGAGATACTAGTAATACTGAGGTAAGAAGCGGCTGCTCACACAGCTATACACGCTGCCTTTCTGATCTAATACTGAAGATACCAGAGATGCTGAGGGATGAGGCTGCTCACACTGCTATAGAAGATGCCTTTAGTGATCTACAACTGGAGATACCAGGGGAGCTGAGATAACAAGAGGCTGCTCACACTGCTGTCCACCTCATCTATATGAATGGCAATACCTATTATAGGTATCTCCAGGTTACAGTAGCGAAGCTTCCTACTGTACTTGGTCATTGGAATCTGTCCTAACATTCTTGGACAGGTCTCTGATAGTCTAACAAGATGGCAGCTATTTTAATTCTATAGAGTTTATCTCCCTACACAAAACTATTGTCATTTGCAATGTCAAAGTACTTAGAAATTAATTTATAAAAACTTTTCTTTTAGCCATTTTTTTATTTTCTTTTTTTTTTGAGAACCCCTTAAATCAAAAATACCAGACTCTTGACTGAAATATGACAGACTCATTTGTTTCTTTGACACTAATGTGATCAGTACCTGACTAATAATTTGAGCTACTTGAAACAAAAATCTGTAAATAAAAACGCAACCAGCAAATGTACAAAATAAATCTAGTAAACAGTTAAAATGATCTAAACAGTTTCTGAAAAGAAGAACTGGAAAAGAACAGAAGATGAGTGCAATAGCCAATCAGATACTCATAGGAGAATGAGTGATCACACAAATAGGAAAAGCATAAAACAATGCTAAAAACAAAACAGTATAGAAAAAGATGAATAACTGGGAGGGAATATTTTACTATTCTATAATAGTAAGCAGATAAAAAGGATCGACGAAGACCCAAATATACAGTGCTGACCAAAATTATTGGCACACCTGTAGTTCTGTCAGATAACACTCAGTTTCTTCTTGAAAATTATTGCAATCACAAATTCTTTGGTATTATTATCTTCATTTAATTTGTCTTCAATGAAAAGAAAAAAAAAATTGTCATAAAGCCAAATTGGATATAACTCCACACCAAACATAAAAAAGGGGGTGGACAAAAGTACTGGCACTGTTTCAAAAATCATGTGATGCTTCTCTAATTTGTGTAATTAACAGCACCTGTAACTTACCTGTGGCACCTAACAGGTGTTGGCAATAACTAAATCACACTTGCAGCCAGTTGATATGGATTAAAGTTGACTCAACCTCTGTCCTGTGTCCTTGTGTGTACCACATTGAGCATGGAGAAACATTGAACATGGAGAAAAGAAAGAAGACCAAAGAACTGTCTGAGGACTTGAGAATCCAAATTGTGAGGAAGCATGAGCAATCTCAAGGCTACAAGACCATCTCCAAAGACCTGAAAGTTCCTGTGTCTACGGTGCGCAGTGTTATCAAGAAGTTTAAAGCCCATGGCACTGTGGCTAAACTCCCTAGATGTGGAAGGAAAAGAAAAATTGACGAGAGATTTCAACGCAAGATTGTGCGGATGGTGGATAAAGAACCTCGACTAACATCCAAAACAAGTTCAAGCTGCCCTGCAGTCCGAGGGTACAACAGTGTCAACCCATACTATCTGTCGGCGTCTGAATGAAAAGGGACTGTATGGTAGGATACCCAGGAAGACCCCACTTCTTACCCCGAGACATAAAAATAGCCAGGCTGGAGTTTGACAAAACTTACCTGAGAAAGCCTAAAACGTTTTGGAAGAAGGTTCTCTGGTCAGATGAGACAAAAGTAGAGCTTTTTGGGAAAAGCCATCAACATAGAGTTTACAGGAAAAAAAAGAGACATTCAAAGAAAAGAACACGGTCCCTACAGTCAAACATGGCGGAGGTTCCCTGATGTTTTGGGGTTGCTTTGCTGCCTCTAGCACTGGACTGCTTGACCATGTGCATGGCATTATGAAGTCTGAAGACTACCAACAAAGTTTGCAGCCTAATGTAGAGCCCAGTGTGAGAAAGCTGATTCTAACTCAAAGATCATGGGTCTTCCAGCAGGACAATGACCCAAAATACACTTCAAAAAGCACTAGAGAATGGTTTGATAGAAAGTACTGGAGACTACTAAAGTGGCCAGCAATGAGTCCAGGCCTGACTCCCGAAGAAGACCTGTGAAGAGATCTCAAAATGGCAGTTTGGAGAAGGCACCCTTCAAATCTCATGGACCTGGAGCAGTTTGCCAAAGAAGAATGGTCTAAAATTCCAGCAGAGCATTGTAAGAAACTAATTGATGTTTACTGGAAGCAGTTGTTCACAGTTATTTTGGCTAAAGGTTGTGCAACCAAGTATTAGGCTAAGGGTGCCAATACTTTTGTCTGGCCCATTTTTGGTGTTTTGTGTGAAATGATCAATGATTTAATTTTTGTTTCATTCTCTTTTGTGTTTTTTTCATTGCAAGCAAAATAAATGAAGATAATACCAAAGAATTTGTGTTTGCAATCATTTTCAAGAAGAAACTGAGTATTATCTGACAGAAATGCAGGGGGGCCAATACTTTTGATCAGCACTGTATATAGGGGTTAAAAACTTCTCTCTGAAATGCAATGACCGCTTTCATGGACCAGCACCATTTAAAATAGAACTTCTAAGAAGTTATTCATTTTTTACAGGAAGAGGTAAACATGTTCCCATAAATGACAGATAGGAACAAGCTTTGAGTGAATTTTTTGAAGCTTTATAAGAAGAAAGAAATACTTCAAGTAATCAATCTTCAACACTTCAAGCTAGAGATAGCTTACGACAAGGCTGTGGTATCTCTTTACAATTGCCAAGAACTAACAATTGATTTATAGTTGTTTTCAATGACTTTTCTTTAATTCAAAATCCAATTAACATTTTTTCAGTATCCTCAATTTTTCAAAACTGTAGCTATGTGTCACAGAGTTGTTGTGTGTCAGAATTGGTCATGCTCATGTCTAAGGCCCCCATTCACTTTACATAAAAGTAGTCCAAATTCGCCAATTTCAGCAGACTATCTAATGGGTATAGAGGGCCTTGCATCTCTTTCCCAACAGATCTCAGGGGAGAGAAGGATCTGGCCTGTTCACTTTTAATGGCCGTTCCATGTGTTCAGCGCAGAGATCGACTTCCCCGTGATGTGATCTATCTGTGGCATGGTAGCCTGTGACTGGTGTTCATGGGAGACTGGTGATTTATACTATAAAGTTTAATACAATCGTATTCTGTATTTAGTATAAGCGATCGATCAATCAATCGCAGGTTCAAGTCCCCCAGGAGAACTGAAAAAATATTTTAAGAAATTACAGAAACTTGATTCTTTTCTTCCATTAAAGATACATAAAAAAATAAGGATATGTGAAATTGCTATTTCCACAAAAGTCAAATCTATTAACCCCTTAACGACCGGCCGATTTTGCGCTTTCCGTTTTGTTTTTTTTCGCCATTCTTCTTCCGAAAGACATAACTCTTTTATTTTTAAGTCAATCTGGTCACGTGAGGGCTTGTTTTTTTGCGGAACGAGCTGTACTTTTAAATGAAACCAAGAGTTTTACCATATAGTGTACTGAAAAACGGCAAAAAAATTCCAAATGCGGAAAAATTGCAAAAAAAGGGTGATTGCACAATGGTTTTTGAGATTTTTTTTTACAGTGTTCACTATATGGTAAAACTGATGTATCACTGTGATGCCTCAGGTCGGTGCGAGTTCGTAGACACCAAACATGAATAGGATTACTTTTATCTAAGGGGTTAAAAAAACATTAGAAGTTTGTCCGAAAAAAGTGGAGTACGTTTTGCGCCATTTTCCACGACCCGTAGCGTTCTCATTTTTTGGGATCTATGGCTGAGGGCTTATTTTTTGTGTCTCGAGCTGACTTTTTTAACCATACCATTTTTGTGCAGATGCTACGTTTTGATCGCCTGTTATTGCATTTTGTGCAAAATTTGTGGTAACCAAAAAATGTAATTTTGGCGTTTGGAATTTTTTTGCCACTATGTTTACCATTCAGATTAATTGAATTTATATTTTGATAGAACGGACGTTTCTGAACACGGTGATACCAAATGTGTGTATATTTTTGAATTTTTCTAACCTTTTAATTTTCGATGGGGCAAAAGGGGGGTGATTTGAACTTTGTTTTTTTTTTTAAATTTTTTAAAACTTTTTTTTTTTTTACTAGGTCCTTTAGGGGTCTATAATGATCAGCGGTCTGATCGCTCATTAATTTCTCCCGATCAGAGCACCATTGCTCAGACCAAGAGAAATAGTCATCTCTTGTAACAGCCAGTACTCGGCTGTTTGTTTAAATGACCTTAGTCATGTGAGCACAGGAGTCATCACATGACCCTGTGCTACCATGACAACCACTGGAAGTCATGTGATCATGTCACGTGACTTCCGGTATCGGCCTGTAAGTAAATTTTCAGCGCAATCGTGGTTATAATGGTGCTGTCACTTATTGACAGAACCATTTACGGGGTTAAAAGGCACGGATGGATAACGACTCCGCTTGTATCTGGCACAAACACATGTCAGTTGTAGAAATCAGCTGAGATGTGCTCCGATCTGCCCTGGCTGCCAGCAGCAGCCGGGGGACATTAACACTATGGCCGCTAGGACGTAATTTTACTGCCTGCAGTCGTTAAGGTGTTAAAATGTAAAATTAACCTACCCAATCGGGAAAATTGCACAAAGTAAAAAATTGTGTTTCTTGGTTGCAAAATGTGGTACAAAAAGCATTCCATGTGTAAACGTCAGCTGGCCACGCAAAAAAAAAAAAAAATCACTCACATGGGTCCTTTGACGCAAAAATGAAAACTTTATGGGTCTTGGAAAATGGAAACCAAAATGAAGTGAATTTATTTTTTGGGGAATCTCCAAACACTTTTTATTATTAAAAAAATATATATATGCATATTTGAGACTGCCATAATTATACTGACCTGTACAATTGTATCGCCAGGTCATTTTTACAATGAACGGTATAAAAACGAAACCCCCCAAAAAAATATGCAATTGTGTTTTTTTGTTTAGCAATTTCACTATACTTGGCTTTATTTGTCCATTTTTCAGTACATCCCGTGGTAAGATGGTCATTGTCATTTTAAAGTATAAATCACTGTGTACAGAACAGACATCATAAGGCTATGTTGGTGGAAAAATAAATAAAAGTCATGACTCTTGGAAGAAGGCTAAAAGAAACAATGGTGCAAAAGCAAAAATTCACCCAGTACTTAGGGGGTTAATCCACAATTTGTTATTGGACCTTGAAATAGCATTACTTTTGTCTACTGTCACTTTTGTACTAGTCTCATAGCACCAGACTACTTGCATCTCTAACTTTAGTGTTCCCTGTGGCATCCAACTTTACTAGTTTGTTATATCAAGCTGGGTATACAGAGCACTATAGCTGTCCTAACTTCTGATGTTCTTATTGGCCATATGCTCCCATTCTTTGTTTTTTAAGTCCTATAATGAGACTGTCGGGGACAGAAACATACCATGTCGGTACAGCATACTGTGTAATACAGACATAGTAGGGTCAGGTCCCAGTACGGGTCCACCTCATAAGGAGGTGGTAACAAAGGTTAGGATATAGGATAATTGCAGTGTTTTCTTGTTAGGGCATAAACCGATCCCTACACCAAGAGGACCACTCATCATGGACCCCTACCTGACCGTGGCATGACAGGAACTGTATGACAAACTCAATTCATTCTTTGCCGCTCAGCTGTACTCTTGTTTTTCTTTTGGACCACATGGATAATTGTGTTTAAGTCAGTTACTGTTTTTTTTAGTTCCCTTCAGTCATTACCGCATGGGTACGAGGGTGACTAATACTAGTCTTCTGGAAATGCACTTCATCTGATGGCTATGAGTAAACGTTATGTTTTTGTGTTCAGCCATTTTATTTTAAGTTCTATGAAATTTGGGCTGACCCATTGAGTTAAGGCTACTCAAGCTACCGATATTATTATATCCATTTTTGTGTTCTTCAATATACATACTTTATTCCAAGTGCAAATCCTTGGATAACTTCTCCAGCATTTGGCCCAATGAAGTGTAGGCCCACAATTCGTTGTTGTGACCCCTTAAGACAAATCATCTATAATAAATGAAGAAAATAAATTCAAAAGATGTCATAAATCACAGTTTAAATCACATACCTAAATTCTTATAGAATATTCCTGTGAATTGTTTCTTACGATTAATCTTCATGGCTGATGATATTTTTATAGCCAAGTATTGTGTACTAATTCATTTAATAATCTATGGAGGTCAGGGTGCTGCTTATCTGTCTTTTTCTTATCATTTCATTTGTAAATAATGATAACCCCCGAGGATAAAACCACTATATATACACAGTATTTATATTGTGAGTAAGGGGTCCATTTACGTCCGTTGGACTGACCAGTAACACGATACAGCTGCCAATTGGTAAACTTTTTCCAATCTGTAGTTATTTATATGTCTGTTTGCACAGGTAGACGGCGATAAGCGATGCGCACCGAGTGCTCTATATATCTACACAGGAAAATACACTTCCGAGAATAATGAACTTTAGATACAAAATAATTTCGGCCAATGAATGAGCGTTTTCCTTATTCATTGGTTAATCGTCAGCCTTTTTACATGGCAAAATAATCATGAAATGAGCGATTTTAACAACAATCGTTCACGATTATCTTGCAGTGTAAATGTCCCATAAATCCCACTGTGGATAGGCAGCTTTGGATGCTTTTACCTTAATATAACATTGTTTTGAGTCTCTTCCAGGAACTGTAAACTCTAAAGGTTTGTAAAATGCATGGAAGACCTGAAATATAAAAGTATAGCAGTCAGTAAACTTAATCTATGAAGAATAAAGCAAATTCATGGTGATTTTCAATATACTGGGAATAATTAAACAGGCTAAATGGGCCAAAATTCTAGTTTAACAAAAAACCTATCTTTCATGGCTAGTATCTTATTTAGGCTATGTGCACACACTGCGTTTTTGTGACGCTGCATTTTTGGCCGCTAAAAACGTACAAAAACGCACCGCGGCAAAAAACGCATGCGTTTTTACTGCGATTTGGTGCGTTTTTGGCTGCGTTTTTGATCTCTGCGTTTTTCTGCGTTTTTCCAATGCATTGCATGGGGGGAAAACGTAAAAAAACGCAGGAAAGAATTGACATGTCCATTTTTTTTTAAGCTCAAAAACACAGCTTAAAAAAAAAACGTTGTGTGCGGACAGCAAAAATGAAAACTCATAGACTTTGCTGGGGAAGCAAAGTCATGCAGTTTTGAGGCCAAAAACGCATCCGAAAAACGCGCAAAAACGCACTGTGTGCACAATGCCTTATTGTGTTTTAAACACTTTCTGCACCTTGTCTGACAGGGGGCATTGACTCCCTGAAAGGTGTATGGCTTAATTTGAGAATCAGTTTACTCAAAAGTACTCAACAATTTTGGTCCAAGTTTCTGGCACAAAGTCAGAAAACTAATAAGTGGTGTGAACTTAAAGAGATTGTCCGACCCCGAAATAAAAAAAAATATTTTTACCTAATCTGTCCTGCATTGTAATATACACCATTCCTATAAATTTAGTTTGTTTCCTACCTTTAGTTCGTCCTGAATTTCACTTCATTTCCTGCACCTAGTTTGTTTACCAACAGCTTTATCAAACCTGGCAGCTCCGTCTGCTTGTTTATCTAACCTCTCAGTCACTGCTGGCTCCGCCCAGCTTCAGTTTCCAGCCACACCCACTGTCCACTCATTGGCTGTCAGTAATCTGCACCAGCTCCGCCCTCTGCCTTCCCATTGCATACTTATTGGTTGTTAATAATCTGCCCATCCTCCACCATCTATTATCACTCCAGTATTGGGGCAGTGACCCTCCTCCTCTCGTCTATGAAAAGCAGCACAATCACTAAACTCCACATCAGTGATAGAGCTTCCCATGTTCTCACATTACCCAACATATAAGAACTGTGAAGTGGAAAGTCTATAGTGATGTGTTTGTGCGTGTGCAAGAGTGTAAATGTGTGTCTATGTGTCTGTTTATCTACATATACACCTCATAATAACCTTATAATACACTTCAGCTGATGCAGAACCTCACAATACATGCCTCAGCTGAATCTCATAAGTTACACCTCAGCTGCTGAAGAACCTTGTAATAACACACTTCAGCTGTTGCAGCACTTTATTATAGACACCTCAGCTGCTACAGAACCTCATAATAGACATCTCAGCTGCTGCAAAATCTCACAATACATCTTAGGCCTCCCTCACATGTACACTTGAAAGTGTGGCAAGGTCCATTTTTAAGAACCATGTGAACAAGTGTGCCACCTGTGTGAAACATACCGGAACAAAATGCATTAACCCTATAACGACGGCCTAACGTCTCAAGACGTCGGAAAAACAGGGTACTTGTTCTGTACCGACGCTTTGAGACGTCATGACAAAAAAAACTTGTAGCGCCCCCCAGCGATGGAAAATCTCCGGGGTTTCAGCTACCGGGGGTAGCTGAGACCCTGGAGATCATGATTCAGGTCGTTTTTTTCCGTTCCCCGCTCACGTGATCACCGGTATACACCGTATACCGATGATCACGTTACAGTAAATGACAGCTCCGGTAAAAAATGATTTATCTCCCACCCGGCATGATCAAACATGTCATCTGGGAGATCCGGTCCCCCAGTGTTGCCAAAGTGCCCCCCCGACTCCCCTCCCCCTCCATAATCCAAGATGGCGACGTTCACACCGGCGCGCCGCCCACATTCACCCTCTCCCTCTGATTTCTGTCGCATGTGCCAAGGAACATGCTACAGAAAACTGCTCCCCAGGCCCTGCCAAGTCACCCCCCATACCCCTCCGGTGTCCCCCGGTGTTCCCCCGTACCTTAGCCTCGGCGATCCCCGTGATCTCTCCTCTTCTTCTAGCGCTGGTCACATGTGCAGAGCGCAGCTGTCAGCTCAGCTTCCTGCTTTGCTTTCAGAGACGCTGGCTGCTGCTCGCACACTGCAGCTGTGACCCGGGGAGAGTGGGTGCAATGTCATTGCACCCACACTCCTCACATAGAGGGTCTGCACTCCTAGAAAATGGGGGACATGTTCCCTGAATGTTCCCCCCATATTCTGGAAGGTCCAGAATCGTCGTGGGACTTCCAAAATGGAATACAGGGGACCCGATTTTTTTTTTCTTTTCAATAAATTGGTGAAAGAGGGAATGTTTTGGGGAGTGTTTTTTCAAAAAAATTTTTTTTTGTTGTCAATTTTTTTTTATTACTGTCAATTAGTTATGTCGGGTATCTGATAGATGCCGTGACATCACTAACTGCAGGGCTTGATGACAGGTAACATTATACATTTGGTATCAACCCCATATGTTACCCCGTTTGCCACCGCACCAGGGCAATGGGATGAGTTGGGGCGAAGCGCCAGGATTGGCGCATCTAATAGATGCACCACTTTTGGGGCGCCTGCGGCCTGCTATTTTTAGGCTGGGAAGAGTCCAATAACCATGGCTCTTCCCACCCTGAGAATACCAGACCCCAGCTGTCAGCTTCCCCTTGGCTGGTAATCTAATTTGGGGGGACCCCACGTTTTTTTTTTTGTTTTTTGTTTTTTAAAAAAAAACAGCCTGGGGAGCCCTTTAACCCCTTAACGACCTTGGACGTACTGAGTACGTCATGGTGACATGGTGCTAAACGACCCATGACGTACTCAGTACGTCCTGGCGAAATCGCGGTCCCGGAGCCCCGGGGAGTGAAATTTGTTTACTTAAACGGTGGATTCGGGAAGGAGGGGACCTCTGCCTGACCTCAGGAGGGGTGGTGCCTCCTCCCCGAACCTACAGAGGCTGTGATTGGCTGACGAACGCCGCTCAGCCAATTACAGCCACTGTAATGTTCCAGCCATTGAAAATGGCTGGAACATTGAAATCCAGCCCTGATCAGTGCTGCTGTAGCACTGGCCATTGGCTGGAGCTGGGTGATCGATGCTTCACCCGCCCCCAGCTCTGATTGGAGAGACCGGTCTTGTGACCGCTCTCTCCAATCAATGTGGATCTGCGGCCTGTGACCGTCCCTGGAAGCCGAGGAGAGCGGTAAGTTGCTGTCCCCGCCGCCCGCCCCTGTCCCCGCCGCCCGCGTCCCCGCCGCCCGCCCCGCCGCTGTCTCCGATCGCCCCGCCGCTGCTCCCGATCCACCGCTGTCCCCGCCGCTGTCTCCGATCGCCCCGGCGCCATGCTCCCGCTCCACCGCTGTCCCCGCCGCTGTCTCCGATCCCCCCGCCATGCTCCCGCTCCACCGCCGCTGTCTCCGATCCCCCCGCCATGCTCCCGCTCCACCGCCGCTGTCTCCGATCGCTGCGCCATGCTCCCGCTCCACCGCCGCTGTCTCCGATCGCCGCGCCATGCTCCCGCTCCACCGCTGTTCCCGCCGCTGTCTCCGCCGCTGTCCCCGATCGCCCCGGCGCCATGCTCCCACTCCGCCGCTGTCGCCGATCGCCCCGGCGCCATGCTCCCGCTCCGCCACTGTCGCCGATCGCCCCGGCGCCATGCTCCCGCTCCGCCGCTGTCGCCGATCGCCCCAGCGCCATGCTCC
The DNA here is from genome assembly GCF_048569485.1 of Anomaloglossus baeobatrachus. Taxonomy (NCBI): domain Eukaryota; kingdom Metazoa; phylum Chordata; class Amphibia; order Anura; family Aromobatidae; genus Anomaloglossus; species Anomaloglossus baeobatrachus. The sequence continues at coordinate 703,105,494 of NC_134353.1, read as the reverse complement.
CGATCCACCGCTGTCCCCGCCACTGTCTCCGATCGCCCCGGCGCCATGCTCCCGCTCCACCGCTGTCCCCGCCGCTGTCTCCGATCCCCCCGCCATGCTCCCGCTCCACCGCCGCTGTCTCCGATCGCCGCGCCATGCTCCCGCTCCACCGCTGTTCCCGCCGCTGTCTCCGCCGCTGTCTCCGATCGCCCCGGCGCCATGCTCCCACTCCGCCACTGTCGCCGATCGCCCCGGCGCCATGCTCCCGCTCCGCCGCTGTCGCCGATCGCCCCGGCGCCATGCTCCCGCTCCGCCGCTGTCGCCGATCGCCCCGGCGCCATGCTCCCGCTCCGCCGCTGTCTCCGATCACCCCGGCGCCATGCTCCCGCTCCGCCGCTGTCTCCGATCGCCCCGGCGCCATGCTCCCGCTCCGCCGCTGTCTCCGCCGCTGTCTCCGATCGCCCCGCCGCTGCTCCCGCTCCACCGCTGTCCCCGCCGCCATGCTCGCCACTGTCCCCGCCGCCGTCGCACTCACCTTTTTCAGCCGCTGCTGCCCCCGAATCGGCCCCCACTGTTCCCGATCGGCGGCCGCCGCCGCCTCCTTCATCGGCTGCCCCTTCTCCATCGCCACACCTCCTATCCCTCCATGTGCTGCAAACCACCCTCCCCCCACGTGGGGGGAGGGTGGCTTGCAGCACATGTGGGGGGAGGGTGGCTGGCTTGCAGCACATGTGCTGCAAGCCACCCTCCCCCCACATGTGCTGCAAGCCAGCCACCCTCCCCCCACATGTGCTGCAAGCCACCCTCCCCCCACGTGGGGGGAGGGTGGCTTGCAGCACATGTGGGGTTAGGGTGGCTTGCAGCACATGTGGGGGGAGGGTGGGTGGCTTGCAGCACATGTGGGGGGAGGGTGGCTGGCTTGCAGCACATATGGGGGGAGGGTGGCTGGCTTCAGCCACCCTCCCCCCACATGTGCTGCAAGCCAGCCACCCTCCCTCCACATGTGCTGCAAGCCAGCCACCCTCCCCCCACATGTGCTGCAAGCCAGCCACCCTCCCCCTACATGTGCTGCAAGCCACCCTCCCCCCGGGGCCCCCCCTCCTCCATGTGCCATCTCTCTCTCCCATCAGACTCTGCCCCCCTCCCCGATCTGCTGCCTGCTCTCTCCCATTTTCCATCTACTGCCCCCTCTCACCCTCCTCGATCTGTTGCCTCCTTCATCTGCTGCCTCTTCTGTCTGCTGTGATCCTGCTGCCTAGATCCATCCTGTAAGGTAGGTATCCCCATCTCACCTCCCCCCCCCCCATCTTCTGCCGCTCCTCCATCCGCTGCGCCATTTCCCATCATCCATCCGCTGCGCCCTTTCCCATCCTCTGCCGCTCCTCCACCCGCTGCGCCCTTTCCCATCTTCCATCCGCTGCGCCCTTTCTCATCTGCCGCCCCGCCCTCTCGCATCGCATTATCCAGCGCAGTTGCTCGCTTCCAGACTGCAGTGGATGATGCGATGCGAGACTCGTGCATTGCTCTCACGTTTGGCACTGGTCTTGGCAGGCGCTCATTTTTTTTTTTTTTCTACTGATGTCTGTATTTTTTATTTCGCCAAACTAATTTTTTTTGTATGGGGGGGGGGGGGGTCTAGTTTCCAAAATGGGATCACATGTGGGGGAACTCCATTGTTTAGGCACCTCAGGGGGTCTCCAAATGAAACATGGCGTCTGCTAATAATTCCAATCAATTTTACTGTGAAATGGCGCTCCTTCTCTTCTGAGCCCCGCCGTACGCCCAAACAATTGATTTCCACCACATATGAGGTATCGTCGTACTCAGGAGAAATTGCACAATACATTTTATGGTGCATTTTTTCCTGATACCCTTGTGGAAAAAAAAGCTACCTGTTTGAAAAAACAATTTTGTGGTAAAAAAAATAAAATATTTTCACGGCTCAACATTACAAACGTTTGTGAAGCCTCCAGGGGTTCAAAGTGCTCTCTAAACAGCTATATAAATTCCATGAGGGGTCTAGTTTCCAAAATGGGGTCAATTGTGGGGGAGCTCCATTGTTTAGGCACTTCAGGGGGTCTCCAAACGCAACATAGCGTCCGCTAATAATTCCAACCAATTTTGCTGTGAAATGGCGCTCCTTGCCTTCCGAGTCCTGCCGTGCGCCCAAACATTTGATTTCCACCACATATGGGGTATCTGCGTACTCAGGAGAAAATGCACAATACATTTTATGGTGCATTTTTTCCTGATACCCTTGTGATAAAAAAAGCTACCTGGTTGAAGCAACAGTTTTGTGGTAAAAAAAAAATTTTTTCTTTTCACGGCTCAACGTTATAAACTTCTGTGAAGCCCCCAGGGGTTCAAAGTGCACATCAAACATCTAGAAAAAATATTTGAGGGCTCTAGTTTCCAAAATGGGGTCACTTATGGGGGAGCTCCATTGTTTAGGCACCTCGGGGAGTCTTCAAACCCGACATGGCGTCCGCTAATGAGTGCAGCTAATTTTGCACTCAAAAATTCAAATGGCGCTCCTTGCCTTCCGAGTCCTGCTGTGTGCCCAAACATTTGATTTCCACCACATATGGGGTATCTGCGTACTCAGGAGAAAATGCACAATACATTTTATGGTGCATTTTTTCCTGATACCCTTGTGATAAAAAAAGCTACCTGGTTGAAGCAATAGTTTTGTGGTAAAAAAAAAATTTTTTCTTTTCACGGCTCAACGTTATAAATTTCTGTGAAGCCCCCAGGGGTTCAAAGTGCACATCAAACATCTAGAAAAAATATTTGAGGGCTCTAGTTTCCAAAATGGGGTCACTTATGGGGGAGCTCCATTGTTTAGGCACCTCGGGGAGTCTTCAAACCCGACATGGCGTCCGCTAATGAGTGCAGCTAATTTTGCACTCAAAAATTCAAATGGCGCTCCTTGCCTTCCGAGTCCTGCTGTGTGCCCAAACATTTGATTTCCACCACATATGGGGTATCTGCGTACTCAGGAGAAAATGCACGATACATTTTATGATGCATTTTTCCTGATACCCTTGTGAAAATACTAATTTTTATGGCTAAAGTAACATTTTTGTGTTAAAAAAGTTAAATTTTCATTTTTTCGTCTACATTGCTTTGGTTGCTGTGAAGCTCCTAAAGGGTTAATAAACTTCTTGGATGTGGTTTTGAGCAGAGTGAGGGGTGCAGATTTTAGAATTGGGTCACTTTTGGGTATTTTCTGTCGCCTAGGTTTCTCAAATCACTCCAAATGTGATGTGGTACCTAAAAATTTTTTTTTTGTAAATTTTGTTGGAAAAATGAGAAATTGGTGATGAACTTTGAACCCTTCTAACTTCCTAACGGAATTTTTTTTTTTTTTCAAAAATTGCGCTGGTGTAAAGTAGACATGTGGGAAATGTTATTTAGTAACTTTTTTGTGTGACATATCTCTCAGATTTATGGGCATAAAATTTCAAATTTTGAAAATTGCAAAATTTTCAAAATTTTCGCCAAATTTCCGAAATTTTCACAAATAAACGCAAAACATATCGGCCTAAATTTACCACTGACATGAAGTACAATATGTCACGAAAAAAAATCTCAGAATCGCCAGGATCCGTTGAAGTGTTCCAGAGTTATAACCTGTCAAAGTGACACTGGTCAAAATTGCAAAAAATGGCCGGGTCTTTAAGGTGAAAACAGGCTGGGGGCTGAAGGGGTTAAATTGATCACTAGCCAAGGTGAAGCTGTCAGCTGTGGTTTGCAGGCTACAGCTGTCTGCTTTACCCTAGCTGGTTATCAAAAATATGGGGGACCCCACATCGTTTATTTTAATTATTATTTTTTTGGGGGGCTAAATACAATACAAGTATAGGCACCCTTTAATGCCACATGAAAGGCACTAAAGGGCGCCAGCTTAGAATATGCAGGGGGTGGGACGTTATATATGTTTGACAGCTATCCATTCATCCATTGTAGCATTTTACGCTGTATGCCCACAATCAGGGTTTGCAGCATTTTGGGCTCAGAGTGTTTTCCCTGCATCCATAACGCTGGGTTGTGCAGTAGAAGCACAGTGGAAGGATTTTTAGAAATCCCATGCCCACTGTGCTTTTTTTCTACGTAGCATAAACCGACCTGTGGTGCAGCTTCCCGAGCCTCAGCATGTCAATTTATGCTGCGGAGACAAGAGTGTTCTCTGCAGGTAGAATAGAGCTAAAGTCCACAGCAGCCTGAACCCAAATCATGGGCATGGGCAGCTGCGTTCTCCCATGGACAACAATATCTCTGCAGGAAGGCTGACACTGTGTACTAAACACCGTGTCGCTGGATCATGGCCACATAGCCTAACAGTGAGAAATTTGGTGCTACAGCAACATTTTTGTGAAGTACCTGTGGATTCAAAATGCTTACTATACTCCTGAATAAAATCCTTGAGGGGTCCAGTTTCCAAAATGGGGTCACTTGTGGGGGGTTTCTGCTGTACAGGTACCAAAAAGGCCCTGCAAATGTGACATGGTGCGCACAATTTATTTCAACTTTTCCAAAATTCAAATGGTGCTCCTTCCATTCCAAGCCCTCCCATTTATCCAAACTGAGTTTTTTGGCCACATGTGGGGTATCCCTGCACTCATAAGACATTGGATAACAACCTGTGGGGTCCACGTTTTGTTCTTGCCTCTTGAAAAAACAAGAAATTTGAAGCTAAAGCAACATTTTTGTGAAAAAAATTAAAATTTTCAATATGGTGACCTAAGCTTATCAAATTCTGTGAAGTACTCGTGGATTCAAAATGCTCACTATACACCTAGATAAAAGCCTTGAGGCGTCTTGTTTCCAGAATGGGGTCACATGTGGGGGACCTCCACTGTTTAGGCACCTTAGGGGCTTTCCAAATGCGACATAGCGTCCGCTAATGATTACAGCCAATTGTGCAGTCAAATGGCGCTCCTTCCCTTCCGAGCCCTACTGTGCACCCAAACAGTTTATTTCCATCACACATAAGGTATCAGCATACTCAGAAGAAATTGCACAATAAATGTTATGCTGAATTTGTTCCTTTTACTCTTGTTAAAAAAAAAGCTACCTGGTTGAAGTAACAATTTTGTGGTAAAAATGTATTTTTTTTATTTTCACAGCTCAACATTATAAACGTCTGTGAAGCACCTGAAGTTTGAGGGTACTCACCAAACATCTAGATAAATTCCTTGAGGGGTCTATTTTCTAAAATGGGGCCACATGTTGGGGAGCTTCACTGTTTAGGCACATCAGGGGCTCTCCAAATGCAACATGGCGTCCGCTATTGATTCCAGCCAATTTTGCAGTCAAAAGGTACTCCTTCCCTTCCAAGCCCTGCGGTGTGCCCAAACAGTTGATTTCCACCCCATATAAGGTATCGCCAAACTCAGGAGAAATTGCCCAATACATTTTATGCTGAATTTTTTCCTTTTACTCTTGTAAAAAAAAAGCTACCTGGTTGAAATAACAATTTTGTGGTAAAAATTTATTTTTTTTATTTTCACAGCTCAACATTATAAACTTCTGTGAAGAACCTGGGGGTTCAGGGTACTCACCAAACATCTAGATAAATTCCTTGAGGGGCCTAGTTTCCAAAATGGGGTCACTTGTGGGGGGTTTCTGCTCTTTAGGTACCTTAGGGGACCTCCAAATGCGACATGGTGCCCGCAATCTTTTTCAGCCAAATTTCCTTTCCAAAGTTCCAAGCCCACCCATTTGTCCAAACAAAGGTTTCAGACCACATGTGAGGTATCACCGCGATCATAAGAAAGTGGGTAACAAACTTTGAGGTCAAATTTTTGGAATTACCTCTTGAAAAAGTGAGAAAATTGATGCTAAAGCAACATTTTTGAGAAAATTATTAAAATTTTCAATATGACAACGTAACATTATCAAAATCTGTGAAGTACTTGTGGGTCCAAAATGATCACTATACACCTAGATAGAAGCCTTGAGGGGTCTAGTTTCCAAAATGGTGTCACTTGTGAGGGGTTTCTTCTGTTTAGGTACCTTAGTGGACCTGTAAATGCAACATGGTGCACGCAATCTATTTCAGCCAAATTTGCTTTCCAAAATTCAAATGTTCCGAGCCCTCCCATTTGTCCAAACAGAGGTTTCTGACCACATGTGGGGTATCGGTGCGTTCATAAGAAAGTGGGTAACAAGTTTTGGGGTCCATTTTGTTGTGTTATTTCTTCTAAAAGTGAATAAATTTGGGTTAGAGCAACATTTTTATGTAAAATTGTATTTTTTGCTTTTTTTCATTCCACATTGCTTTTGTTCATGTGAAGCACCTGAAGGGTTAATAAACTTCTTGAATGTGGTTTTGAGTACTTTGGGGGGTACAGTTTTTAGAATGGTGTCACTTTTGGGTATTTTCTGTCATCTAGGCCTATCAAAGTCACTTCAAATATGATGTGGTCCCTAACAAAATGGTTTTGTACATTTTGATGTAAAAATGAGAAATTTCTGATGAACTTTAAACTCTTCTAACTTCCTAACAAAAAAAAACTTGTTTCCAAAATTGTGCTTATGTAAAGTAGACATGTGGGAAATGTTATGTATTAACTATTTTGTGTCACAGAATTCTCTGGTTTAACGGTATAAAAATTCAAAATTTATAAATTGCTAAATTTTCAAAATTTTTGCCAAAATTCAATTTTTTTTCCATAAATAAACGCAAAAAATATCGGCCTAAATTTACCACTAACATGAGGTCCAATATGTAATGAAAAAATCTCAGAATCACCGGGATCCGTTGAAGCGTTCCAGAGTTATAACCTCATGAAGTGACACTGGTCAGAATTGCAAAATTTGGTCTGGTCATTAAGGAGAAAATTAGCTCCATCACTAAGGGGTTAAAAAAATTAACTGATTTTTATATGTTAACGTTTTGCAAAGATAATGATAGATACAATAGATAGATAACTAATACATAGATTAATAGATAGACATAGATAATAGACAGATGATAGATAATAGATAGATAGTAAAGATGTATAGATAGATCGATAGATGATATATAGATAATAGATAGATGGTTGATATATAGATAATAGATAGCTAGATAATAAATATCTGGCAGATATAAAACTTCACAACCAGACAAGACATTATAAAATTGTACCCTTTGGTTAACGGCATGTGAAGCTTATTGTCCTGCTTTGGGGTAACCATATAAATAAATAAATGGAAAAAAACAATGTGGGATCCCTCTCATTTATGATAACCAGCAAAGGTAAAGCAGACAGATGGGGGCTGATATCAGGCAGGGTAGATCCATGGTTATTGGGCCCTTCCTAGCCAAAAAAAAAAAAAAGAATGCAGCTGCCCAAGAAGTGGTGAATCGCACTTTGCCTTGGCCGTTCTTGAGTGCCCTGGTGGGGTGGAAATCAGGGTAATGCTTTTGAGGTTGATAACAGCTGTGTAGTGACAGCTGGCATCAAACCCTGGTGTTAGTAATGGAGTGGTGTCTATCAGACACCCCTATTACTAAACCAGTAGTAAAAAGGAAAAACACACACAAATACTTTATTGAAATAAACACTACCAGACACTTTGCCTTGTTCACCACTTTATTTAAAAAAAAAAAAAAGGAAAAATCTCGATGAACAAAGCCTATGGAGCCTCAGTCTGAAACGCCACAGACTTTGCCAACAGCCACTTCTGGCTCAGACTGCACAGTGTGAGACATGGTGACTCTAGGCTAGATATATCGATAGACAGATATACAAATAGACACACAGCACATTATTCAAACCTATGTGGAAGTATTTTCCTTAATGGGGTTTCAGGAGAGCACTGGGTGTTCAGCAGCTTCTTATTTCTTTCTTTCAGTCACATAATGTTGTCATGTGACCAAAAGGTCCTGGCAGGATTTTCATGCATTTCTGAAATTGACCAGTGGAGAAAGAAGCTTTCAGCTCCTTGCTCCACCATTCAAATTCAGCAGTCTGTCCCTGCTAACAGCTGGTTGGTCTGGTTAGTTCAATCAACTTGCAATGATGCCTTGCACTGTGTGCTGCACGGAATGCTGAAGCAGGAGGCGTATCTGGCAGAGACTGAGCGTGGCTTCAGGGGGTGGATCTGACAGACTAGGCGTGGCTTCAAGGGTGGGTCTGATACTCGGTTTGGCTTTAGGGGCGGGTCTGGCTGAAACAGGGCATGGCTTCAGGGGTGGGGCTAGCAGAGACTGAACAGCTGTCAGAGACTGGGCGGGGCTGGTAGAGTAGGCATGGTTTTAGAGGTGGGTCTGACAGGCTAGGCTTAGCTTCAGAGGCGGGTCTGGCTGAAACTGGGAGTGGCTGGCAGAGACTGGGCTTCAGGGGCGGATCTGGCAGAGACTGGGTGCAACTTCAACTGTGACATTTCGGCTAGTCTCTGAAGGAAAGGTCTCTGCCAGGAAACCACTAGTCGGGGTGTCAGCAGCTCCTCCAGAATCAGGAGAGAGATGGTCACATGACTAAGGGTGGTATCTATGCAATGGTGCAGAATGCTGACAGGGAGTATATTACAAACTGTCAGCATTCTGTAGCCTAGATACACACATCCCGCACAAGCCCTTTAAGCAAGAATTTCTTACAATTAGACAAATTTATGAAAAGACAAATGTGGCATATTTTAAGATTATCTAAAGTATTAGACTAGTTAATAAATATGCTCAGCTGTATCAGTAGTTGTAACAGCCATATTAGCTATAATAACTACTTAAATCTCTATAGCAAGCAATGGGGGAATCTTTATATCAGTTATATTTTACTGTATATCCTCATGGGAATTAGGAGAATGAGGTGTCATTAACAAAAACAGCGAAAAGGCATTTTATTTTCCTTTGGAAACATCTGAGATTTTCCAGCTTGAAGTCTAAGTAATGCATTCCTAACATTAGAAGTGATAAACACTATTTGAGAGATGTAGCATCTACATGGAGTAGGTAACAAAGTATTTCATCACTCACTTAACCTGATATTTTGAACACGAAAACCACATTAGATGTTCTTTGTACTTTGAAGACAACTCCAAAGTGATCAGGCAATTTCTGGTTCATTGAAAATATAAGAATCTTCAAGAATGAACCTGTGGATAGCTGAGAGTGCACCGCGCCACAGGCAGCATAATTCTGCACCAACCTTTGACTCACCATTTCTGCGATGTCCTCTACATTTTGCCTGAGGTTGAGTGAAGTCCTGGATAGTCTCATCAGGGTTGTTGAAAAAAACGTCACATAGGCCCTGCAGCTATAACTCTGTCACAGACTGTATCCATGTGTCAATCATACAAATGGAAGTGGAGAAGGGGCCGGATAGATGACATTTTTGTCATATGTAACCTTGCAGGTGGTGTTAACACACTTTAAGATTAATGGACTATTTATAATACAAGTGGAAAAGATGATAATGGCATCTCTGGCAGCAAATATCACTGCAAACTCACTCACTGCTGCATTGTGCCATATTTATTATTATTGCAGCAAATAAAACATGGCCATTGGGAAATAGATAGTGATGTTGAATGTTTGGCCTGAATCACAACATGTAAGGATGAACATTTTTAACCTTTGTCCGGCTGAATAGGTACAATTGTAACTATTCTGTTTTAAAATTGCAATACATTTTTTTTTCCAAAAGCCGTAGAGGGCTGAAATTTCGTGACATCTCTGCAGTTTTGGTCCAGAATATATTTGCCAAATTTCAATAAAATATCTCCACCCCCTTCCGAGATAAGGGGTCGCTGTTAACGTTGTAAAATTATGCAGCCTGACGAAGGTTAAAGAGCACCTATTGTATTAAATAACTTTTGATATGTAACGGTCACTTTTGAGAACTTAAAATTGGTGGGCATTCAGGATCGGAGACCCATTCCACATATTAATACAAAGGAGCAAAGCACTTAGCTGAGGGATGAATGCCTTGCTCAGATTGGTTAGTACAGCTCTTTTTGGAAATTTAGGAGACAGTACACCCCTTGCTTGGCTATGGGACCGTATAATACTACTGTGCGCTGTGACTCTTCGTTCTAAGTATGAAAATTATACTTTAACCCCTTAAGGACGAAGCCACTTTTGTACTTAATGCCCGGCCATTTTTTGCAATTCTGACCAGTGTCCCTTTATGAAGTTATAACTCTGGAACACTTCAACGCATCCCGGTGATTCTGAGCCTGTTTTTTCGTGATATATTGCAGTTCAGGATAGTAATACATTTAGGACGATATAATTTGCGTTTATTTGTGAAAAAAATCGGAAATTTGACAAAATTTCCAAAATTTTCAAACATTTATTTTTTATGCCCTTAATCACACAAAATAGTTAATAAATTACATTTCCCTCATGTATACTTTACATCAGCACAATTTTTGAAACAGCATTTTTGGGGGTTAGGAAGTTGTAAGGATTCAAAGTTCATCAGCAATTTCTAATTTTTTCAACAAAATTTATAAAACCATTTTTTTTGGGACCTCATTACATTTGGAGTGACTTTGAGGGGCCTAGATGACAGAAAATACCCCAAAGTGACACCATTCTAAAAACTGCACCCCTCAAAGTACTCAAAACCACATGAAGTTTATTAACCTTTCAGGTGCCCCACAGAAACTAAAGCAATGTGTAATGAAAGAAAAATATATTTTACCTAAAAATATTGCTCTAGCGCCAATTTATTCACTTTTAGACGATGTAACACAACAAAATGGACCCCAACATTTGTTTCTCAGTTTCTCCTGAGTGCGCTGATATCCCCCCCCCAACCCATGTGGTCAGAAACCTCTGTTTGGACAAATGGGAGGGCCCGGAACAGAAGGAACAATATTTGAATTTTGGAACACAAATTTGGCTGAAATAGATTGCGGGCACCATGTTGCACTTGTAGGGCGCCTAAGGTACCTAAACAGCAGAAACCTCCTACAAGTGACCCCATTTTGGAAACTAGACCCCTCAAGGATTTTATCTATGAGTATAGTGAGCATTTTGAACCCACAGATACTTTGAATTTGATAACATTAGGCCGTCATATTGAAAATTTTCATTTTTTTCACAAAAATGTTGCTTCAACACCAAATTTCTCACTTTTTCAAGACGTGGGGTCTCCCCCATTTTTGATAGCCAGCTAGGATAAAGCCTGCAAACAACAGCTGTCGACTTTACCTTGGCTGGTGGGAAAATCCATAGTTATTGGCCCTTCCCAGCCTAATAATAGCAGGCTGCAGCAGCCCTAGAAGTGGCGCATTCATTAGATGCGCCAATCCTGGCGTTTCGCCCCGGCTCATCCCATTGCCCTGGCGTGGGGGCAAACGGGGTAATATATGGGGTTTATACCAGCTGTAATGTCACCTGGCATCAAGCCCAGCGGTTATTGATGTCACAGCATCTATCAGATACCCGACATCAATAACTGTCAGAAATAAAAAAATAAAGACAACAAAAAAAATGTATTTTAAAAAACACTCCCTAAAATATTCTCTCTTTCACTAATTTATTGTACAGAAAAAAAAATCTGGTCCGCTGTAATCCAATAAGGGGGTCCCACGATGACTCTGGACTTGGACGACTCTGGATCTTCTAGAATGTGGGTGTACGCTCAGGGAACATATCCCCCATTTTTTAGGAGTGCAAACCCTCCATGTGAGGAATGTGGGTGCACTGATACTGCACCCACTCTCCCCGGGGCCACAGCAGCAGTGTGAGTGCTGTAAGCTCAGCGTCTCTGAAAGGAGGAAGCTGAGCTGACAGCCGCTCTGCGCATGCGGCCCGAATCTATTGTGAAGGAGGAGGGATCAACGCTGCGCAAGGTACCGGGGACAAAGGGGAACAACGGGGGTGTTATAGGGGGTGGGCTGACAGAAGTTGAATCTATTAGGCTGTCCATAATATATGGGGTATAGTAAATGTAATAAAAGGTGCATGGTTACCCAACACATGTAAACAGGAACATTATGACTGAAGGTAACATATAGAACAGAGGTCCCTAACCTGTCTGACCATGAGGGCCACATTCACCTTGTGCAGAGGGTCGCGCGCAAAATTTAGCTCTGGGAGAGCGTCACAAGCCACATACAGCTTCCATGCCCTAACAGTAATGACCAGTATGATGACAGCCAAAGCTTTTCTACAGAAATCACACAGAGGCAGTATGCCAATATTCAGAGGTTTCCACAATACCCCCCATTCTGAATTCTCACATCAAGCACTCCCACCACATTGTCACATCCAGCATCAAGTACCTCCTCTGACAGGTAGTATCATCCTGTCTAAAGCTTACCATACTATATCTCTAAATTCTCAAGGCCAGTATATGACCATTCAGACCTGCTCTTCTGTGCAAGGCTACTCACATACTTCATCATCTGGAGACCTGCTCTTCATAACTACTGCTGGACATGGTGCTAATGCACCAATCTGGCAGTCAGCCGCAAGCCACATATCACGTGTTCGTAAGCAATATGTGGCTTCCAAGCTACAGATTGAGAAAGAACATAAATATGTACCTCAATGCCATCCTCTCCATGTAATTCTAAGGCCTTCTCTTCAGATAGACCCACACTGCCATATTCCAGAGGTGTGAATACAGTAGTGGGAACCTGAATTAAGAGTGGGAAATAAACATTTAATGTTAGTCAATTGCCAATTGTGATAAATAAACATACCAATCCTACATTAAGCAGGTGTGTTTATCTAATATATAAAGCTGAATGTGTGTATGTGTGTGTGTGTGTGTGTGTGTGTGTGTGTGTGTGTGTGTATGTATGTCCGGGATTGGCATCTAAACCGTCGCAGCTACAGCCACAAAATTTTGCAAACTCACACGTCTGGACCCCGAGAGCGTCATAGGCTATGTTGTGATGCGAAATTTTAACCCCGCGCGTTCCAATTTACCAATCAATTTTGCCCCTATCTACATAATGGGGAAAAAGTGAAACGAAAAGTGTATCCGCACCGTCGCATTTACAATCACAAAATTTTGCACAGACACCTCATGTGACCCAGGGAACGTCGTAGACTATGTTTTGACAGGAAAATTTAACCCCGCGCTTTACAGTTACTCTCCAAAAAACATGCCTTCATTAAAGTAAATGGAGCCTGGAACTACAGGTTATTAGTAGGAGCTGTGAGTAGTTGCTATAGGAACAAAAGACATTCATAGCATAAGAAGCTTATATGTGAGGTAATAAGATGTCGGTGGCGAGACGGATAGAGAGAGACAGACAGAGAAAGAGACAGACAGAGACAAACGGTGAAAGAGAGACAGAGACAGAGACAGACGGGGAAAGAGACAGATGGGGAAAGAGACAGATGGGGAAAGAGACAGATGGGGAAAGAGACAGAGACAGGCAGACAGGGAAGGAGGAGACAGCCAGAGAGACATACAAAGATAGATGGGGAAAGACACAGACCTTGATAGAGACAGACGGGGAAAGAGACAGAGAAATAGAGACAGACAAAGGCAGGCAGACAAGGAAAGAGACAGACAGGAAAAGACACAGACAAACAGGCGGGGAGACGGGCGGGAAAAGAGACAGACCTGGGAAAGAGACAGACCTGGAAAGAGACAGAGAGATAGAGACAGACAAAGAAACAGACAGAGACAGGCAGACGAGGAAAGAGGCAGACCTGGAAAGAGACAGACGGGGAAAGAGACAGACAGGGAAAGAGACAGATCTGGAAAGAGACAGACGGAGCACACTACTTGGCCAATTTAGTTAAATCTGTGTGGAATATCTGTGGTGTTGAAATATATGCTGTGAAATGCTTCTATTAGCTTAGTTTTTGCCTTTTAATAATTACATTTCTATTTATTTGTTTTGTGTTTTTTGTGTGCAGAATACATTTTTGTTAATACATTCTATTTTGTTAACAGCAGCTATTAACCCGGGCAAAGCCGGGAAGTACAGCTAGTATATATATATATATGTGAGCAAGGATGGTTGACCTTAGGGAGATCAACATCCACCACTGCGGAGACACCATCACGTGTTTCTCAACGCAGTGATTCTAGAGCAATGCACCCTGGGAAATATTCAAAGCAAGAAGGCCTGTGGAGACACCATCACATGTTTCTCAACGCTGGCAGGAAACTAGCCAGGTCTTTCACCGGGAAGGAACAACCACGGGAAGGGCAGTCTCCAGTCAAGGAGGCCACCTATGCCAAACATGGTATCCATCCACAGACAGCCGTTTCTGTCTCTGGTGTCTCTGCAGGCCTTCTTGCTTTGTATATATATATATACACACACACACATACATACACACACACACACACACACACATATATATATATATACTGTATATACATACATACATATATATATATATATATATATATATATATATATATACACACACATATTTTTATATATATACACATATATATATATATATATATATATATATATATACACATACATATATATATATACACACATACAGATACAGATAGATATATATATACACACATACAGATGCATACAGTCACAAAAGTGTTGGCACCCTTGCAAGTGTTCAAGAAAATAAAGTATTAATCCCAGAAAAGTATTGCTATTATACATTTTGTTATACACTTGTATACAGTATTTCCTTTATGTATATTGGAACACCAGAAAAAAGAAGAAAATAAAGGAAAATTGGACATAATTTCACACAAAACACCAGAAATGGGCCATGTAAAATTGTTGTCACCCTCAACTTCATTTTTGGAGTAAGTAACTACAATCAATCGCTTCCTATAACCATCAACAAGCTTCTTAAACCTTTAAACTGGAATTTTGGATCACTTTTCTTTTGCAATCTGCTCATATTTGAAGGCTCCTTCTCGCAACAATCATTTTAAGATCTCTCCGCAGATGTTCCATGTGATTTAGATCCAGATTCAGTGTTTCTTCAAGTATGTTAGGGGTCATTGTCCTGCTGACCAATGACCTAGGACTCAAACCCAGCTTTCTGACACTAGGCACTACATTGGGACTAAAAATCCTTTTTAGTAATCTTCAGATTTCATGATGCCTTGCACATAGTCAAGGCACCCAGTGCCAGAGGCAACAAAACATCTTTGAACCTCTACCATATTTGACTGTAGCACTAATTTTAGTGTTATAGTTCTTTATAGTTCTCTATACTATATATTCTAATTTGGATCGCTTGTGTCTTGCTCTTCCACTTGTGGCTGTGCCGCAGCTTTTACCTTCCCTGTCACAATAAAGATCTCACTTTTTGCACAATTGGCATTTGGTCGCGTTTTCTTTTTCCTGTTCATATTTGACTGTAGGTACTGTGTTCTTTTCTTTGAAGACGTCATTCCGTTTCTATAAAACAGTATAATAGTAAGCTTTACCAAAAAGCTCTGTCTACAAGATGCTTTCCCAAAAGGATTTTGACTTACTCATGTACATTTTGGAAAACTGCAGTCTAGCTTTTTTCATGTCTCTGTGTCAGCAGTGGGATCCGCCTGATCTCCTGCAATAGCGTTTCATTTCATTCAAATGTCGACAGATAGCTTGCGCTGACACTGATGCACCCTGAGCCTGCAGGACAGCTTGAGTTTTTTCCGTACTTCATGGGGGGCTGCCCATCCACCATCCAGACTACCCTGCGTTGCAAGCGTTCATCAATTTTTCTCTCCTGTCCACATTCAGGGAGATTAGGTACAGCGCAATGGGTTGTATGTAAACGTCTTGATTATGTTGCACACCATGAACAAGGGAACATCAAGCTCTCTGGAGATGGACTTGTAGCCTTGAGATTGTTGATACTTTTCAAAAAATTAGGTTCTTAACTCTTCAAATAGTTCTCTTCTCATTTTTCTGTTCTCATGCTTAGAGTGGAACACACAATGCAAAGAGTGGTGAGTCAACTTCACCCTTTTTATTATCTGGTTTCAGGGGGGAATATCATATTGCTTACACCGGTTACTCACCACAGGTGAGTTTGAAAGAGCATCACATGCTTGAAACAAAGTTGTTTACTGAGAGGTTCACTGTGACGTGGTAGTGGGCTTCATACAGTCTGATCAGAATGTTAAACTAAGAAGCTCATGTTCTAGTATTTAATTTTTGCCAAAATAGCAAAAACCCAGAGGATCCACAGTATCAACCGTAGTAAATAGCTGAATCCAAGAGGAGCCAAGTAAATGCTCTGTGTGAAAAACAGGAGTCATAAAATATAACTTTTAATAAGCATTAATAAAAGTGAACCTACGGCTCACAAAAGGTGAGTAAAACAGTGTACGCACAATAAAAATTCATGCTAAAAAGGGGGCATGAGACAAAGCCCAGATCATATCACCATTGGCAGAACCTATGTGGCAATGGTGTCCTCAGTTCTCAAAAGAGAAACCACCCAATTATAATGCCAAGGTAGATATAAAT
This sequence comes from Anomaloglossus baeobatrachus, assembly GCF_048569485.1. Classification (NCBI taxonomy): domain Eukaryota; kingdom Metazoa; phylum Chordata; class Amphibia; order Anura; family Aromobatidae; genus Anomaloglossus; species Anomaloglossus baeobatrachus. The sequence goes on along the minus strand of NC_134353.1, from coordinate 703,089,153 downwards.
TGTGTATAGACACACTCCCCCTGCGGCACATTTGAAATTTGTTTGTTCTGACATACGGCAGTATGCGCATCACTGGGCAGGACTAAACTGCAGTATAGGATATACATGGGCAGTACCCAGTATTTTTCACATGAACTCCCCTGATGATTGTTCCCCATGAAACGCGTTGGAGTAAGCGATTCTTCACTATATGGAGGTGACCCCTCTGTGGCATTCCTGTGGGACCTGAAGAGCTGGATAACAGCTTCCCCAGAAGCCTTGATGTTTCTCTAAGTCGCCCTTTATGTACTTCACAAGAGTGGGTAAGATCGTTCCCTGTATGGGATTTAATTATGTTAGGATACCCAGCTTTTTGATGTGTTTGATGAGTACAGTTTTTTGACACACTCTATTTTGTTTCTCAATCTTTGCCTCTGGTGAGGGGTAATAAGGGGGAGTGTGTCTATACACAATTTATATCTACCTTGGCATTATAATTGGGTGGTTTCTTTGTTGAGAACTGAGGACACCATTGCCACATAGGTTCTGCCAATGGTGATATGATCTGGGCTTTGTCTCATGCCCCCTTTTTAGCATGAATTTTTAATGTGCGTACACTGTTTTACTCACCTTTTGTGAGCCGTAGGTTCACTTTTATTAATACTTATTAAAAGTTATATTTTATGACTCCTGTTTTTTACACAGAGCATTTACTTGGCTCCTCTTGGATTCAGCTATTTACTACTATTTAATTTTTGCCTAGCGGCTTTAGCTCAAAGTATGATTTTGGGATGTGTGATTCATGCCTTTTTCTTTAGGTGTGCAAACTTGTTTACTCATAATTTTGGAAAGGGGCTAACAATTTTGTCCGGGTTGTGTGTGAAATTATGTCCATTTATCCTTTTTTCGTTGTTTTTTTGTGTGTTGCTTCAATACACACAAAAGCAATAAACATTAACAAAACATGTCTTATAGTCTGAATGTAGGGCTGCGGGGAATAAGGGTGCTGTGGTGGAGCGGGTCATTGGCGGCACGAGCAGGCTGTAGCAGCGCTTACCGTGACCACATGGGCCCGCTCATTTCATATGCATGCATTCTCCTGCCCATCATCTCTCAGTGTTGAAGCCAGCGCTGACAGGTGAGCGGGATGATGGGCTGGGGGGGCACAGATAGTAAAGAGGCGGCCCGCGTGATCACCCCTGGCAACTACAGCCTGGAGTGATCATGCGCGGCTATATTCACTGCCTCCCCACACATCATCTGCGTGGGGGGGCAGTGAATAAGTACAGTCACCGTTCCCCTGCAGCATTTTGATGTCCTCCTGTCTGCTGGCCATCTGATCTGTGTAGAGAGTGGTGAGCACAGGGATGACGTCACCGCTGTGCGCATCGCTAGTCTCCACACATATCAGCCGGCAGACAGGAGAACATCGCGATGCTGCAGTGAAGTGACCGGCTCCACACAGATCAGCGACGCTGCTGCTGACACAGACAGGAAGACGAGCGACGCTGCAGGGAGTGAGGAAAGGTGAGGATAAACGTTTATTTTTTTCTGTGCCATGGGATACAGGCCATATAGCAGCAAGGGGGCATATACCAGGATGGGGGTATATTATGAGCAGGATGGGGGTATATTATGAGAAGGATGGGGGTATATAAGCAGGATGGGAGTATATTATGAGCTGGATGGGGGTACATAGCAGGATGGGGGTATATAG